>NW_017804353.1:2857208-2944957 GCF_001625305.1 Branchiostoma belcheri
AAATGGAAGTTACGCTTAGTCGTAACTATAAACCTGTCAGGACAGGTAGGTGATCCTGACGTTATAGCTTTGTCCTTGGAGTAGCAGCAACGAAACGTTAAAAGACTTTCTACTCTCCTATCTATGCGTCACACAAGACTGAGTCGGTTGTAGAGAGTGAAATGATACACAAACTACCCATTTCGAAGCTTTTTTGCTTGGTGTACGTAGCCTTATTCATTGGCTGTTATAAAAGCCAACTCACGTATTGATGGCCAGAGGGTTAAATCAGTCGCGCCAATGCAAGGTTTGTTATCCAATTAAACCCAACCTTCGGTTCAACAGTAAATCCTTTTTATGCGCTCGCTATAAAACGTATGTTTCAAACTTTGCGTTCAGTGGAGCAGAATGGTTCTTTTGCCAAGAGCAGGGCACGGTTAGAGATCGTTGCCAAATGGATGCATACGTTGAAAGCCACTGAATGTGTGAACTCTGTGTATCAGGTTGTGAAGAAAATGGATAGGCTGAAGAGAATAACGCGAAGGTTGTTGGACGTAAAAAGTTGTAGATGGCGGCGTGTAATTAGTGCGGACTGCCGACCGTGTAATGACATGGCCTTCCAATTACTTTTTGTTCTGTCGTGCATAAAGATTTGGCAGGTCCTAAAGTTCCCTTAACAGATGGTCCACTCTCTGCGCATTTCCCTCAATTGGAACGGGAAGATTTACCGCAAGCTGCTCTCTCCTTATTCTGCCAAATATATATTACAAACTTCGCATTTACCTCATCCATCTTACAGAACGTGGATTACAGAACCGTGGCACAGTACCGGCACAGGGGAGATTATACGAACAGGTTTTCTCATCTCCATACATATCATGGATTAGGATGATCCTTCGGTGTCCTAGTTATGCTGTAGATGGTTTTACCCCAAAAAATTCAATTAAAGTTCTCGTGACTTTTTGATAGCCACTAGAACAGAGTTTTTCCGCCCGCGGCTATATGTTCATGTCTATTGCACAATGAGGCATTGCACATTGTATGAGGTAGCATGTGCATGCATATTACCAATATATCCATTTGTTGTTTACCATATTCTATATGCGGGCTGTACAATTGTGTGTCTCATTGTGTGTGCAAAATTCAGCCACAATCTAACCAGACTCAAAGAAACTGTCAGTTATAACCACATAAAAATCGGTTCGTTACATGAAGTCTCAATGAAAAACATTTTTCATTCTTACAAGCTATACTGGTGGGATGTTAAATAAGATACACTATATCCAGACCACAATGTATTTTAACGCATGTGATAAAATAATATTGTGTTTCAGGATGAAGCCATCGTAAGTCGGACTTAAGGAAGAATAAAGTTTTTAAGACCAAGTAGGTAGCTTCCTTGTGCAGGGCGTTTCTCCTGCTAGTTAAGATAATGAACTCCCAGGAGAATACGTAGCGATGCAAACGGTCCCCTAACCAGATTGCGTGGCTCCCCTTTTTGATTTATTCTCGCGACTGATTTTGTTACTTCGAATCTCTTCGGGTCCAAACTGGCAGTCAGCTACAATCCCATTAAATCCTTCAAAACCATTGACCAACTCTCCCTGGCCTGATTGCCATCCAGACGATATGGCACTGCCCATTTAAAAACTGGCAATACTCCGACCATTTACACAGGGTGCGGTCAGCATCTTTAATTTTAGGATCGCGGGAACATAAAATCCTTACTTTTTAGTAGAGTTCGCTCTACTCAGGCTCACTTTCAATTGGTTTGGAGGTTGGAGTATCTCCGTTGATGGCATCGATATTTTATCCTTACGAATTGCATTGACTTCGCGGGAAGAAAATACACGGAGGCGAAATTAGCTTGATGAAATATTCATGGTCAAAGTTTCGGAGCATGTCCTCCGAATAGGCACTTAGGATCGTTACAGTAGCGGCGCGCACGCTCGCTATATTTTCGGGGTGTACTTTGCTGATTGCCTTCTCGGCTTGATTTGTGATTATTGCTTCTCCTGCTCATTTTGCTGAAACTGATCTATCCCACAGGCCTTGAGACGGAGGCTGGGCCGGAAGATTTAAGTTCTTAACTCTTTAGGATTTGTTTTATGTGGATTCACTTTACATTTATGGGCTGGAGTACATTTCCTATTGTTACAAACATTTATTGCTTTTCCCAAGTCTTCTATATGCCTTATGATGATACAAATGTTTTTGAAACATCGGTTTGACGTACTGCCCGGGGAACCTCAGCAGCGCAGGCAATATATCTAGTTACAATCGCTTGAAAGGCTGTAAATCTTAGTGTTTCATTTAGCAAATCTTAGTAGATTCGTCATAAACATTATATTATGATATACAAAACTTAAATTGATGCCTGTTTCATAACAGTCAAGAAAAAGAAAATACATTCTACACTAACCAAGTCAGCGACACTAAAAGACTGCTATGAACAGATGGCATCTTAAAGAATATGTATTTCCGTGAAAAATGAACAGTTGCAGAATGTCTTTACAGTTATTGTGATTTGTGATTGTGACCTGTGAAGACGAATACGCTAGGGGAAACTGAGAAGTCCTCGGAGTCCCTCGGTGGGTCGTTCCGTTTAATGTTGTAATTCATTCAAATCAAAAAGCTGAGTTTATGGCTGAAGATATTACATTAAGTGCCCAGAGATTGACCTCCTGAACAAACCGTTTTCGTATAGGTCGTTTGCGAATCGTTTTGGTGCTTCTCAAAGATGGTACGGCTATTAGCTTCGGCCCCTGTTACACATAACCACATATTTCAAAATGTTGAAAACATTCGGGTCAGGACGGAAAGTTCGGCCATGGTTAGTGCTTGTCTGGTGTTCGGGAGTCGTTGGGTCAACAGTAGTATAGGGGCCACGTTGTTTGGAGTCACATTTCGCATAAACTTTCGCACAAATCTCTTACGACTGCTCCCGAACTTCAACCACCCATGGTTGGTTGGTCGGGGGTGGTTCTGAATATCTGGCCAGGACTTAAGTATTTGCACCGCCTTCCCAAAAAGTTCTCTAACCTTATCGTCCCAGGGTGTAGAATTAGAACCCAACTAATTCCCATGTCACACCAGGCTAACGAGTAAGCTGTGGACACCATCCATTCAACTCCTCCCATATACAGAGCACGTACTTTACACAGTGTGGCACTCTCTCCACGACCACACCTTTCCAAAAAGTTAGCTAAGCTTATCGTCTCCATGCACGCACACTTGCGAACATCCCAGATAACTCTTAAAGACTTCTCGGGGAACCGGCAGCAACTTTACAGCCACACGTCTTTTGTCCCGTTCAGGTCTTACATGCAGAGTTAATTTGTAGTTATGGTCTTCCTGCCCATTTCACGGAGACACGCAGTCTGTAGGATCCCTACTTTGCTGATGAGACTGCCTTCATTCGATATGGTGCTTTACGATCCTGCCTGGTAGCTTTCCACGTTCGGGTCCAGCTTCTCGCAATTACCTATACATGTTAAATGGAGCGGGTCTGATTTACTCTCAGGAGCCCCTCCGATGCGCGTTTGGATAACAGTAAAGGCCCGGAAGGCTTGGTCACGATGATAAAATAATCCTCTTCTGTCGATATGACACGCTGCTTTACTGTACTTAACGATTTGTAGTCGTCCCTGACGGCTCAAAGGAGGATAAGACTCTTCATATTCCTGGCACGCAGTAGTCAGTAGAGTGACACAAAATTCTCATACCTTATCATTCTTTTGTTCATACTGTAAGTGGTTTTTAAAGTGTATTTAGCTATAGGGTATTAAGGATCTGAATTCTTTGTTTGAACCAATCTTTATTCATGAGGAGTTTAAACCTGCCTGGATATCGATTTTCATGGATAAAGATTCAACTTGGTGCCAACACAAAAAGCGTGAAATCGTCGAATTTGCGACTTCTCTTTTTGTCTTCTTTTAGGATTGTTTAGGACTCTAGGTAGTTGGAGCAAAGTTAAGTCTTTACTGGCCCTCTATTGGCTACTTCTTTCCCCTTACTGGCAATATGTACTTTCTCACCTTCTCACTTCTGGCAATATTTACTAATGCAGATTAACTTTCACGCGAATCTAAAGGTCTTCATGCCCTTTAACGTTAGTCTCCGGGCAGATCGGATTGCCGGAGAGGGTTGATGATGGAGATGTGCACCATTACTTACAGTAACGAGTATCACTGATCTCCAACACGAACATTCTGATAGGCACCGAAACGTCAGTAAAGCAGGTAAGAGTCATTGCTATGTTTCACCAACCTGATAAAATTATTCTCAGAACTATAGATCTGATTCGTATCCACAAGACGACAGCACCCAGTTTGTCGTCAAGACTCTCTTCCCTCCTGAGACCAGTGACTGATGAGCGACATAACCATTCTCAGTGTACATTTGTTACCGGCAGATTCTTCTGCAACATCCAAAGACATTACGGAGTGATGCATGAGACATAAGCTTCCATAAAACCCGACATCCGGTATCTCAAGCGAGAAAACGTCTTACGAGAAAGATTCGCTTCTGTGCTTAACAGCTTTAAGTCGCCTCGGGCTTATCAGATACGGCCACCCGCGAAAGATAAGTCCTGCTATCATCGCGGTAACATCACTCCGGTCTTTGAACCTTATTGATGTATGTTCCGAAAAGTAGGTCAAACACGGCGTACATCTTCGACAGTTCAAAGGCGTGAGTTTGTCATATTGGCGGGCAAACACGGAACTTCTAGCTGTCCGTGAGCGGCCATCTATTAAAGATGGGTACAGTCTGGCATGTTTTCTTTTAACTGTCACTGAAACATCCGTAGTGCGATCATAGATAAAGTTCTGTTGTATCCAGAAACGTTCTTTATCCAAAACCATGCTCATGGTTCTGAATAGGATGGTTCTGGATAGTCCAGAACTGTGCCTAGGGCAAATCTACGTTGAACTTCTGAGATACGCGACGACTGTCCAAAACCGTGCCTGATCCCAAACCTCACCCATTTAGGTATACAACTAGATAGGCGCGGTTTTCGATAAGATAGAGACTATCCAAACGATTCTGGATACGATAGAGACTATCCAGAATCGTGCCTGATTCCAAACCTCACCTATTTAGGAATTGAACTAGCTAAACGGGTCTGGATACGACAGCTTCTGCCTGCCAGTACAGCGGTACAAACACAGTCCGGGGCCTGTTCGTCTTCCTATCGGCCCATCAGCGGCGGAAGTAAATTGATTACCGAGCCAAACAAGTCGACAGTTTCAATTTCTGGGCACCGATCGACTGGTCATCGGGCCAACCGCCGCATCCATCAGCGGCCGAACGTTTAACGGCCGTTCTTCTTCAACCAGGGCCGGCCGGCCGGTTCGGGGCCGGAGATTGCCGCGGAGTGGGTTAATGGTGGAGGTAACGTCTTTTCATTACCGAGCACAGAAGTAACGACACGGCTCTCTGCGCGTCGTAAACACAAACACCGACCGTTCTCATCTTGTAAAACGAAGTTTTAAGGCGTCGCAGGAAACATGAGGGGTAATTGAGGCAACATCGCTGTATGATAACCACTTTGCCACGTCGGAGATAAAGGATTTTGTGGTCTTAATCTTACAGTCCCAGTTGCCATGGAAACGTGATTGGTCATACTATGACGTCAAACGTCGCCTTGAAAAGGACCTTGGAAGTGTTGTACATGTGCTTCAACACAGATATACGAACATTTTTTGTGATTTTTATACGTTGCACTACTGCGTAAAAGAAGTTAAGTGTGGTTCAGCCGTCAGGAACTAGCTATGCTACATGATGTCTACTTTCAACAATGAGGTAAAAGGCAGTAGTGGCGTCTTGAAAACGTAGAGATCTCCGCACATTGCGTTTCGTGATCCGTCAGTTCCGGTACGTTGGCCCCATCTCGTCGATGGAACTTCAGAGGCAATTGAACAGCGCCGTTTTGATTGAACATGGCTTCAAGTGGTCGGATTGCTTTTTACCCTCGCCTGTTCAAACTCGCAGCCGTTAACGTCTCTGTCCTGTCATTGACAAAAGCACTGGCTGAAATTGGGCAAGGTTAACACTTGTTGGTGGTGGATTCGCGTCACGTTGGATGCTTCTGTGCACAGCAGCCATTTCGGGATGGTGATTCAACATTGTTTTAGGATGCATGAAGTAAAGTACTTGCCTGGAAGGTGTAGGTTTGGCCATTCAGGTTTTACCACTTCATCTTTTCATGCCCCGTAAACTTCAGTGGTTCTATCAATACAGGAACTGCTTCTCTACCAGTTTTCAGTTTCTGTGAAGACGGTGCGAGGAGGGCAAGGGGTTTTAAGCCATGCCGAGTCTAGTGATCGACGAAATCTTATTTTTATTACTGTACGAAAAGATTTTACGTATACTGTCATTTACTGTCATCGGTAAATCTTTTCGTGTTGTGTTTAAGACGTAATTTTGTGCATGTAATGGTTGCAGTTGGTGAACTGCAAATTTCCTGTTAAATATCACAATATTGTATTACTTTCAAATTTGCACTGGATATGATTATTCCGTTTGCGTCGGAAAATTATCGACACCTACTCTTGCATGGTCCCAGCGTTTCTTTCACCGTAATTAATAATCGATTTTAGATGTAATATCGCACGGCTCTTTCTTCTGTCATGCTTTCAATCGATATTGTAACGGCTAATGTAAGCTTTGTCACAATGCAAAATACCTGCCAGCGTATGGAATACCAAACCTCTACTTCAGTATCTTCATAAAAAGTGCACTTTTCGATCTTACGTTCTTAAATATTGGAAACATAATTGGGGTATCATAAATCATATAGCAGTTGCCTTCTCCACAGTGATCTGAGACTGTGGAAATAATTGATGATATCGGTTTCTTTCGATAAATCACTGGGTACAATAATGGCTGTTTACTTCATTTTCGGCTACCATTAGTGTACAGATATATCATCATGAGACCGTCATTATCGAAAATCATCTATCGAGTCAAGAAAATCACCTCTCCATAGACCATTACTCGTGTGGGAGCGCCAGGGGGAAGTACCTGCTGACACTCAGCAGTGTGCGCTGCTAGGACCATGACAGGGTCTGACCCCGGAAACACTCACCCTGATACAACATAACCCCGGAAATAGTCACCCTGACACGGCATGACCCCGGAAACACTCACCCTAACATGGTCTGACCCCGGAAACACTCACCCTAACACGGTCTGACCTCGGAAACACTCACCCTGACACGGTCTGACACGGGAAATACGTCAGGTTGGGCTCATAAGCCACTCACCAAGCTGACAACAAAGACCATGACAAGCATCTTATTGTGATTATTTGCTTAAATTTGCATAAAGGCCCATGGAAACACTTTGCCCTGGACCTGACCACATCACCTTAAAATGATCAGTGATATGAAGCTCCCATTTATGGTCCTGGACTACTTGTATGGATTTCTTAAAAGTTTTGTCCTGGACCAATCTCAATGCAAAGATGATGACTTGTATCTCCGGTTTTATTTACCCTTGCATCGGCTGCCTTTGGTATTGTGTTGTATTGTGCGCAATATTGGGAATTTAAAGAAACAAAATACTTCTTCGCCAGGTTCTCTGTGACTTTTGTCTTGCCAGCATCTCTCAAAGAAACGCATTAGAATGCTCACCATCGATCAGCTGTACACTTGCCTTTCATATGGAGCGCTATCACCATTACAGAATTACTCCCACACGCAAGCTGCTGCCGTGCGGCCGACCTCCGTGCGATTACCGCTGTGCCATGATTCACGCAGAGACCCCACCGGGATTCCTCTCAGCAGGAAACTTCTATCTTTTCCCAGAATAAAAGCCATGATTCAGGAGCAAGTGATGAAAGCGTTTATGATGCGCCATTACTGAGATGAGTCTGTCAGAGACTCGGCGGTTCCCGTTGTTATCAACCGGCCCAAGGCTCCATCAGTCTTCCCGTCCTGGTGCCATGTCAGGTCGTTAACACCGGCTCCGGTATCACCTCCGACGTTTTAAAGTTTTATGGCGGATATTTTTCCCGGAGAGAAGCATCAGTTATGTCGTTAATGCACTAACATGTTTGTCACAGATGGAAGCCTGGAGAGCAGATGGAATCCGCGAATGGTATCATATACGTTCTATTATCATGATGATGTATGATGATACTAACATCTTCCCCTAACATTGCAAGGCTTGGTGTTGCGAAATGGGCAAGAAACATTGAAATTAAACCTGATATTTTCTTGCTCTGTATACCTGCCATGTTTATCGGAGTGTGGTGTCGAACCAAAAGGTATCAAAATCTCCAGTACATCATGACGGAGGTAAAAGTCGTAACTTCACTCTAAGGGAACACTATATTGTTATAGAATACTGCGTTATGTAATGTACTGCATTATATAATGTATGGATCTGCTCTCTATATGTATTCCACATTTAAAAACTAACGTTTCATAAAGCAACAGAGGTAGGCACGACTGCTTGAAACATGCACAAAATACGACATATTCCACCCATCCTCAATAAGCACCTCGGCTCTAATGGTACGCCGTTAGTTAGTCGTTAGTTCGGAAAGCACGCTGCGCCGCTGGAGCGTTTTGTGACTCCCCTGGAATCTTTCTTCATTACGGAAAACACTTATGCTCAATGAATCTCGGTTATGGTACGGAACAGTTGTTTTATGTGTCCCATTGCTGGATCTACTGCGGCGAAGATTCGTCTGTAATATCATTTCCCCGTCAGGGGTACATGGTCTTAGCGCAGACGTGCAGCGGTAGATCTTTATAATCTTCCTGGAGGTTTCAGGGAGTCTTGCCAAAACATGAATCTTGCCTAAGTTTGCACCTGTGTAAAAGTCAGTTATCACCTGCACCCCGACTGAGATTCACACTAGAATACAACATAAAATAGACGATAACATGAATTATGAACAGAAGCCTGTTAACAAAATATCAAACAGCCATCACCATTAATATTAATTGGGCATGATCATAACGAAATGCTATTAGTCTTAGAAAGCAACGGTTTGCCTTATTGCGATGGTTATTTCCCAATCATTTCTACATAAATATGACCAGACTAAAGATATTCATGCTACGCTCAGTATTCTGTCCTCAGCAGGTGAAATACCACTTACCCCAAGAGCGCGCTTGTAGCAAGTAGATTGCAGGGAAGATTTAGGTGTTCAGGTTCAATCGAGCATCTGGTCGAGTTACAAAGTAATCTTAGTGGAGTGGAACTCTCTCTGTTCTCATAGAGGCATGAATTGATTGTGGTAACTGCCTTCCAGTGCCGGAATTGCAAACGTCTGAGTGGTCATTTTGCCGTTTTGTTACTTCCAGTTAAACGGTTCTCTGCTATTTCGTTCCGCGACAGTAATGGTGGTTTTAGTAAGATCAACAAGTCTTAAAGTGTACAGGATCTAAACACAATTTGGTGTATATTTTTTTAATGAACGGTTTTGCTTGAATGAGTAATATGATAAATGGATGAGATTTTAACTGGGTGGATTGAATTCACGGCACAAGCGCACTTGATATATGTGAACCTGCTGACCAACGCAGTTTCCAACAGTTCTGGATGAGGTCAGGCCAGGTCAGCTGCCTAGCTTTGTGCAGGGCCATGTATTTATAGATTTTCAGATCTTGAGAATGAAACAGCTACGTCTGCGGCTTTACATCAGCGTAACACAATCGGTAAAATTCAAACGACTTGAACCGTGGGCCGGATGTTAACGGTGGTTAACTCCGTCCATCACAGCCGGGTCATCCTGGGGTCACCACTGAGAATGTCCCCCTTCTTTATTGCAATTAATTCGCATACCGTGAAATTGAAACCGTACATTTTGCCGATTTCTGACTTGATTTGTCGGCGTTAGTAGGCTATTTTTGGTCAAGATTTTATCCAAGAGCGAGGAATCACTGACAGGTCGTACCGATTCACCCAGATGGGTCCCATTGTCCCGGGTGAGAGCACACATAAGTCGTCTACCGTGCTATGGTGCAGGACTGAACGGGAAGCTCTCAAAGAAATGAGGTTATGCCTTTTGGTACTGTGACATAAGAATTGTGGTCTTGTCAGTCTTATCCCATCTGATCTAATTCTACTATCTCATCTGTATGAAAATTTATATAGATGAAATAGTAAGATTAGATCAGTCGGTATAAACCCAAAATAATCCTGATATGTTTTCTCTGAGAATAGATGAGACGGCATCGCTCTATTATCAGCTTACACAGGCCAAACAGAATATAATCCGGCGTGTAGTAATTCTAGATCTACTAGACGATGACATCTTGCTGATTACAAGTTGTAACAGGCAGGGCGTGGACCATGTTTCTCTTTCTCCTGTTGGTTTGCAATGGTCATGATGGAATATGTCAGTGGTCTATCCTGTACATACACTGTGGGTTAATTGATGGATGCATGATGCCAGATTTAAGTGGGACGCTTTAGGTTGATCCGGCCTTTCGGGACCGACAGTCTCCCAAAGCCGGGTCAGGCCTCCTCCCGTTCCCGAGCTAGAATTACGCCGGCCGTTTATTCCTTATTGTTACCCCGGCATGAAATGGTTTCACCCTGGCGCGACCCCTGATAACGCGCGACAGAACGGGATCTCCCGAGGAACCAAACAATATAATAAATCAGCCAGGGGTCGGTTCGAGGTCGTCTAATTTCAGAAGATCCTTTCTGGCTTTATTGCCATTCCCGGCGGCGTGAAATTGAACACCCATAACTCCGACCCGTTCGTTCTGTCCGGGGGCACAGGCTGGAGATGTAGGAGCATATGGGGGATTGCCGCCGGCAGCCCGCTGCTGAATATAGCTGACTCTGCAGCTCAGGTTCCCGGTAACACTAGCACACCTAGGTCGGATGACTCAGTAAGCAGACACGTCCTGGCCTAGATATTTCTGTTGTGTCAAGAGGTAATAATGTCATGTGCCATGGGTGTAAGTTTGCAGGGTGCCTGTGCCATTTGCCATGGTTATATTTATGTGAGTTTGCAGGTTGTCGGTGGTAGTTTGTCTACCTCTCAAATCCATTATCTAAATCCTCTCTAGGCAGAGGTTGATTGGACAGATTGTGACCTTCTACGTACCGCTGAACTGTGCCTTGTGTATCGGATGCTGTGATGCCGGTTGGTCACGACTTTGGCACCGAAATATCTGCTTGCACGTAAAAATCCATGAAACACTCATCTTTCGTTAGTTACATTGCTGAGCAAAAGTGGTAAAATCACACATCCTATGACATGACGTAGAAGTACATCTATCATGGCTGATGATCAAAAGAGAATTGAATTTCTCATATGTTGAAACACATGACTACACAGGGTGGAGGGATTGTGTAAGGCTGATTATCTCTTACTTCGGTTCATTGATAATTGTGGTCCAAATTGCTCACCTGGGGCCATTATTAACTTAATGTCATTGCTTCCAGTTCCGGTAGTTGTCACGTGAATAAACAAATCTTTCCTTTTCAATTACTCTGACGTTCTAATTCATTTCATTTTGGGGTCATTACATGCTCCATACCCCATTCACTTCTCGTATCTTATGTCTTCCTTTAACCAGAAATCATATTACACCTTCTAACTAACCAGTTTGGATATAAATTAAGGCAAATAAAAAAAAAGTGCGGAAAATTATGATCTGAAATAGTCCCCAAAGTAGACAAAACGGTACAATGCAAAGCAGTAGTTAAAGCAGAGAATGCCTGTAGATGAGACAGTAAAATTCGGCTCCTAGTCTTGCCATCAGATGTTGATGATCTAGGACAGGTGTGTGACAGTCGGGGGCATGTGAGGCAAGACACGACAAACTGTCACATCCAGCGGCCAGGATCAGGGGTTGGTTAAGCACACAAGCTTAGTCGCATGGCATGGACAAAATCACTGTAGAGTCATAAAGTATACATATTAATGTACATTTACACTGACCTCTCCCGCTACCACAGTACGTTCCATACGACTATAAAGAATGGGTGCTATACAGTAACCCCTCCGTTTGAGTTATCTGTTAATACAAGTGAAGCAGCCAACCCAATATGTATGAATCACCCCGTGTATGTACATTCTTGTTGGAATACCTCCATCACTGTCGATGGGGATTATCCCGCGCGAAATACAATTGACCATGGATAACAGAGGACCAGATTCCAATCTTCTCCGAGCGGAAACTAGCGGGAAATATTTATATTCGAGGCTCAAAGCTGGGGATTCCTGCTGGCACTGACCTCGGAAAGATATAAAATCAATGTTGTGTAGGTTTGACCATCAATATCTGTCCTGTATAACTCCTTAATCCAATAAACCACTGTCTGAGGTGGACACAAACACAGCTGGGGTACTGTTTGTCCTGTAAAGTCCTGTTCTTGGGGAATTTCATGGTAGAAAGGGGATCCATGCAGTAGCGGTGTTGCTTATTTTGTTCTTTGGTTTTACTCACTGACACTAGGCTAATCCTTATACCATATAATTATTCTTGCGTACTATTGGGGTGCTGTTCCTAAAGAGTGCAGTCAAGTTTCATGTCAGGAAGGGGATTGATGCAAAAGCGGTGCTGCTTCTTCTATTTTGTAGTTTGGTTTTGCTCACTGACACTAGGCTAAGCCGTACACTATAAAGAAGAGCCTTGCATTATTAACTCTTTCAACTTCGCATGAACTTTCCCATTTAGCATCTCTTCACGACTGTGCTGGCTATGATGTGCCCTATTAGCTAATGTTCGCTTCCGTGAAGCGAGTACCGTCAATTTGCTTATCAGGAACTGGTGGTCCCGATAGCCACGCTTAATCGGATAACGTATGTTATTAGCGACATCTATCGGCAGGGAGGGGCCTGCCATTATCTTTGGTGTGTAAATCCTCGGAGATAGCATCTAAAAGTCACGGTGTTAGAATCCGGTGGATCCGGTGTGGATAGCTGAATTCTACTACTGTGAATCGCGTTTGTGCTTGGGAATTAGCAGTATTCCCTGACTTCAAGTAGAGGGTAATAGAGGATTGACGGTGCCGGTAAAATCGTTTTATAACATGCAAGTAAAGCTACGAAAATGCTTTGTTTTGGTCGCGAAAGATGTTCTTAGAATGTAAGGTTGGACTGAATTAATGTCAGGGGTGCTATTGGCAAAATATTGGGCATCTCCTGGATTACGAAATACATGGTTGAGTGATACGCTGAGGAAGCAGTATAAAGGTATTGACCTGTCTCAAATAAAAGATGAATCTGAAGATCATGTTATTCGAACGTGGTGCCAGATACTTCTTTTACAGTTTAAGATATGTTGATGCTCATCGTAGTCTTCATCAGCAGTGGTGGTTTGTAAAACATTGCAAATTACTTCAGTATTACTCTTGAAATTCGTTTTGAACCAGCCTAAAAGGCCCGGGCAATCGGGCATAGATTGTAATTCGAAAGAGTATTACTATAGACCTTGAAAGTTTAAATTTGTCAAATCATTGATTTGGAGCACGTCGTTTAACCTCGTCAGTTGGTGGCCCCTCTAGCTTTATGCACCTTTGCGAAGGAAGTCCGCACTTTCTGACTATTGAACGATTAAGCTCAGTCATTGTGCAGAGTAATGCGTTTGGACGTATTAGCTCCGGGTTATGGAGATTTATCAGGCGATGAAGTGCATCTGACATCTGGTCTTTGTCAGCAGGGTACTTAATGCAAGGCTTACCCACTCAAGCACAAAGATCATTATGCACTAATGTACTGTGATGGACTCTTTAGGAGAATGGGCCACAAAGAATGGCAATGTAGGCATGGCTGATTTATTTTATAGAATCATTTTGAATGAATGATAAATGCCATTGTATATTCATGTGGTATTCTTTCGTAAAGAGTACCAAACTTGCAAGCGACTCACTCCACAGTTTCTCTGTTGCCACGAGATTTTCTTGTATCGAGGTGTTTCGGCAGGTAAAAATTTATACTCATGTTCAGTCGAACAGGCCTGATGTAAAATTGTATATTCAATCTCCTGACATAGGCATTGGTCCACAACATTTGCTTTTGGCAGCACCAATATATTTTATCCATCTAACGTTCTAAACGATATTGGTTGACCCTCATAGGATATGATTTGACTACCTGGCCACTTGATAAGCCGAAATCACCACTTCGGCGAAGTATCCTGTGATTATGGTGATAACGATAACGATAAGAAGTGCCTACATCATCACAGGAAACTGGGCCATTCAGACAGGCCGTGATCTCTGCACCGCAAACACTCCGCTGGGAAATGGACGAGAAATGAAGGGAGGTTTTTAATGTAGATGTGGTAAAGAAGACGAGATTGACCGAGGTGCCAGACATCCGTGGCGTCAGCTTGCCTTGAACGGTGCACCACGTCAATTGTAGATCTACAGGCAGCTAATACTGCCTTGATGGAGGCCCTAGTAAGTGTGTAGGTTTACTCCCTAGCAATCTTACCAAGACGTAAACAATCTCAACTGCCTTAAAGCGTGCCTTGAAGCGTTACTAGTACTAGTACTTTATTATCTGTTCCAGGTTCTTACAGCTAATGCCAGCCTGTTGTAGGCCGTATATCAGCTGCGCGGTGTGTAGGTTTATCAACTTATTTTTGACACTTTCCCCAAGATGTAGACAAAAAAGGGAGGGGTATGAGATGTCCTCAGCAAGAGCAAGTTTGGTATCTAGTGACAAAGGAGAAATGTGATAAAGGAGAAATGGACAAAAAGTAATCATGTAGAGATAACATTTTTCCTCTTTGTAACCTGTCGTGAGAGTTCCAACGGAACCAACTGGACCTCTGGGAAGAGCGGCTAAGGCCGACAGGGCATTCCTAAATAAAGGCTATTCATTCATATTCATTCACTCCTCCCTTCATTCATTCATTCATTCCAAGAACGAATTTGCAATTATCTTAATTACATGTTTGCCATGGACAAAGATAGGATCCAAACATAGAACCAAAGAGAACGTCATAAGCCAAACTATGATTGATTAACTAATTTCACAACTTATATAACCATAACCTACAGCCAGACACCTTCCTAATGGTATCTACCCATCCATGTACAGTGAGAACACCCTACATCCGGCCTGGCCCCGGCCGATTGATGTGGTAACCCTGGAAGTGGATGGCCAACGTTAACTCTGGATTGTCTCAGCGCAAGACAAATGTTCAATTACTTACACCGACCACGGATCGTTATGATTCTCCGTAAAACCTTGCCACATCACCCGGTGCGAATCAGTCAACCTCTTGCCTACAAATGCGCTGCCCACTTTACCCACAAACTTAATCGCTGTCAAAAGTCCCATATAATGGGCTCGAAAAGATTGATCCCGCCCTCCAAGATCTCATCTCAGCCACAAAGGAGGCTGTTATCGCGGTATCGATTGGAAGTAGTCTTCTGATTTAGTCGGCCTCGTCACGACCCCGGCCGTACAGAGCAGACATAATGGCACCGAACTAGCACCGGGGGACCCCTCGTTGTCATGTCCGCAGGAAGGTCCGCATGGTCGGGCAGACTAACATGACAATCCGTCTGATCTTCAACCTGTTTCTTTGTGACTGGTGATGGTGTCACCTTAGAAGGATGAACTGGTCATGAGTGATGTGGTGATTTAAAAGGTGCCCAAATTGGCAAAGATATGATCTACTGTCTGATCTGACGGTGGTCAGATTTGCCCTGCACTTGCAAAGCTATGATACACTGACGCTCACTCAGAAAATACGAGCTTCCATACACAAGGGAATTGTTACTCAATCAACTGGATATATTTTGAAACCTGCCGGACGGTTCAAGTGGCATCCTCTACTCTTGGATTAACGGAGTATGGGGCTAAGCAGGTATTTATCCATGATATGTATACTGT
The DNA here is from genome assembly GCF_001625305.1 of Branchiostoma belcheri. NCBI lineage: Eukaryota > Metazoa > Chordata > Leptocardii > Amphioxiformes > Branchiostomatidae > Branchiostoma > Branchiostoma belcheri. The sequence goes on from NW_017804353.1 coordinate 2,873,017, forward strand.
TTGGGGAAAAAAGGACAAACTTTGAGGGAAAACTTTTTGGCAGCGTCTCACTCCACCATGCATCATATTTATCTGCGACAGGTAAAGGATGACGTAGGATTGCAGCAAGGCTCTATTCCAGGACCACGCCACACTCAACAGATCAAAGGTCTTTGTTTGTACCAGCGAGGAATTCAAATTCCAGTGTAGGCTATAGATTTTGCTGTGACTGGCATGATAAAAAGCACGTCGGTGACAAGCAAACCCACAAAATGCAGTCATTCTAATTGCCAATGTTAACAAATACCATTATTATAAATGGGTAATAGCATGGTTGTCGCTGTCCAATTGTTTAAGTTGATGACACCGATCTCGCAATGTAAGGCTAGAAGGATTGGTCAATTCTAGACACATGCACGTTTTACGTTAGCAAAGACAACAATCGATAGGCAAGCGTGATAAATGGGGGTTTTATAGTACCTTAGGCCCAGCCACCAGGAAAGTGACTGCTACATACACAAGCTACCCAAAAGAGACAACCTGGTAAAGTCAGCAAAACCGACTTACAATCAAAAATAAAGGGCGCCACAGGGCACAGAAAAGTCTAAGGACGTCAGGGGGAAGCTGAAGTTCATGATGAATAAGCAGAACTCAAAGTCACTTCAAATGAACTTGACCTAATAAGTATACGTTTGATATGCATCCGATAATGAAATTGAGAGGTAGATTTCTGATATGCATCTGATAATGGAATTAGTAAGTGTATGTTTGATATGCATCAAATAATGAGATTGGGAAGTAGGTTTCAAATATGCGTCTGATAACAGGATCGGTATGTATAAAAAGTATGTTAAATATGCATCATGCTAAATTGTGGTTGATGTACCACGTATACTAAGTCCTATTTGCAAGAAGAGATTTAGATTTGTGACTCGTAGGAGCTCGCCGGTATTTCTTACAGAGTTACTTGAGATTCGGTGCATGCACGGCGCCCATTTAGACGTGTGGCGCTGCCCACACGGCTTTATTAATATTTCACGAATATGGTGTTCGCCTACTTATGGCATATTGATGACATCGAAATAGGACCATCGTTTTCTTAGCTGTGCGACATGAATAATTCTGTCTGGAGACTTTGAAAGTACGGTTGGACTTCTCGTACAAGATTATCGTTGCTCTGAAAGGCATGAGTTTGGAACATTACTGAGGACCAAAGCACCCTGGCAGTGGCCACATACCCGCTGGCTATGCTAATAGGATAGTTCAAGAAACGACACTGCTGAAATAAGAATCTATAATAAAACACAGTCAGGGGTTCTTCCATCTCTAAAAAGGTATATACTTTGCTATTGAGTCATGGTGCACAATCAATCACGATGCCACTGTGATCATATCCCGTGAAATGGGACTATGATATACACACACGCCCTGATCATGCAGGCGGTCTCATTGTTGCATTCGGATGGTCTTCGAACGTTACATGAATATGGGGTCGATTTCTTTGCAGTTTTATTGCCTCAACTTCAATGGGACTCGTTCTACTCCGCGTAGGTTTAAGTTAAAAGCACTTTCATGTTAATCCATATTGATAAAGTTTCAGTATCAGTTAATCTATATTGCCAACTGAGTGCATCCCAAGTCCTTTAGAACATCAGTTGCGTAGGCTGACTGCGAACGTTCGCTGCCTCCAAAACAGAAGCTGCACAGTTTGATGTTCGCCTTTTTTTCAAACCCGTCATCTGTCACTAATGGATACGCCGAGAACAAGAATCCCCGAGTAATTTGCCGGCGTCCCTGTTGGCCGCTGTAGTAATCCTCCTGCTAAACATATAACAGCTGTAGACACTCTAATTCGCCCTGATTTGTCCGCCAGGCGTTCCGGTAAATCGAGTCAGGGTCTCCATCAGGACCGCTGGCGGCTGTGGAAATGCTAAGGTTGTTTCAATGTCACGCCGAGAGGCAGGGGCACAGTCATTACCAGATACGGCACCAACGCTACTGCCGCAGGTGACGGCGTTACAGCAGATTCCATCTCGGATTTAGCTTTATCATTTTTCATAACTTCTTATATCACAGCCAGTGGCAATTAACTTTCTCTCAATGCAGCAATATATCTGACAATGAAAGTTATATAAAATGTTTCGAGAGAGAGGGGGGGAGAGAAAGATAGAGGGGGTGAACAAGCTAGACAGTATGGCCATTTACTTAGTACATTGGATTCACTTTGTAAACGCACAGCAGGTATCTATTATGACATGCCAGTCACGTTGAGTTGATGATGGGTTAAAAGAAGCGGTATGACCCGTACATTTTACCGTCCTGACCCAGTGTGCGCTCTTCTGGAAACCTGTTCCCATGGCTGCAGGAAGCAGCTGGGAGACAGCTGGCGGGAACAGCAGGGGAACGTGCGGGGGGATTAGCTATGCTGTGTTAGGTAATAATAAATAATAAGTGTTCAGTAAGTATTAAGTACAGTGTTAGGTATAAAGCTACATGATTCAGACGCGTGGCGCATAACACACACACACAGTAACCAAAAAACACACCCACTCACACACGCGCGCGCGCGCGTGGCATAATACACACACAAACCCCAAAAAAACACATCCACTCACACACACATACACACACACGTAGTCACGTGCATGTACGCAAACACACACGAATACACACACACACACACACACACGTACACATATCTCTTCAAAAAGTTTTCAGCTAAGTATGACGCATGGATTAACCTGTTCTCATTAAGGATGACAATTTTCCCAAAATGCCTGCTCCCTGTACAGTAATTTTACTTGAGCGCCAAAAGTTAACTTTTTCTTACCTTCAATCATTCATCACCTGCTTTTTTCGCCATTAGCGCAGATTCCATACGGAATTCCCATTGCCCCCAGAACAGCATGACTCAAATGCACCCATCATTCCCTTATTAGACTATTCATCATGCATAAGTACATACCACGCGAAGCGATAGCGATCATATCACACGGAGTGCGCTGTCTACAATTAGTGCTGATAACGTTGGGAACTATTACCCCTGACGCTGTCACCCCGCTTAGGAGGAAGTCTTAATGTCGTAATGGCCTGCCAGCGAAATATGCCATCTATTACATGCCGTTTCATGATGTTTTTCATGAGGTTTGATGTCGGTTGTGCGGATGATGAAGCCATTGCGTGTTGTCACAAGATATGCGTTTGATGTCTTAGTTAAGAGACATGAACGTTATGATTTCCCTCATTATGACTTTAAGTTAATGCCAGATGCCTAATGACGGCAAATAGAGGCATATACATGTACTCGTAGCTTCTAATTCAATAGCTGCACATAACTACGCCTGCATATGCATCGCACGTACTGTATCCCATGTTGGTATTAGGTATTTCTCTAAATCTCCATGATTACACACGTATCTACTTTGTCAATATAAAGTATATACATACGATATTTAATAGTATGTACTTATAAAATGCACGTAAGTGACATGAACTCTGTTCCTGAAAACCAATACTTACGTATTAAACACAAAGCATTACCTCAGAGAATGATTTCAATGAAGCTATATGGCAAAAGTGCCACCTCAGCTATTTTCAGCTCGAAGCAATTCACGGAAACAAAACATCTAATTCCTCACTGCCACTCTGACATGGCCCAAATTATGGGACTGTTTAATCCCTTATAATTAGGCAGTCATCAGAGGTCAATCCCTAAGCCTTGATCCATAACTTTTCCTCGACACAAAGAAAGCTGGCATGTTAGATTGATGAGTTCCCAATACTATACTTAGTAGCCAGAGACTGATGCCTCTCTTTGGCGTAAATTATGGTCTGATTCTAGGAGGGGTTTTCTGATATCGATCTCTCTCTCACAGGCTGAAATGTTACGTGGAAGAAATACATCGTGTTCCAGGTTATGTATATATAGATATTATTCAAAATAATTACATTTTTCTCGTACGTTATGAGTTGGTAATTTGCCAGAGCCCTTATTTTATATAGTTTAATTTTAAGTTTATTGGGATAATTTTTAGCCCTATTAACTATTACGATATACACCATTATCATCAGGATTAAAGCGATTAAGTTGCAGCCTAAATGCAGTCCAATTCCTTTTTGTCATCAGGGCAACATCACTGGAGATGTCATACAACATAATGACTCAAGATGGCCAGGTTTAAGCTTAGATGATGGATACATTAGTAACGTTTAATCTTAGCCACAGCCCACGACATCATTTTTGATACGTTTCATTAACGTACGAAATGGTCATGAAAACGGAAGATAAAGTGACTACTGCTCAATCATTTGATTATCGGATCCATAAGCAAGAGAGAATCACACGCTCCTGGGTGGCGTATGTCACCACCGATGGGAGTCTTTCTGCCAACAAGTACAGGTATAAACTGCTATCTTAAACAAACAGTCGCACGAACACCTACGCATTACTGTTTGGAACGAATTTCGGGGAACACCACAGGCAGGCAGTGACGATATTGTAATGAGTTCCTCTCACAGTCTCAGTGTGTTTGATAAATTGACTGCCCTGAGGGTCTTTTAATCAAGGATCGAGCAAAGGGAAGGTGCGACGTCATTATTACAAACATTAATTGAAAAAATGGAGACGTGCATGTCATCTGTAACTCCAGTGGAACGGCAGATTTCATTCCATAGGATTAGAATATGCATATTGCGTTGCTGTTTGCTTAAATTATGTGGTTTTATCTTCGGTTGTTGCAAAAAACGAGAAGACTTAGATTATATGAAAACCTTTAGCACATAAAACTTAGGCTAGTAGTCATATTACTATGTTATTCAGTAGTCCGTGGAGTGGTTGCCAACGCATGTAACATCATCAGTATGCATGTATCCCATGGGCCCATACAATAAAGTGATTGATAAATTGATTGATTGATTGATTGATTGTAAACAACTGTCTGCTTCCACAGTTGTATGTTTCCTGTTAATCATGGACTCGTAGAGACCAAATCACGTTTATAATCTAATATAGCCAACAGGAAGTGGAATCGAATGAGATAGTGGTCAATGGATGGCCCGCCGTAGCTATGTGTGAATCATATCAGTGGCTCTTTTCTGCTCTAACTGAATTGAACTATTCGCACCAGCTGAAAGTCCACCAGGCAGTGACAATCGCGCTTATCGTAATGCACATACATTGTGAAGGAGGTGAAATGAGATATTGCCAGAAACGCCTTATCATTGTGAACTTGTCTTGACCTTTAGTACTAAATGAAATTTCACGACAATACAAGTGCCACCCACCCGCTGATGTCGGGCGCCTTCTAACGTCAGTCAGTTGGCGAGTGTAACACCTCTGTACATAATAACCTGTCCATATCTTTTAGCTGGTCATCCAAGTCTATACAGCGTGCCTGAGACGACTTTTTGTCAGATCATATGACTGTTAGGATTGTGTAATTCGATGAGCCGGAATGATTTGCACAGTGAAGTCAACAAACGTATTGCAGCGTAGGGTTCTGCATCTTCAGACACATAATATAGAATCACCATACATAAGACAGCCTTTTAGTTAGAACAATGTAAACTTACTCAGCCGTCGACAGTGTCTATCCCTCCGACTCTCCAGTTTGGATACTTCAGTTTCTCCGAAATTAGCGCAGCGAATTTTTCCACACGGCGTCAGTTGTGTTCCGATGATGCGGTGGAGAAATGATGTAGGAAACTGTCGAAGAAGAGGCGAGGTTGTCAAACGTCCTCCCTGGTTCCTCGTCTGGAAAGAAGCTTCTCTGTAATCCTCGAACCGTTTAAAGACGAGTTCTCCTTCACTTGAGATCGTATCGCAGCCAGACGGCGGCAAAAGACGTCTTTTAGTCGCTGTGTTACGCTAAGACCCGCCTGTTCCTCCGCCCTATTGCTGCCGGTGTGCGGGAGACACTGGCAATCAGCCGGCTGCAGCTACCATAATCTCTCTTCTTTGCTACCAGAGCGGGACCGTTCATAGTTCTTGATTAAAGCTCACGGGAAGGACCATTAATCTACGGTTGGCTGCTGCAGAGAGGCAGGGCAATTGTCTGAGGATTTTGGGTGGGAAATCCCGGCCCGATGTCCGTGCCGCATTGCCACCGCGGTCACTTCGGTTGAAGAAGATCATTTATCTATTGATTTCACAAAGTGCATCATTTAACTCTTTCATTATCTTGCACAAAAGCCTGGTTTGCTCGCTCTAGATCTGACAGAATGCATTCTATTGCAAGGCGTGTTAAATAGGTTACAATTCACCGTGTAAGGGTGCCTATTTAATTTCTTATCAGTACTGGAGTTGTCGCTTGTAACGAGGCCGTTACATCTACGCTGTGCTTTTAATGGATTTGTGGATTTAGTGTAATATCTACAGGTGCACGAAACTAACGTTTTGCAGGAATCCTCTACAACCTGAGTCGGAGTAGACAAGATACCCAACTGCCTGAAATAAGTTGGTCGTAGTATAGTCCATGCATCATCGAGATAATGGTTCAAAAAGGACATAACCGATGCTTTATGATGAATGGTGATCCACTATTTTATGCGATGTACATCAACGGTTCCTGGGCTGAGAGCTAGGAAAGGTGATAGCAAATGTTCTCTCGCCCTATCCACATCTGTGTGGTGGATTTTGATAAATAGATCGATGCTAGTATTTCAGAATAATTCGACGTCTGGGGACGGCTTGCCGTCCGACGGCAAGCAATCTCTTGAGCTCTCCTCGGACATGTTGATGTGTTATCTGCCTGTGTGGCGCTGGACCCGTGACCTGTAGTCTTATAATTACCGCCTGACCCTTCACATATGTGACCCACATATCGTTATAACCCGGCGCTGAGAGGTCCTGGCAGACCATCCGTCTCTGTCTCCGCACTAAGGCGGGTCATTCCACACAGGGACCGGCCATGATCGACGTCCGGCAGCGGCTAACAGGTCCGCAAAGCCGGGCAGAGTCCAGGTAACGCCGGGATCTCTGGCAAGAGTGGCAGGTGTATGAATGCCAGAGAACAGAACCTCCATGTTACTTGGGGGTGGGCAGTTGAGATAACTACACACTATGTTAAGGTGAATGAAAAGGACTTCGTGAATGATATCTGGACGATTCTGTTGGCTCAAGTGGTCTTTAGCTGAATTACGAAATGATCATGTGCTAAGGAAAGTTGATTATTAAAAAAAAATTGAACGCGGCAATGCGATTTTGACTAATTGACCTGCCGCAAGGATAAGGTTTAGTCCAGGTTTTGTGCCATCATGATGGTCAAGTGTGATTTTGTAGAACTTCGAGCAAGCATCAGATAGAGCTATGTGGCTTTGGGCAGAAACATTCGGTAAAAAAGCAAATGTAGGAATTACCATGACTTATTACAGAAAAACACAAAAAAGAACGATATTTTTAACTGTCGTTCCTCTAGTAGCATTCTCGTAACTCACTCCGTACTCGGACTCTGAAGGCCTTGTCTTTGGGCGGATCGCAATTCTCATCTCGGATTTGCGAGCATTTGTGTGACGAATGGTGCAGATTATGACAGATGCAGCTTTTGCTTGTCGAAACCTCAAGTCACTCATCACTGTCATCTGCCTTCTTACGTAATGTTTGAAGTCAGCGTCCGGGGACGTCCCTGCCGACATGGTGTCTGAAGGTCCTAGTCTCACATTATCTGGGCACTTTAGCTGGTATAAGCCCCTTCCTAGTGTTAGATACATCCTAATCCAAAAAGGAGTCAGTCCGTCCAGGAAGTGCAGACAACTACGTGTGGGAGTTTGCGTGGGAGAAAAAAAAGTTACCTTGTGGCACATCAATGCTTGATTCATATCATTCATCTGTGCCATTTTCAGTATTGATGAGAAGTTAGATACCAAGAACTAATAAAGGAAGCCTTTATGTTACATGATGTTACAGATGCGAGGGGCACTGGTATCATGACGCAAAGTAAAGGTTATAGCTACGCTTTCGATGTTATTATCTAATAACTTCTTGCACTATAACCAACCAAAACAGCATTGCAATGTTACAGGCAACTGCCGATCTGATTATTAGTGACGATTACCAACACAGTGATACTCTATACTGTTTCTTTCCTCCATGTCCAGACGTCCGGACCAGCTTTCCCCCATTGAGGGCCCCTGTCCTTTACTGCAGTCCACTAACTATGACCGATGTGTGATTCTTCGGATATTGGCAAAGTTGACTGCAGGATTTAATATAAGAATCCACCACGAGGCCCGACCATCGATTTCCGAAGACATATGGTCCCGGCCTGGGGTGGATCGATGGGGCACCGCTCAGGAATGGTCCCGGTCGATCATTACAGTCGCTTGTCCCGATTCTCCAGGCAGTGGCCTGCAGGAGTGATAGCTCCAATTTCACGACCCTTTCATGCTGCTCAAGACAATATAGGCGCGTACAAGAGACTTTAAACCGCCTGCCACTCTTCGAGATGTCTTGTACAGCCGCGCACAGGTCCGATGGGAAATTTACCGGATCTCCACATCAGCTTAAGCGCGTTGCACTTACAGGCTCTTTCAACTGTTCAAGCCATCTAATACTGTTCAATAAAACTAACTGTATCATTTCTATGTTGTTAACGATGCAGCTTAAAAGCCAGCTCTTTTGAGACAGTATAAAGGATAGCGTAGTTAAAAGCAGACTGAAACTACATGCGTCTGTAATTGATATAGTAAAGGAGTAGGATGAAGATGTTCCATTCAAAGCAGAACCGATCATCAGCATAGGAACGTTCGGAGTTTTACGTGTAGCTATATAAAGAGGCATGCGCCCCCCTCCCCCATTCAAGTTCAGACCATTTCTGCGACGTGTCACTTTTCTGACCGCCTAATTTGCCGTGTCAAACTATGACTTTTCATTAGACTCGCCCGGATGGATTCACGGGCGTTTAACGACTTTTTTGTTAGCCCTAAGAACGTAACCGAGGCCGGAACAGTTTTGGAGCGTGGTAACGGACGTGTATCGGTCTGCAGCAGGAGTCATTACCGAGCTTTATTGCTAACAGTGGCCGTTCAGGGTGCAGCCGTGCATTACAACAAGGCAGTGGAATCCAGGGGAAAGGCCTTGGAACTTTACTGCACGTATATTTATCCAGAACGTCGTTGGTATCACGTATTACTTTTTACACACCCTGTACGTGCCTGAGTTGTCCTGTTGTGTGGACCTTTTCGTTGGGCAACCTCACGATCTGCCACGAAATATGTATGAAGTGACCAAGTCGTATAGTGTGAGTGCAGAAGTCTAATAACTCAACAGTTCATGGCAGGTCACCGTTGTGTTTATGCATGCAGATACGATAAAGATACGATTCTTAAGGTATTACCTTAAGCTTGTTATAGTCCCCAGATGCACGGCGTGCAGTTGGTAATGAGTTTTACTGACTCTCTAAGGGCACTATATTGTTATGCTGTGGGTGAATCTAATAGATATACTTTGCTAGTACTATAACTCTGGACTATTGGTACATGTGTGCAATCAACTTAAGTTTGTGTCGACAGTTCCCAGTTTACAGGACAGAACCATCGGAACGGACACAGCGACCGTACACGATTGTAAGGCAGGAGATTGGGAGGTCAGATCCCAACTGCTGTCGCTCAGGCTACTAGTATACTGGCAATGGTCTCTCATCGTCCCTAGGATGGAACGTCAAGCTGTGGTAACTGTTCATTGTACTTATAATTATCAGAAAGGGGTAGAGGAATTTCCCCGGTGAAATGAACATGTATATACTGTACATACCATCTGTCTTCTCTGTCACGACCAGTGGAAGAGTAACTCTTCATTAAGTGAGCTAAACTGGATTGAGATCACTTTCACGACGCACTTGGAATACAAATGCTGGTACGACAGAATCCCTTCAGCAGAGGGAGACTTCACAGAAGTCCAAAGGCACAGATCGGTAAATCTAATGGATTGGCTGCTGTTTTCATAATGACCTACAGACTCTCGCGTGGGCGTGCAGTTCTAGTTCAGTTTTACTTTTGCTTAAGCCAGCTGAGACTGCTATAGTACAAGACACCTTTAACTGACCTCCATCATTTCAAATCGCGACTTTTGATCGAAAGTTTTTCACCCCTCTTGGTAATAATCCGGCTGACTCGGCAGGGTTTAAGTAAAGTAGTGGGGAAAACACATCAGTAAGAGTCTTGAGATAATTCATTTGCACGAACACGCAACGATCCATACATGCTCCAGCTCAGTATGGGCGACAATGTTGAAAAATTGTCCAATTTAGATTGTTGTCGAAGATCAGTTGCAACAGCCTTTCATTCATTCAGACAGCCTTCACCTACTGATGGACATTTGCGTCTCACTCTTTGCACAAAGCTCGCACGAATCAAAAACGCTCCATGAAAAGTCGATGAAAAACTATTATACGTTTTCAACCAAGCATACTGGATTTTAACGCATAAAGCACGTCGTCTTTTCCACTTTATGCCTACGCTTACGTACAAACACGGCCTTAAACTGGGGATGGACTGCTTGAAACCTAATGCTGCTTTACAGGGTCTTAGGAGGAAACGCGAAATCCGGCTTAACGGACGTCTTTAATCTGCTTAAGTGCCCTTATGCGACGATTTTTACCAGCATTACTAGCTCTAAATGGCTTAGGATTATCTACCAAGGATATGAAACTTTTCCCCATATCAACTTTATGGTTGGAACCAGCTTTTGACCGCGTAAACTAGAGAGTAACGGAGTAAGTTATAGTTACAGCGAGGAAGTATTTTATGTTTTGTAGCCACGGATGGCAGTGCATGTTGATTCTATCATTGTTACAGCTGCCGGTCGGCGTCCGAAAGTTTTCCTCACATTTGTTTACAAACATTCTGACATCTTTCAGACACGACTCTATCAGGGCAAACAGTGCCGAATGAAGTATCCTGGACCAGTGCCATGCCTGAATGAGTTAGGATCAGACACGGTGGCTCTGGCTAGTCTCCGCGTATGCAAAAACGTATATTCACCCCGGTTCTGGATACGCGCAGACTATTCTGAATCGTACTTGAGCATTGCTGTAGATAAAGCACGGTTATGGATACAACAGGTACTAAATTTTTTTACCTACTTTTCCCGTGTATTCCCGCATTAGACTCTGAAACTATCGAAGCAAATAAATCCCCAATAGCATCCGGCTACCGAGAGAGTCTAATAGTCCTTTTTTTCTATCATCAGTGATCCATCTATCATGTAGAATCATGTTTAAATCCCGTTCCCTTGTACGCGGACTTGCTACATTTCCCTTGGGTGGATCCAAGAATAGAAGCTGTCTTAGAGAGCCTTATACCTGACTGGCAACGGGTTACTCATACACACAGATAACGAGACGCAAGGGAACATCACAGGATAAGGTTTTCGAGATGCAATCAGTCTTTTGAACACCTTACAACATATCACAATCCAGCATCAAATCTCCAACCGGTCTGTTTGGTGAGTGAGCGAATGTTAGAGCTCTATTGTACGCTTGTGTCCTTTCGAGCTTAGTACAGGTCATGGAGATAAACCAGAGGTACAAATTATAGTGATATCTTACTCCTACTAAACAGACTGATGTGAAGTTCTATGTAAAGGTTCAATTTGTTTTCGTTCTTATGGCAGCTCTAGATGTATGAAAATTCGGGGATTATGATACATGGTCTGTCTAGATCCGTAGGCAAAAGGAATATGAGTTTTTTCTATTTCTTCTGAAATTTTTCTCATGAAATCTGTCCGCCATTTCGTCATTTATATTTTGATTTTGTGTATCAATCTGTGTAATGTTGAAGTTGATGTGAACCCCGTAAGAGTACGATATAAATAAAGGGTGTCCAAATTAAGAGAATAAAGAGCTTGCTGAGCTTACAGGCAGAAGAATAAGGCTGACTGTGATGGCAATCTGTAGCTACACTGCCTCCATCCCACAGGCAATGAAGCTGCGTGTAAACTGTTTAAGTTCATTTTGCGAACACGAACCAGTCATTGCCAACTCCATCGGACTTAATTGGCGACTGCCTGTATCTCAATCCCGCCCTCCTTATCTTCAGCTTTCCTCCCTGCCCTTCGCTGATCTCAGACCGTGAAATGTGCTGCCCGTGGACCATCAAATGACGGCGCACCGTGCGTGGAGTGGTACATAAGCGTCCGGCAGCAGTAATTATAACGGCAATGTTGTAATCTGCTGCCGCTACAGGAGAGACTGTTCCAGACGGAACAGACTAATGAGTCGGTCCGGTTGTGCCCGCAAACCCTATTATTTGTACAAGACCTCATTTGCCAGGCAGACTCGCAGGCACCCGGGAACCGCGGATTCAATTGACACAATGAATCGATCCCGGCGATGGAAACATCACTTATTTGATTCCTGCATCCGGCATGAAGGATGGACGCCGGGAACTCTTTTAACCCGCCGATCCCGAATGTCAAAACTTTTCATGGACGAAATTGTTTCTGGTTTATAAGTACGACTGGTGCTATGGCAGTCGGCCATCGACTTGAAGATTTAAGAGTTTCATTTCTAGGCACAACATACATATGTAATACTAATGTTTCCTCTGTATGTATTTCTCTGTGAGATTGCTTTTTTGTGTTGAAATCAAATACTCTTCGGACGTACCTTATATAGATCCTTATATAGATACTAAGTTATTGCAGCCAGTGTGTTACTCAGAAGGGCGGTTATACTGGTTACTCAGACACATGTACAGAAGCTGGTGTGTTACACCAAAGTAGCGGTTATAAAGGCCATGCATATACAAGTACTGATTTTTTTAAGTTGATTGAACAATTAATTGGTGAATATTTTGACTTGCCAGGCAAGTATGAATACGCTGCACCGTAACGTGTGATGATCCCAAAGTGAACAGAATATAGCCTACCAATTCACTTCTCGAAACAACTACCTTAAAATGTTTATCATTCAATCCACAAGTCTAATAGAGTATCGTGCGCGTAACTAGGTAGTAAACTGCCGGCGCGCATGAGAGTACGGATATGAGTTTAACTGATAAAGTACCCAGATGGCCGGGAAGTTCGTTAACCATAGTCTATTGGGCACGTTTGATGAGCGCACTAAGACTAGCGGGCGTGACAAATTCAACACCTTCTGTGATAAACAGGCAGAAATGCTTCGTAAACGTTACTGTTTATAGTGGTTTATAGTCGTCTAGGTGTAACAGATTAAGCCGTGCACTGCTATAATGGCATATCAAATGGCATAGCTATTTTACAGTTTTTCATCATGAAACACACACATATCCAAACTCACACACACACACACACACACAAACACACACACACACAAACACAAACACGCACACAAAGAGAGAGGGGGAGGTATTTTGTATGTAATGTTTGATAAAGTTCACACACACACACACACACACACCTCGAAGTACTGATATTTGACAAACCACGTTCCTTACCGATCCACCAGAAACCCTTTCTCACAGACATCACGGAGACATCCCACGGTAGATGCGATCTTAATTGGTTTGCACGATTCTAATCTCTCCCTGTCGAAGAAAACGACTTTACAGCCAACAACAGAGCAAAGCAAATCTTTTTGTGTTTTCCTACCCAGGCCGGCTCATCATGACTTCTTCTGGGAACCTTCAATCTGGCTGGTAGAGCGTGGAGACAATCTTGCTATCCTTCCATAAGTCCCAGCCACAAGGTCAAGTTCAAACCGAAGGTCAGAGGAAGGTAATTTCTGGTATGATTGCGTTCATGTGCAGTGTATCATGTAATAAAATTTGCCGGGGTTGGGCAGCGTAATTGGAACGCGTCTGCGCCAGCGGCTTAAGTTTAATCCGGGTCTGGCGTGTATTGATTAAACGGATTAGATGTAAGTAAAAGTGGGGGAACTGATTACATTTTGATCTCTGAATTATCAAAACGCATAAAGGTTACGGTCCGAGTGATGCCCTTGATAAGCCCCATCATGGTGGCCAGCAATCAATACTCGCTTGGATACACTTAAAAGAGGCTACAAAATATTCAGGGCGATGGGATAGGTAAAACTTGTCTGTAAACTTTTGGGTAGTATATACTCTTTATTAGTTTACCCTTTGGCACAGTGAAGTAACTGCTGGGTTACCAATTATTTCCTTATTTCAATTATCTATTTAGTCATAGTAAAATGTTGAACGTCATTAATCATCCTGATGAAGGTGACAGTGGTCGCTGAAAATTTGATTTCTGTGTAATCCCAGTGTTGGCATAAAGTTCAACATTTTACAACAAAAACACATTGAATAACCTCTCCTTGGGTTCTTGGGCCATCGCCTTGATAGAAATAAGATCCTTGAACTGTAACCTCCGCACGCGCAGCCTCAATCCTTTAAGACAGCCCTGTTGACCTGTGGGGTCAACCTGCCACTGCGAAGTTCAGGTCTATAGCCCGTAAACCATGGCATAAGCACGGGGAATACAAATAACAAGGACTTCTCTTCCAACATAGAACAAATCTTTCAAGGACTCATTTTCATTGATTGTTTCATTAAGAAGTCAGTTGTATATTTTGTAATCCATATTATAATCGCGCTCATGAGATACCCAAGTTTTTCGCAAATACAGCAATAACAATAGTATGGTACATGTAGGTATGATTTCTTTTATTTGGTTTTACCACAATTCTAGCTTGAAGATTGTGGGTTAAAACGAAAGACATTTTCAGTGTTTTTCTATGTTGATCATATTGAAGAGGAAAACGTTGCCAGCAGTTGAGGGCTACTAAAACTGACTCAGCCATGCCTGCACTCCCTGGGCCTGGGGTTCGATGAAGCAGATCATTTGATTTTGATTTCAAGGCCGAAAGGTTTGAAATATGCTAAGCCAATTATTTCCCTAGCCTTGCAGGTCACTTAATCAGGGCTACATTCTATTAGTTAATCATGGAATTCCGTAGCACGGCGTAAACAGAATACGTAATGAGCTTCTTGATTGGCTAAGGACTAATGCATGAAGATAAATCTGCCAAACCCTTACCTTGACCGGGCTTATGGAGTCTTATATCTTTGAGTTTAATGTAACTACATGCCCCTGCACTTCACTTTGTCTAAAGCAGCTGTTCGTTTCAAATAGTATATCTAGTTTGATGTTAACCTTCAAATCCCTTTTTCAAGTTCTCATGTTGAATATTCCTTTAGATTTTGATTTTTTGGCAACTTTTCGTGAGACAATGCAGTAACTGGACTGTGTAGACATCAATATTTCTGCTAGTTGTCCGCTATTGTGTACGTTATAGTATAAAGATATCTTTATCCTTGTACCAAACTGTATCCCTTGTGATAGCCAGAGGCAGCGAGCTCCCATGTAAGAGTCAGGATCAATGATAACGTGCAGGTTGTTGAGGAGTGACGATACCTCGCAGTTTCCATTCAAACCGACAGACGAGATAACTAGACCCGCTCTTTCCGGCTCCCGCGGGAGCTCTCGGTCCGCTGAACTGTCTGGAGTTCGATCGGTGCTGTAGCTGCCGATGTTCGGGGTAATGAATCAGGTCTGGCCGGGCCGTCTGGCCGGGCCGCGACTCGTCTGGAATCCCGAGCAGATAATGACCACTTTGTTCTAGTCGGTATGAGCTGTGAAATTGAAGTAATGGGGATACAAAGACTTTAAATGGGTTGAGGAAACGGCGGTTTTCTTAAATAGCTTTCCTATTGGTAAAGGTAAGGCTCCTATCGGGGGCCTACATGAAAACTATTCATAATGATAATACGTACAGTTATAAACAAAAGATACCAGCAATGCACAGGCTACAGTAATGGTCCTCATTTAACTTTATACTGATACTAGTTATGATAAAAAGACGTTATTGCTTTTTTATTTGACTTAATAGTTTATTTATGGTAATGGCAGTCTTACCATGGGAGGGCCGTCCTAAGCTGCAATTATCTGTTCTTGTGAGTTAAAAAAAAAGGACCCTGGCGGCGTGCCACGCTTTTAACATCGAGCAATTGAGCCTGATTTACTCCGCACTTTGCCGGCACCAGCAGCTCATTCTTGGCATTGTTACAAAAGAGCCTGTCGCTATGCCGGTCTAGAAAAGGCCAGGCGGCGCCGCAGACAATAGATCGAACAGAGCGCTGACAGGGAAAGTCTATGGGCGGAACTGTGGAACTACAATGAAGCATGGAATGTGAAAAAGGTCTGTGATGTTGGCCTTTACTGAGCAATGTGCTTAAAGAAAAGGCGGAACGATGTGACGGATGGGCCCGGAAGATATTTGTCAGGCTGCACAGTGGAGTCTGCCGCTATGGTTCAAACGAGAGGTGTCCTATGGGTCTTTGCCTGCCTTAAGGAGGGTCGTCATCTCTTAAGATGACAAATTGTTTCTAGACATGTCAGCCACTACTTGAAGGTACAACATGTCAAGAAGTCACCGTTTACTTATTCCGAACACGGCGTGGCTGCTAATCATGCTTTCTCTGAAGCCTTAAAAACTGTCCACGGGGAGGGCTTGATGGAAGGGACGTGGAGGCAAGTCCAGAAGGTTACAGTATTGATAGAATAACAGCTAAGCTTTCATTCTTCTGACGTCCTCTGCTGACTAATCGGGATAAAAGCACCAGCTGGAGACTGCCAGAGGAGAGGTCCGACCTCCCCGGCAGCTAACAGAGGGAGGGGGGTGATTCTGTGTATTTCACTCTTCCCTAACGGTCTGCCCTTGCCTTCATCTTGCCCAGAGCCAGATGAAAATGGGTTTGAGGAAGTTTGTAAGTGGTAATGCGGGGCACTACGCGGCAAATCCCGGCGCTGTGGGCGGAGGGGCATTACCGGGATGGATGTGCTGGGTTACTGCTTTGTTCCGCATGAGTTATGGCTGTCTTTGCACTTTTGCCATTATGACTGCTGTAGACGGGTTTTCATGCATGCCGGGTGTAATGCAAAAAATGTAAGGATCTGATTTCAAGTCCTTTGAAGTTTCACACTACATAAATATTATAGCTAAATAAATGGTATGTATGTATGTATGTATATACATATATCCTACAATATATCGTATACATCTAATCTATATACATATTTAAGCTTAATAAATCGGTATATATACATAACCGTTCTACTTGCCACAAGCTTACATATTGTTTTCCCTTGAAGCATATATAAAGAATATATACATATCTAATCTAGATACATATCTAAGCTAAATAAATGGTCTTAAAATATCTACAGAATCTAATCTATGTACACATTTAAGCTTAATAAATCGGTATATATACATACCATTTATTCAGCTACTGCCTTGAACTTGCCACATACATGTAAGCGTAATATTGATTTCTCTTAAAGCATACATCAGAGATTTACTGATGCCATCGATAGAAGTAAGAGTATCCCCGGTAAGAATTAGTCAGGCAATTCCTCATTCCCCATATCTAGTCGAACATGAAGTAGCGCCCATTATATTGTGTGCCAAAAAAGCAATCAAATTTCCATCATTTACCATTCAAACAAGCAGCTTCTGGATGGCATTTGTCAGTACGGATGTACACGCACATACACGCCGTAGTGTTGTAAAGTACATTTTGTTCGTAATCAAGGAGTCAAATTGAAAAGTGCTCCAACAACATTCCACCCTCTACAATCTGACAGCGTGTTTCATAACTCTTCACTAACCTTAATTTGGAAACGATTTTGACGAACGTTTTACGGTAACTTAATTTGTATGACCTTTTGCCAGACTAACGTGCTGTTATGATATTACCTTTCCGATTCGTTAGAGGAAGATTACATGAAGCCATCATCTGTCACACAGTTCACCCGTCATTTCGTGACGCTACCTGGCAATATTCGTATCCTCAGTAAGTTTGCTCTAAAGTTTCAAACATAAATCTAGATTCAATTTAGATGGTAAGAATCATAGAACATTATACTAGCTACTATGATAGCAGCTTGCAATAAAATGTAAGGGTAACCAGGCTTAGTTATGGGTTGCAGAAGAAGTTAATTGCCTTTTTTCTTCAAATACCATGAATACAGAAGTAGAGGCTTAAGGATCCAGGCTTAGTCTGATGAAATATTCACGTCCCCGGATGTCACAAAAGGACAGATTTATCAACCAACGCGTATCAACGACTCCACATTTGAGTGGCATTTGATTATGACTCGTTATTAATTTACTTGATTAGGCAAACGTTAAGCACGTCAAGGATTTGTCGTTACCTGGCGTTCAGTTCTCCACGCACCATACCATGTTTGCAACATGAGTCTATCAACATTATTCTACTTTTAACACCTATGTACTGTAGAAGACATTGACAGCCCGCCTCGGTGCTAAGCACTGAAATGCGGTGAAGATGATGATGATGAGCACCTATGTTGGTAGGGTTTCGCTAGATGATCCTAAACCTATACATTCATAATAAAAACAACAAATCTTGACAAACTTCATTAAGCCTTTCGGAACATGCCTAGTATCAAGTATATGTTTGATTTGATGCTCCTATCAAGATGGCTAGAAAAACATGTGTACCTGAAGTATTTAAGCGTCGACTTTCAGTTTAGTTATAGATTCCTTTCGAACATAAGTCACAACGAAATACTGATTGTCATCTGTTTGCCAATCTAGGCCAGATAGGTAGTTTACCGATGATCTCTCGCACCCGGCGCCTCACACAGTTATTAGGAGGCTTGCCAAGTTATGCTAGTAGGAACCTCTGGCGTGGAGGTGCCTTAGTAAACAGCCTAGCCGTTTGCCGCGGCACGTTCCTGTATAACTACATCACCGGCAGTCATCAGGAGGAAACACTGCCTCACACATGTCATCAGCGCCGTTACTCAGGCAGACGTGATGGGGAGTACCGTTAGTCAGTAAGACGTGATGGGGAGTACCGTTAGTCAGTAAGACGTGATGGGGAGTACCGTCTTCTGATCACCGCGTCACCGCCGTGTTTAACCTTCACGGCAGGACGGGCCTTCAGTAACGGGGGGTTAATGATCTATCATGACCAGGCCTCGTGCGCCGGTGGTGGATGGCATTAATGATGGGTAGTACGCGCCATGATCGCAGTGTATTCTATTAGAATCTGTACTTGTGTAACGAAGTTTGTTGATGAAGGCGTCATTTTGGACAATTTAGGAGGCAGAGTTAAATTGATATAGCAGCTTGAATTCTCACACACATATTGGTACTTATATGGTATTAGTACAATATAATAAAACCTACTTCACTGATGAAATCCCAATACTATTATTTCAGATGCTGCAGAATATATCCAGGCAACAATCCGTTACTGATAAAATCCCCGACAATCGTATATCAGAAACAAACCAATCAGAAAAAACAAGGGCATCCTAACAACTTCTGCTACATTTTGGTGCCGTTTTATTTCCTACTTATGATGTAATTCATTTGGTGTTCTTAACATTTTGTTACGAAGAGTGTAATTCAGCATGTGGCTGCTATGACTTTTGCCAATAAATCATCATCATCACCAGCATACACTGCAACCAGGTCCAATAATGCTTTACCATCGGTTCCCACCAATGTCACAGACCAGGGTCATGATACTATCGATGGTCGTCGAGCTTCTGTGGAATACATTATCCTCTCACATACACCGGGATCAGTGACTTAACGATGCTGCTGCCCTGCAGTCCCATCTGCAATATGTCGATCCTCTATCCAATATTGAATTCGCGATGGTTCCTGTACCGCTAACCATATAGGGATCCCTGAAATGGTCAATTCAATTCTGCATTGTCTTACACGTTCTCATCACTATGCACGGTGCAGAGCACGGTATACATATTTGATACGCGCCGAGACAAAACATAATACCACAAATGTTACAAGCACAGGACGAAGTTTGTGTTCCCCTCCGCAAATGTTGAGTTTCCCCCTGCAGGCCTCAACGCTGCGACAATTTTGTAATCAGTCAAATGCCAACCCCACAGCACATAACTCCGGAGACCATGTGATTATGTTTAGCTGGCATAGATGGATCTGGTACTCAGTGGTGTGCAGTATAAATGTAAAATACCCAAGTGATATCTTCTTTCCCTGCTGTTTTTCATGTTTTTGTGCTCCAGAGATTGGGTGGTAGCGTTACGACGCTGGGTCTATGGGGAAGCTAGCCAAGGTCCATTGAATAAAGCAATTACGCTGAAAAAATACGATTGTCAATTAATTGGAACTTAATGTCGTACGCAACCCTGTTCTGAATTATTGACGAGAACTGAAAGAACCGTGACCGTCCATAACCGGGCGTCGTTTGCCCAAAATCATATCTCCATCCCACAAATCATACTACATAGATTGCTCGGGGGAAATTATGCTTCATTGCCGTCTTCCCTCACAGGGCACCAGGCATACAAGGGATGATGAATAAGTCAATTAGTTTCAATTAGATCTTCCGCTTCATACTACAGGAATAAGAATAGAAACCGTGGGACTCACCTACATCCCAGAAAGAACCCCTTCCCTGGTCCCAAGCAGATCCCAGGCGGGGACGCGAATTTGTAGGCAGCTCCGCGGGCAACTGCTGTCCAATTTCTGGTGAAATGTCCTTCCGTTCGCTGTCCTTGGTACACGGTACGGGAAACCTCTGGAGATATTAAAGCAGTGTTCGGTTAAGTCAGGATAAGTGTGTGTCCGCTGTACAGTAGAGACAGTGGGATGGCCGGATCGTCCGTCACTATCAACGTACCGCTCAGTGTGTGACTTCTGAGATGGGACCACGGGCCGTACCATGTGAGAGATGGGGAGGTACAGGACTCATCATTAATAGGCTCCCCAACGTCTTTCAGACACTGTTTGTTAATGTGTATAATACAACCAACTAACACACGTAATAGTGACAAAGCACAAGTGAGTTATAAAGTGTACAAAGTAGCATATTTTCATAATTTGAGATAGATACATCAATGCAAAACGATGATGACTGCATTGCACTTCAAACATTGCCTCAGGAATCTGCCTTTTCAGAAATGCCATTAGACATTACACACGGGATTAGCGTACAGCAAGCACACGAAAAAAGTGCTGTTGCAACGAGTACAGAATTAAGTTATATTACCACTCAATTTAATTTTCTGTACGTAGAAACATTTGATGAACTATACACTGTACATTTTTGAGATCTTAACGTTGCAGTATGCAGTATCAATGTGTCCTTCGCTCATAACTTTGAAAATGTATAAGTACAATTTGGCAATAATAATCTGCCGTTATCCACAAAGCCCGCTCTGCCTCCACGGCTGAGAATAACCCTTCTTCATTATAGGCGCTACGTGAAAGATTCCCTCTCAGTTGATACGAACAAAGAACAATGAGTTTCCATGATAATGATAATCTACCATACCGTTGTTCTCTGCACTGCCGCTACTGGTCCTAACCTCCTCATCAGTATTCCTGGGCGCTCCTGCGGCTTGTACGGGATGACTGATGACTCTGACCCTGTTCCGGGTACCTCGGCCAGGGCAGATGAAGACCGTGTGTGCTCTCCAATTAATTTATTGGTTATTGCAGGCCGATCTAATGCACGATGAAAAGACGGGTCAGAGGTCAAGGGTCGACAAAAGGTAGGGGTCAAAGGTGCCGTGAGGGGAATTTGGTAAAGAAGTTCTTTACAATCAAAGGTGGCAGTTGTGATACACTTAGCAAAATGCCGATACAGATATGGGGCAGTGCAGAAGATCTGAACATATTAGAGTCGTATCTGTGATATGTTTATGCTGCATAATGTACTTTCTTTATTAGTTTGTCATAGGCAATACAAAACCGTCTAATGGTAAGCAAGAGTTGCATACTATCATTTAGAGTTTCTCTCATTTGTGTAAAAAACGTCCATCCTAGATTCTTGTTACAATCGTTGTGCAATAAACTTTGACTTGACTTGACTTGTATTAGTGCATGTACATCCACCTCTCCAGGTTACCATGCAGCCTGAATACTTCATCAGAGTTCATTACCTTCTACCAGAGGGCGCCTCACGATCCATCAGCTGACGCGGCTCATCGGAGATACAATTAAACGGGATCCTCTCTGATCAGGGACCGAACCCACCGGGACGTCTTCGCGGTACATACAGCATCTTAAAGACACCAGGGAGAGTCTTAATGAAGGGTGGGGCGCCTCGAGTCTGTCTGAGGGACTCATGGTCCTCCCATGCACGTCTCTTTGGGAAAATTCTGTAGTTTTATAACGTTACCTACAGGTCTGCCTACAGTGGATTCTAATCAACGTCGCCATATTTCAGTAAAAACACTGCGGAAAGTCGGTATAATTAAGATATGCTGATTGTTATTCTACATTTGTGTTATCTCAATTTCGGGCCCGGGGTTTCCTCCAGGGCATATTGAAAAAAGCCAGTAGGTGACATGTTTCCCCCCTTCGAAATAGAATAAACAAACAGACAACAAGCTCAAAGAGAAATTCACTGGTGCGTGTTACTCATATGAAACATGCGTGAAGAGTATACTGGTGACAGACTTGTGAGGGAATATGACAGGGCAATGTTTTAGTTGGAAAATGGCGGTGTAATGTCTTTTCACACTTGTGTATAATAGACATAATTCTTTATCAGACTGCTTTATTAGGAATAAGTACATGTAGGTAACAACTCAATCAAGAGTCAAATGGAAATGAAAGTGTTTCTCGTCAGACAATTTTCATTCCAGTGGGATGCCTTAAAATGAACATCTAGGTCTGTGCCTGTTTGGCCGCTGCTTTATTGATGTTTTCCCCCATCTAATTCAATACTCCGCTATCATGTGTTCTAAATGGTTAGTAAATCTTCTCACGAACTAGGGCAGCCGCGGGTTTTCTCGACGATAAAAGCCAGAATAATGGTGCCTCACGGACACGGTGTGTAAGAATCAGCGTAGGTTGATTGGATCGAATCAGATGTTTGAGAGAATCTGAACATCTTTGATATTTATGTTTTTAATATTTTTAGTTTTTATTTATTATTTTAGTCTATATTATATTATATCATTTCAGTAATATCTGGTTAATGATCACCAGTCTGTAGGGCTACATGGGTCTACTTACTTTTCAACCACCGAGACTCAATATTTACAATATTTACTCAATATTTACAAAACATTCGCACGTCATATCCATTTCCCCCACAGGTATACACCAAGTTTTGATCTGGAGTTGAATCCACTGACCTAAAAACGACAAATCCGGAATGGTCCCACCGTGCTGAGAAGCCTAGGGGCCATACGATATCATACGGGCTGCTGAAAAGTCTTACGTTTCTCCAGGGACATCTCCATCACAGACACAATCATCTCTGTCTAAATCTTACAGCTCACCTGGACGGTAAGATCTCCCCGAAGGACGGCCATGCAGACGGCAGTCCAAGACCCACAATTAGTCGGAGTGCCGTTTTATTGATCGGATCTGCCGGTCAGGATCCCACAGGAGACGTTCTGTGGCCGCTGAGTCCCTCCTAAACCTGACGATAAGCTTGTGGAAGCCTCTGGATGTGTTCTTTACACGGCTGAATACTCCAGCTAGATGAACAGGAGCTCTTGTGTCTGCTGTGTCGCAATATTTTCAAAAGTCTGTTATCCTGGTACTGCTAGCCAGGTAGGATTTAGATCTGTGTGGGTTGGCTCTTGAACCTTCCTTAATGTAATGATGAGCCTGTGGAAGCTTCTGGATGTGTTCTTTACACGGGTGGATACTCCATGGATCCAGTTAAATGAGCTAGAGCTCTTTCTGTCTGCGTTGCGATATTTTCATAATAGTCTACCAGCCAGATACTGCTAGCCAGGTTGGAATTAGATCTGGCTGAGTAGGTTCTAAACCTGACGATGAGCCGGTGGAAGCTTGTGGATGTGTTTTTACACGGTTGGATACTCCTAGACGAGCCAGAGCTTTCTGTCTGTGTTTTAATCATTTTCTGAGTGTGACAGTCTAGACTTCGAGTCAGAAAGAATATAGTATAGATCAATATATATTGGCTATTCCACCCTGGATTTGAAGATGAGCCTATTGAAGCTTCTGGATGTTTTCTTTACACGGTGGATACTCCAGCTAGATGTGCCAAAGCTCTTTCGGTCTGCTGTGCCGTGATATTTTCATAATAGTTTTCTAGCCAGACAAATTAGCCCATGTACCTTCCTAAATCTGATAAAGAACATGTGGAAGCCTCTGGGTGGGTTCTTTGCACGGTTGGATATTTCAGATGATAGGCTAGATGAGCCTGAGCTTTCCGTCTGCATGTGGAGTGATATTTTAATGATAGTCTAGACTGCAAATCATACAGAATATAGATCTGTGAAAGTTGCCTCCTGTACATTCCTGAATCTGCCAATCTGGGTGTGTTCTTTATTGGGTAAACAAGTCAGCTAGATGAGGCTTTCTGTCTGCGTTGTGATAATTTCCAAAGCCTTACAGTCTGGACTGCAAATCAGATAGAATATACATCTGTGTGAGCTGGCCTGTGTCTATCGAGAATATCATTCTTCAACCTGACATTCGTCACCTTTTTTGGGTCACAACTTTGGCACTTTGTGATCAGATCAAGTAAACTTCTTCAACCTACTTATTCCACAACAAAATTCCCAGTAGACCATAGCAATCTGCAAAATTTAATATACTTTCTTCTTCCAATTCCCAGTGAACCTTTTTACAGATACACTGAAAGTGACAGAGAGAGAGAGATCCCTGAAACGTTACCATCTCAAATTCCCCATTGTACTCCCGTTATCCAGGACAGGCTGACTGTGGCAGGATAATATGTGACCACTGATGTGTCCCCAGGGGACCTTTTATTACAATAAATAAGGTCTGTATCGATCTTAGTGGAAGAAATGAGTCCTCCGGAGGTCTTCAAGACGTCTTAATGAGGCATCCGGTGATCTTTGACACTTAAAGTTCACCAGGTCAACGAGGACTTATCTACCTTTAACGATTTTTACAGACAGAGTGCTAGCCGGTGGCCCTGTTTGGGGTCTATGTCTGACAAACCACAGGTCTTTGTAGCACAACTTGCGATGTTCTGGCGAAAAAGTTATCTACTTTAAATGACTTAAAATGATCTTAATCATTTTGATGTATTTCTGTCCAAACCTTACCTCTTCCATCATGACCTCAATGAAAGTCACTCAGCAGGCCGATGTGGTCTTCTCATCAATAAAGAATATATCAAACAAATATTTTTAAACAAAAGAGAATGGACTTATCAAAGTAGTCGTCATTCAAAATACATTCTCCCCTCAGTTGGAGAAGTTTTCAAGTTTAGTACTTGTGCTTTTATCTGTCACAACTCACAAGACGAGGTAATAATTCCCCTCCGCAGGAGTTGTTGAACCGTGTACCATGACAAAGTGGCCGGGACGCCGCCGTAAACCACGCGGCTGAGAGGATCTCGTGCCACGGGGATGTCTAAGGCGGGCAGCGTGGCGGGAAATGTCGCCGCCACCCCGCCGCGTAAATCTACCAATCCCCTCCCCACCGCGCCATGAAATGGGGTCACATTACCCCGCGTTACGCCGGGACGGTAAGTGCGGCGTGTAGGGAGAAGATAGACCGCAAATTGGGGCACTAATCTTCCCCAGACTCGTGTCTGCTTTTCAAGTGCCCCAGACGTTTTGTTGCAGAGTCGTCGGCTTGTCGCCGTGTTTGATTATTTGTAAAATGTCGTACATTTGTCTGCTTGGTGTGACCTTCAAAACGGCGACGGTAGTGTACTTGTTATTAATGTGTGTTGTTTGGCCTTTGCGAGGTTACAAAGCGACGGTTTGAAACGCATTAATAGGTCTTTATGGGTTTTTAGAATTTATACAGTACGTCGTAATTCATCTTGGAAGCAGTCTGTATATGTTGTGAATGATGAGGAACATATTGTAGCATTACTGAAATTTTGTTTTCATTTCATCATTCTCTTATTATATTTTATTCAAAAGATAATAGTTGTGAAACAGTATCATACATTATACATACACTTATTACTTAATGATAATGATTATTACTTGACTATGGAAAGGGAAGAAAATAACAATTCTATCAATATACATTGGACTGTCATTTTATGACAAGTTCACTGTGAACTAAAGCTAGGCGTTACTTGTTCATTGTGCACTGGAGCTTGGTGTTTTTACTGGTTCACTGTGTTCTGCAAAGGTTTGGGGCAGCTACAATTCTTTGATTAGTAGCTATACTCACTTTAGACTTGACAATTTTTGCTCAGTTGTTGACCTTTTCCATAGCATGTTGATTCTGTGTACTATGAGTAGTAAGCGTGATATCCAAGAAGGGATCTCCTCCCTACCAACAACCCTTCAGCCGGCGGGAGGATGTAAAGAACTGGTCCACCCTGACACACCTGCCCTGGAGACACCAGTCAAACTTTCTCCACGGTTCTTACTCTACCTGTCCTCATTTCTCACCCTCATTATCACTTCCCCATCCCTCAACTTCATCCTCAGGTCGTGTAAGGACAGTGGTGTCACGGATAACAGCCCATCGATTAGAGAAGAGAAATGTTGTTAGTGTCGCCGTTACTTCAGCGGATCTGCTCGTTACCGTAACCGTAACAGAGACGGATTCGCCCGGGTATCTGGTAACAACTTACTATGACTGATGACGTCTTTAAATCTTAACGTTTTTTTAAATGACTGCAATGCGGTAGATTACATGGGAAAAATGCTTGAATGTTTCATAATGACTAGTGTTTTTGCAAATATGACAACCATGAGACAAATTGGTGCTGTTTATCCATATTACCCAAATGTGAAAAAAAAGATGAATGTCCGACCTTCAAGTCACCTTGAACAGAAGACTGCAGTCATGAGTCTTAACTTACCAAGGGCGAAAGTCAGCGTGAAGACGTGGTGGGTTCTGGCAGTCTGTGACGTCACATGGGGGATGACACTGGTTGTGTCCATGACCTGGTCTCGTACCGATGTATCTTTCCTGTGAGGTCAGGTCAAACTAAAAGGTCACTCGTAATTAGAGATGCTAAGATAAATCTCAGAATCATTTACAATTTCTGCATACATACGTCTTTCGAAGTACGGCTTCGTAATATATGTCCTAAGGCTGTGAAGTTGATGAAGACTCATAGCTAGATTGTCTATGTCTGATTTTGTGTGCTTGGACTTAACTATGACCCTGACCTGGTCTCGCATCGGTGTGTCAAGTCAGGTCAAAAACGAGAAGGTCACACGTAATCAGAACTGTTGAGATAAATTTTGGAATCATTTACAATTCATATGTAGATATTTCTTCTTGAGTGTAAGACGTTGCTGTCCTAATGTCGTCCAAAATGATAAACTCATGGTTAGACTTCTGGTTTCGCCGAACTTGGTAAATTTTGATCATGGTAGAATCCAGACTCTACGGAATCAGCATTGGCTTAATAGTCCTAGACTACATAATAGACAACACCACGCCACATAAGACACACGTCTAAGCTCAGTTCTGTATGAGATGCAAAGTTCTTTCCTGACCCTGATTTTCTTCTGCGATGGTTAAGAAGTTATTTTAAAACACACTCAAGTTGTTTTTCCTCAATATTATATGTTGATGCATTGTTTCTAAATATTATGTATAAATGATCATGCCTCAGCGGTGAACTATACATTAAAAATAGCACCATTTGCCTTTTGGGTCTCTCCTAATGTAAGCAATGTGTCAGAGTTAAATTATGAAATGATAGATCGTACCATCTTGTCAAACAAGATGCATTGTTGTGATTACTTTGGTTCCAAAGTTATTAAAAAGTTATACACATGTATGAATGTTTTCTAAAAGATTAAGTAGCTAATTTAGAGCGCGCTCTGCGGCAAGACATGAATATTTATGGCCCGGTTCTGCCTTGTTGAGAACAATCTGTATTGTAAGTGTCAAGCAGTGAAACATGCGGCAACTTTCAAGGCCAAGGGCGTATCCATCTTTAGTGGGTGGATGGATGAGTTTGTGTCTGGAAGTTGCCACAACTCGGCGTTAATACCGACAACGTATTTTATCTGCCTTCTGTAAGACTTATACCCTCTAATTCTAATAAAGAGGCTTAGGCTTCGGATTATTTTTATTAGTTTTAGGCGTTTTTTATCTGGCTTTCTTTATTGTACTGGTATCTTTTTACGCCAGCCTTTCGGATGGCAAACCTATGCCAGCCCTGTGTCACTCTATCATGTACATTTCTGAACACGCGTGTTCAAGAGCGTAGATCGGCCCCAGGCACGGTGCTGGATACCCGTGGACTACTAGTATCCTTCTCTGAGCATAGTTCTGATAGAGCAGGGTTCTGGATAAAACAGGACCTCAGGTGATGTATAGTTTATGACAGAAACCAGCCAGGTGTGGCAGAAATGTTGTCTCAACGGCTAGGTTCTTGTAATTGCTACAATATTAGTATTGGAGAAAAAATAGCACGCAATATAAATTTCATTTCTGGTTTCTCATGCCCTGTCGATATCCATGATTGGTGCAATGAATAATCAGGTGACCATCAGGGCTATACATGTTGGTGTGGTAATGTAGTCTAATGTAGACATTAATGCAGAAAAGTTTGCACAGGACTTCACGCCACCTGTTGATTTTCTGTTAAACTGCAGCAGAAGGAAAACCGTCCCTCAAGTTTCAATATTTACCTACCTACGTCATATTACACATAGCCAAGGACTGCCTGCTTTGATATGTATAGCCGGTTGCTTATGCATGTGCACCAAGGCTCCACTTTTATTTCTTTGTTTTTCTTCCCCTAACTTTTACACTTCTCCCGGGGGCTCCGGGTAAAGGCCTGTCTTGTGGTGCTTGTCAGTGGCTGGTTTTGTGCAATTGCAAGGTGTGCCCTATTCACGTTCAGCATTTACAAACATAGAATGTTTTGGTAGCATTTTTATTATCTTTACTAGTGCGACATAACTTTCACGCTGTTCTTCCCGGAGTCCTAGAATGTCAGTCCCTACTGGTTGCTGAAGTTGTCATGATGCTCTCATGACGTTGCCGTCACCCCCTGACTTCCTTTTAATGCCTTCTCTTTCTATGTTGTAATCCTCACTCAGGCCGTACGAGGATAGGATGTCCCCGTCTCCATCATCAGCGAGAAGTCTGTTTGTAACTCACAGCGCCAAGACTAACGGTCAAGGCCGAAACTTCATCTTGCTTCATCTGCGTTCGATGGCCTGATGTGACCTGAAGTCAGGGAGATGCTTTTAAGATATTAGGGTAAACATAAGGCTGGTTCTGAATTAACTAGTTGGTTGGAGAGTTAAGAGTCACTTTCACAAATTAGGAAAAATGAGGCGTCTAGAGGTCTACATCAAAGCTGGTCAACTGGGATCATCTTCATTTCAAAGGCATTTCCTTTTAATGGAAACGCACTTAACAAAAATTACACGTTCATTTACCACATGTTACACGCGTTTAGTTCTTGCATAGAAACGTTTTTGCTCATCCTGTTCAAAGTGCCGTCAGTCCAGTCGGAGATCGGACAAACTTTCACTTTCAAAGTCGCAATTTTCTCTGCATTCTAACGCGTGCTTTGGGACCAGGCAAGATTTTAGCCGTCTCTTTAAGACATAGCCTTCTCTTTAAGATGGTTTTCTCTGGCGACTTTAAGACGCTGTCTTGAGATTTACCTTGAAGAAGACGGCTCCTTATCTGGACAACCTCAGCGTCTTCAAAGGGCTGAAAATGTCGTCGCTCCAACTTCCAAGCGAGAATTTCTTTTGGAGGCTTTGGCAAAATTACATAGGATCTGGAAATGCCGTCGGTTTTACTTCCAAACGAACATTTCTTCAGGCAGAATTACAACCTTAAGTCTGTCCGGGTCTGAGCTTGTGATGTCAACTTGTTACATCTCTGCCGCCGGCTCTCTCGTGATCCTATTATATCACTCACATTCTCCGCATCCTGGAGTGTTCAAAACAATTTCAGGGCTGGTTGAACCTTCCTATTAGTTTTTTTTTTTTCAAACATGTCATGGCTATACATGGTGACGGCACACTCAAGTTATATCAACTTATTTTATGCCGTCACCAACGCAGAGGACAAATACAGGACAGGGCGATACTCTTTTTCACTTGAGCCAAGACGTGTGAAGTGCCTTTCCAAAGGGCACAAGATGGGTGGCATGTCAGGACTAACCCTAACCCACACTTTACAATGATCTAGTTTTTGCTTTATTTTTTATACCATCACTAAGAACCAGCGAATGAGCCTCACAGATATCAGTATGTTATGCACAGGGTTGATTTAACTTACTACAGTACAGTAAAGGAATGACCAGAAAATTGACTTTGTAAAACCATTTCTACTTCCCTGAAATCGCTTTAGGTGCCTTGAAGAGTTTAAACACAACTGCGTGTGAGGGGGAAATCTGACCAACTGAAGTACATATAATTGTTCAAATCCGTGATAATGTCTGAATAGGCAGCTGAAACACACAGAGTTGATTCTCATTGTTAGTGTACTGTCAACGTTGTCGGTTTTATCAACTTATGTCCTTCGCAGCATACCAGTTTTAAACTTTTTGGATTTATCCATCCATCCATCCACCACTCTCCTATGTATATAACCACCTATCCTACTAGTAAACTGTCGGACAAAGTGTTCCAACAAAAACAACTCCATACTTTATTGACAGACAGCGACAGATCACTGTTTCACTCTACCATGTACATCTCTGAAGGCCACTGGAGGTCACGTGTGCATGTGGGACCTATCATATCAACTATCACGTGTTTATCACGTGTCATCATGAGCAGAAACGTCCTTGACTTTGAGAACGACAAGGTCAAACATTCGAAATTTCTGTCATCACTTTACTCTGCCTGCGTGCCGTATGACATGTCTCTGTTTTCCTCAGCAGATTACATGTCCAAGTTCAATATACAAGTTCAATATACAAAAGAAGTCCTGGAATTTCTTTGAAGTCGCCGCCAACAAGCTGTTTGTGCCACACATTCCTGGGAAATGTGTCAAGTTCAACATCACTGTCGCCAATTTGTCGCCAGCATGTTTTTGCTACAAGCGGCAACGATTTTGCTACAAACGGTAACAGCTATCTTATCTACATGTTACACTGCAATTTTTGTCACAAGAAAAGCAATTCTATAAAGATGGCCTTTACATATCATTGAAGATACATTCAATGTTACACAATCTTAAATGTTCCACCTCTGATTATAAGTTATATATTAATCTTATAGACTTATTCTTTAAATTTACGTTGTTACAAGATTATCGTCTAGAAATTACAGAGATATCACTTACAAAAATAGCAAGTTTCCGTCCAATATATACAGTACAATAACAATTCTACACGACGTCATACATTTTGTACTTCTATTAACTCCTTAACCAACGCTGTACATCAAAGTATTTACTCTTAACATAGCAGTACGGATAAAGCGACCACTAGTAGCTCACTTAAGTTATATGGTCATTTTTTAACGTTCTATACTAATCAAGATCACTTAAAAACGTGGCATTTTCGACTGAAATGCTTTGGACGGATTTCCAATAGCCTTCTCAATGCACGCCAATCAGTGTTGCAGAACACCTTACCACCGACAGAGGTCGCTGCTTGGTGGCGGTCACTGACGTAGCCAAGCTACAGGCAGTTTACAGTCATGTGACTATGACGCATTTCATCGCCAGACATTTTCTAACCATTCGTTCCCCCATCTACCTGACCATGTGTGATATTTGCCTTCGCATACTTCGAGAACACCTGACTATCCTTCTTCTTAAAACCGCCGTCTGTGCGTTGGCAATGTCTCATCACTATCACACCAAGCCAAGATGGCGGCGATGTGCATTTACAGTTGTGACGTCAGACGTTCTATTGACCTTTGACCTGTACGTCATGCTAGACCGGATGTTGTAGAGTTTTACTGCTGCGGACAGTTCCTGTGGCAGGTGCAGGAGTGGATCCAGGCCACGTCCTGCTTGATGGGGGTTCTGTCCTCGCAGATGAAGTCCATGGTGGTGGTCTTGACCTTGTAGGGCGTGCAGCAGCGTCCGCTGATGGTGCAGCCGCCGCACCACCTCCACCTGGGGGCAGAGGGCAGAGGGCAAAGGTTAGACGACGAACGGGGACCGGGGCCGGGGACGATACCTTTTTTTCATGCAACACTATACGTAAGAGCACGTGGCCTAAACAATCGGGTGTTTATCACATAGAATGATGTCAGATATCCATTCCAAAATTTATCGAGTTAAAGGTTATCATTTTTGATGCGCTAAGATCGTGTAGACCTTAATCGATAGTTTAATCATGGGTATTAGGATATGCCATGCAGCTTAAGATAATATAAGTACCATATTTAAGGGGGGGGGGGTCGTAACTATTAACACTATAAGTAAGCATACTTAGTCAACAGAGTAAGGAGTATTCTTAAAACAGCAGTGGTAAGTAGAGTACTGACTTGTAAGCCTTGACGGTTGTGCATCTCGTGTTGTACCAGCTGAAGGTGATCTTACTCGGCTCCATGGACCGGATCGTGCTGCGGCACTTCTTACCATCCTGCGGCGAAACACACGAGGAACGTGAATAAAATAATACAAAATGATCTAGATTTACTTAGGCGCTAAAATAATACAAAATGACCTCGTACATTTATTTGCAGGCCCTTGCCCATGTGGGCTGGTGTTTCTTCTACTCCTCCCTCTGCTCCTGTTAAGTCGACAAGTGGATTCAATTTCTTCAATTTTTTTGCCAGAAGACATTAAATATATATGGGAGGGAGCAATGGGCTATTACCCCAGAATGTATTAAGCCTCTATCAGTATCGTTTTGGTTAATTATTAAATGATAAATATTAGAATTAGGGAGGTTTTTTTTTATTTAGAAAAAATTGAAAATTTCGAATTTTTTAAAGTGTTTGTAGATTTTGTAGATGTTCGTACCTTGACATAGTCGAGGTACTGCAGGTCGCAGGGTCTCATCTGACAGATGCGCTTCTCCACCTGCATCCTGCACTCCGGGTTGTGATTGGACACTCGTGTGGACACGCCCATGCCGCACGTGACCGAGCACTGGCTCCAGGACGTGGCCTGGAGGAGGCAGGCGACGGGCTCCGGGTACTCCGCTGGATAAACGGGAGGGATAAAACACTGGTTACTTCAAGACAGGCGTTAGAAGTGGCAGCATTACAATATTTCTAATCCAAAATGTGTCGGGATCAGATTGTAGGACCTTTGGGTGTAACGCCTGTCGAAAGTGTTGTTTCCAGAACCGTGCCTGGGCCAAATCTACGTCTTTGGACAAACGGGAGAGAAAACACGTTACTTCAGTCAGTCGATGTATGCAGTACTGCGCAAGATGTTCTCTTTAAGCACTCTTAAAGAATGCCTTAAGGTCCCTTTTGGTAATTTGATGCTTAAATACTACTTTTAAGGCACCTTTATGTGTGTCCAAAATGATACGTTGTGGCATTTATTGATATAGTACGTTATAACGATAGCTCGCCCCCTTAGGCCAAACCTCTTCTTGTACCTTAGTATCTTTGATCCATACGTCTTCATTTGACATATACCAGAGCTGCCTATTAAAACACCACAAGCCTGCTAATTTTACATGGCTGGTCTGCTCGGCTAAACTTTACACGCTATATGAGAACAAATGCCTAAGAGAGACTTTATTCCCATAACCTACCCCTGCTGGTATGACAAACTCGCGGATCAACTCAAGTTTACTCCGCGTCACCCCGATCATACCGGGAATGTTCGCCCGTCTCAGGAAGTCAGTGTTATAGCAAATACCGTATCTCGACTAAATCTTCGTTCTTTGATACGAGGAGACTACCAAGAACCGTGCCTGATCCTAACTCATTCAGGGATGGAACTAGATACCAACGGTTCTGGATACAATAGACGGAAAAACATGGTATTTCACTCAGCTCAAAAGATTTTCGTGGTCGACGATTCGACATTTCCTTGAGGCTTCTCTTTCTCCAGACGGCGATTAACTGTTCTCATAAATGAATCAAGAATCTTGCCGAAATTCTGCCAAGCTTGGCACGGGAAGTTGGAGGCAGCCGTGTTCCCAGGACCAGGACAGGAATGTGTCACTATGTCCGGCGGTATGTCACCCGGTAATCCCGCTCACGGAGTGGGGAATCCTCCTGTAAACTTCACGTTTCGTGTTGTACTGATGCAGACGGTTAAACTCGCGCCTGTTTGAAGTACAAAATCCCCCCTCCAATTAAATCCGATCTCCTAAATCCGTGTACGTCATACGGGCTAATCCTCCCGCAGGTGTCAGGTGCCAAAATCAGCACATTTCTCTGTGGAACTTTCTCTCTTTCTTTTCTCACAGTGTCCAAGAAAAGAAAAATCAACTTCATCGATACTGTCTTGAACGCCACACAAATCATTGTCTTGGATAAAAACAGACCTGAGAACGTCGTACATGAATTGATGGATTCGACTTTCCCGCATTTGATTTTTCGATCATTATTGTCATCTCGCGCGGAAGTCTTTTAAAGCTTTAAAGACCAATAGACAACATTGCAGACGAACTCCCAACCACAGATGATTTTGCTCGACTAAATCGCAAGGCCTGGACAAGTTCGAGTGGCCACGGTCGGCAATGCGTGACATGGGCTTTTATTCTCTCCATTAACGGCGTTTTTTTTCGTCCCCTACGGCACTTCAAACGGCGGCAGCTGACTCCAGGGCGTCGCCGTTCAGTAGGCCAGGGCTACGGTGTTTTCCACGTCTCTAAGTTACGGAACAACCCGGCTGGAGCACACCTGCGGTACCAGATGCGTTCCCGCGGGTTCACACAGGGACGGTAATGGTCCTGAGAGCTCTAACCACTCCGGCCGTAACTCACGCGGCTGAGTGATGACCGGCACGTGCGACCTTGGACCTGGGAGCTGCCAGGAAGGGTTTTACCTAGCCTGTGTTACACAGTCTCTCACTGTCAGCGGTATTGCATCCAGGACCTTTCCTCATTCTTTGCCTGAATGGGTTGGGGTAGGGATCAGGGACGGTTCTAGTCTCTGCGTATCCAAGAACTAAGATTTGCCCCAGGCACTGTAATTCTGGGTACGGTTCTGGATAAAGCACGGTTCTCGAACAGGGTCCGAGATGTTGCCAATGTTGAAGTTACGTAACATGACATCCTGCCCAAACAAGACCTCCAAGTCCTACACTGACCAAACGTGGCAACGCTAGGCAACCATCCACCGAGATGTCACCAAACCCTTACACGCTACCTGACACTGGGAATGACTAAATATTGATCCTAAAGTGACGACGTAAAGTGAGAGCCCGGGATGTAGCCACTGCTGAAGTTTCGAAAGTGACATATAGCTCGCACGAGACCTGTCAGTGCAATGTAGACAGAACGTGCCGAGACCTGGCGACTGTCAGACATGTCCACACAACTTTCCCGCCCCTCCTGACCCACGAGAAACGGTAAATAGTCATACCCAAGCGGTAAGCTTGGTGCCTGGCACGCTAAGGTGTTTTTATGCTGTCTTGCAGAAAGTTGGGGATCCATAAAATTCCTCGCAACAAATCGTAAAATGTAATTTTAGTCTTAGTTTCATTTTCTGTTCGTAATTAACTTAGCTACAAAGCATGGGACGTTCTAGCGTGTATCTAAGATAGGATGATATGATTAAACTAAAAAAAAAACGTACTGAAATTCTTGAAAAAAATTGCAAAATTGTCCAAACGTGACTGAGTGAATCACTTGCTTGTTCAACTACTAAATGGACCGCTATTTTGGTCAGTAACCAGAGAGGTCCAGCTGCTCGTAAAAGGAACAGGTCTGCGAGAAAAGGCGTCCAAGAATCCGCAGCAAACTTGATAACGATTAGTGAGAACTATTCCAAGTATGTGTCAGAGGAAACGACGTGACATCTAAGACCCTTAACTGTTTAAGATCCACTTAAGACTGTCTGTTACACTGGCCGGACGGAAATGAGACAACGTCTTCGTCTATGACCTACTAACATCAGTACAAGCTGTTCTAGATTATGATAAAACTCATGATATTTTAATAGTGACCAGCTCTTTGAAATTGCTTCTACGAAAAATGCCCGATACTTTCTTATGTTCCTGTAATATAAAATGAATTGGATGCGAGGAGAGTTTTTAAAAATTTGCGAGCTGGTTTTACCTAGCCCATGTGTTACTGAATCTCTCGCTTTCAGGGGCTGAATGGGCCTACTGTCTACTGATTCTTCTAGGTCAGTGGAAAAGCCAAACGTACGTGTTGTAGTCAGGCTATGTTTTAGTTTTACCTCGACATATGGGGGAATAACAAAGGGTTTTAATAGTCGTTAATAAACTCGGGTGTTTGGTCAGTTTGTTAAAAGTGGTGCTACAGCAAGAAAGCCCATGGCCTTTTTCTTCAGAATTTCAGACTTCCAGCTGCGACCAAATGCCGCCGTGATCCGTTTAACCCCAGCCTGCGGCGTGTATATATCAGCGGGCCGGGAATGGGGTCCGGGTCAGCGTGTTAAAGGGTTAATAAGTAAGACGGCTCAGTTTGCGTGAGGCCCGTAACAAGACCCTCTCCACTCTTACGTAAGGAGGAAACTTAGAAGACAGATTCTTCTTCAATAGGCAATTTCCTGGTCTTTGTAGAGCTCTGCACTTCGGGAGGGCGTATATGCCTGTCAGAACTTTCCCGCGACAGGTTGGCTGACGGATCGGGACCAATTTGAGTTCAATTTTAAGTCAAATATTACTCCCAACCACGCCCTTACCACTGCAGACCTATTCCCGATCATCATCCAACCACCCGAATGTCGAACATTAACCGAATTCGCAAAACACCAGACAACCCATTGGCTAACCATGTTGGGGGGGGGGGGTCGTCAGTGTTTGGGAGGCCATATTCGGCTATGTGTGGCAGGGGCTAGCGACCCGATCAGAATCCGCTGTTCCAGTACAGGCTTACAATATGTTACAAGTTAGGACGACTATGTGGGTGTGCGGTATGAGCCAAGGATAATATCTGCCCGCCCGCTATAGACAGGTGAAACAACAGCAGCGGGAACAGGACAGGGTCAACCGCGGAGTGATTTAGAGAAGCACGCGACGCGAGCCAAGCCTGGAAAACATCGTTTTGGCACACACGCAGTACCATTGTAAGTTTAAACTTTAATGCAGGGTCCTATCTAAGCCTTGATACATCCCAGCTGATGCAGAAACTATTGTATAAGGTATCGACCAAGACTGGTTGTGGAAGGCTAGCGCTATACCTTTTGGTAGAACTTTGACGGAAAATACCCTTTTGGTGTACGGCATCAAGCGTTTTCTCAAGTTTCAACTTGTCATTTTCCCTCCAAACTCACACAATACATATTTGTTATTTTGTGTATTGGTTGTTTGATAATAAATTTTTGATACTGATAGAATTTGATTTTTTAAAAACTAACCACCCTTGGGCGGGGAAATGGATACAGACTGGCCAATTTGATACTGTCTTACCCCCACCAAAAGATCTGCTTGGAGATTATTAAAAACATCCATCCACAACCCACCCTGCTCTGAACTTGTAACTATGTGATGACCTCTCACCTCCGTGACTGGGGATGAGGCCCAGGTAGCTGTCCATCTGGTAGTACGGGCTCTTCTCCTGTCTCGTGTCCTGTTCTCCTGAAACATTACATTTTTAAAACTATTGTTTATATCGATAATGGATTGCTAATGTCACAGGAGAACAGATAAAAACGTGCGGCGTTGTGGGAAAGAGTCAATTGTGGTCAGGTGAGCACATTTGGTGTGTCAAAAATAGGTTTCATTATCATGGCTTGTCCTCGCGTTTAAATAGGTTTAAGTTCTACCTAATTCTACAAGCTTGTTGACTGTTTATTGCAAATAATCTATCAAGGGGTGCCACGCACTCGCGGCGTGTTTGTCGCTCTTAGTCGGTAACTACAACACAAACGACTACTAGTAGATGGCAGTGATTGCTTCACTGCCTATGCAGCATAGACTACGAGTGAAGCGTACATTCGCCGTTTTCAAAGTGTTCAACATTAGTCACATGACATATGTTGAGCTAGCAGAAGGTATCGTATTACCTGGATGTCAAACCTGCATCTCTACAACAGCGAAGCTCTGACAAAATAAAAGCAATTCACTCACTTTCCGGCTTGCTGTCCAGTTTCCCTGCGATCATGGGCATGGGTCCCTTGGCGCTGAGCTCCTTGGGTTTGGCGTCGCACATCCACTGCTTACAGCACTTCCCGGGAACCTTCTCCAGGCGGGGGAACGGGCAGTCGTCGGACGGCATTCGGACCTCCTGGAGATACAAGTAAAGCGTTTAATGCATAAATGAAATACCTTTTCGTACGTTTATGCTCATGCAAGACAAGACAAGAGTAGGTCATTGTGATAAAGTATTTCCAGGTAAATTAGCATTACTCAGGTTGTATATAAACTTTTGTCTAACACGTTTACAAGGACTAATGTTCAACCTTTTCTTGTTTTCTACGACAGTTGAAGATGTAAGAACAGATGGAGTTCCTAATACATAGATTATGGCAGATGCTTTTTTAGATGGTAGGTTTAACCATACTGTC
Source organism: Branchiostoma belcheri (assembly GCF_001625305.1). Taxonomy (NCBI): domain Eukaryota; kingdom Metazoa; phylum Chordata; class Leptocardii; order Amphioxiformes; family Branchiostomatidae; genus Branchiostoma; species Branchiostoma belcheri. The sequence continues at coordinate 2,911,448 of NW_017804353.1, forward strand.
GACCAACACAGGCGGTATTTGTTTATTTTCGGTGTCCATACCTGTAGACAGCGTTTGTTTGTTTGTTTGTTTGTTTGTTTGTTTGTTTGTTTGTGTGTCCGTACCTGTGGACAGAGCGGCGTGCACCCCACTGCGCCGTTCTGACAGACGCACTTCTCCCGGCAGCTCAGTTCGAACGCCTCCCCGCTCTGGTACACCTTCCCCTGGAACACGCACGGTGCCTGGAACGTCGCTACAACAACAAAACCGGCGTCATTTAGAAACGTGCACAAGAACTGATGATCCCATAGCAGAAGTGTGTGCATCACTGGAAGTGGTGATTAAAGACTAGGGATGCAATTGTACCCTGGGAGGGGGTAAAAATAAAGCCAGTATGTGTTTTTGAACAGTCGGTTTAAGGAATAGGACATGAACTAGATTAGATATGACATCATTCAATTCAACTTCACCATTCACGTTTTCCCCTGTTTTCAGATATTTTTGAGCGTTATGGTGTCTTTTACCCTTTTCCTTTCCTGATTTATGGAAAATTCTTCACCTTTACAGACTCCTGTTGGTTTGTCCCTGCTGTAGTCGCAGTACAGCCCGACTGTGTCATCACACGGCGCCATCTCAGAACACTCCTCCCCCAGCAGGCTGGCACACACCTTACACCGGCACCCGCACCGGTCCTCCAATAGGCGCACGCCTGGCAGACACGTGACCGGCTGGGCGGGGCAGGAACACTTCCCGTCACACTCGCCCTTTCCTTCAGGCAGGGCGTGGACCTGAAAGATGAGAACATTTGTTTGTTTGTTTGTTTGTTTGTTTGTTTGTTTGTTTGTTTGTGTGAACCAAACTGACTATTACAGACAATGTGCCCATATGGTAGGCATGGATCATCTAAAAGCTCTCTCGCTTTGGGTTGGCATTTCCTTTCATAATGATGAGACATGCGAAGGTGGTATAGACTTCCTGGTACTTTCGTTAGGTCATGTGTTCTAAGCGATTGGTCATTCTAACATGATGAAGACTTTAGTTCAGACCGTCGAAAGTTTGGTGAAACTTTTTGCTGCGCTGGATCCATGGAAGGCAATTTTTATCATGTGAAGATATGTGCTTCTTATGTCGTTTTTTTATTTTGAATTGACTTGTACTTGAACCTGGTTCAGCTCTTGCTAAATTTCCGTTCCCAATTTGACTGGAAGAGCATGGCATTTTAATCCTGGCAAAAAACATGGGTAGAAGCTCCTTTCGTGATTCTTTCCAGTTGCTCAAACAGACGACAATGTTGTTGTTCGTAGTTGGTGGTTTGTAGGGTGTTTGGCTGCGTGTCAAATATCTCCCACTGCCATGTTGAAAACTCGAACCGCGCCAAAGTTTGAAATTCCAGTGATCGCGGTCCAAAACAAATTACGCAAGAATCCCTTCCAGCCACGGTAAATCCCAATTAAGGCAAACTTTTGTTTTCAGCACCTGCGCCGAGCTAGCCGGACGCCTACTCGTTTTGCGCGGGTAAACACCCGAGTGTGTGCCGTTAGCGCGGTTGTGTCCGGATGTCGCGCTGCATGTGTACACAGGTTCGCACACACCGACATGTGGGACGTATAACTAGTCTCCTCCAGACCAACAACGTGGATGCAAAATCAGTAAAATTTAGTCAAATATGGAGAGTAATTGGCTGAGGGATTTTAGACATTTGCCGTTTGCCAGAAATTATCTCTCTGGTGAACTGAGTCTCCTGGCCAATTATTTCCCTTTTTGCCGAATTCTACGTATACAATCTGCATCCCCGTAGGAAGGCCTGGTGAAGGCTAACATATAACGGGAACTACGAAGGGTGTCTGGACTAAAATTAACGACAGCTACCCAAAGAGCCCTTCCGGAATCTTATAGAATCACTTAGTAGGACCAAGGAGGTTTTAGGGCAACCTCTTTAGTTAGAGACATGTTCTCTGTCAAGTAACGCTCCTCGGGGAAGGTAGACAATGTCTCCTTTGATTGTAGAACAACCGTTTTAAAATGGAAGAATACCAAACTTAACTGGCAGTTGTGCTTAAAAGGCGTCCAAATTTGCCCTTCGCGAGACGCAAACTTTACAAAGAATATTTTGCCAGTTTACAGTTGAGAGATAGCTAGACAATGTTGTTTAGATAACAGTTCCGTATCATAGTCTCAAGTACATGATACAGATACTTGTTGTTTTCACACGTGTTTGTTACATGTACATATATGTTACAGGAGACGGTAGGACGCCCCTCCTAGCGCCCGGTCAGGACAGCCTAGTCCCCACCAGAATAACAACGGACGGCTGGCCCTGTGAAACGCGCTCTTGTTTGTTTTGTCAACTTTGGTGGAACTATTTCACATCATAAGGCATGGGCGAGCGATGCACCTGTTATAGAAATATTTCTGATATTTATTCCAAACCAAATTTTACTTTAAAAAAGTGATTGGGTCCGAAAACAAAACTTTTAAAAACATTAGTACCAAGAACGATTGTCGAACCTTAGTAGGTTATTCCCCTTTCCTGGGGACAATGACTCCTTTATATGGAATGTACATTTTCAATCGCAGAAAGCCATTAACATAGCGAGACACACCGAACACCGCGCAAGGGACCGCAGGAATGTTACTCTGCACCAAGCCTGTCTGCAGGCTGTGTCACCCCTCTAACCCTGCCGAGATGGTACGGCCCGTTTGGACGGTCTCCAAGCCCAGGCGACCCCGAGGGCGCGCATTTAACCGTGCTTTCCTCTAGTCTCTATATCAGGCTCTACTGAGTGGGACTCTGAGTATTGCCAATCGCCCGTACTTTTTTCTGATTTTTGCCGTGTTCTTGCCTGTAGATGTTATGATGGGGTTGCAGTTTCAAAGGAAGCAGCTAGGGGGCGAAAATTGAACGCGTCCTTCAGGTCACCGACACAGACCAACATACCATATACGTAATGAAAATTCACAAGAAAAAATATTTTGATTCAGGAAGAGCTACAATATGAAATCTCCTCCCGAAGGCTACCTTCCTCCCAGCAGGCTATTCCCACACTCCTGTCCTCGGTGTTCTGTGAGCCGGGAAGCCTGCTTGGAGCCTATTTCCCCACCCCTGCGTTCAGCTGTGGTCCGTAGTCTTGCCAGGTACGACCCGCCGCCCCAATTATGCTGACAATGTCTCACTCCTTCCGGTAAACACAGCGGAGGGAACCTTGGCGCCGACAACACGGCTTGGCAAGTTGGCAGGGACGCACCGTTTGGCTAGCCTCCCCCAGGCTTCGGAAGCGGCTGGGAAGAGGCCAAATCGACAGATAACATGCCAGGGGAGCTGCTTCGCTCAGAGAGTTCATTCGCTTTACCCGGACCAATTCCCCTGGCATGGTATCTGTCTATTCGGCAAATTTTCACTCTTTCCAGTCGCTTCCGAAGCCTGGTAGAGGCTACCTCTTGGCAGAGACGCGCCGAGTCGCCTGCCATGTCACGGCCCTGCGTGTTGTGAAATCCTGTCCTCTACAGACCATTACCTCTCCGTGTTTTGAGGTAAACGGATCCGAAGCATATGTCTCTGACAAGTAGAGGAACGTGTTTTCATCTAGCTGACATATTCGATAAGCTAAAAATGAATTTGACTCTACTTTTTTGGTCACGTTACTTGAAAGCAATATAGAGTTACGGCCAGACTTCATATACACAGATCTACTTTTAAGCCATATCCGATGCCACAACACCAAAGGCAGTGCAAGTCACTTTGAATTCTTTTGTTATTATTTTAGATTTAAGATGTGGGTGTCTTCAAGGGAACTAATTGTGTTCTTTGAACTTTTGCATTTTCGTAAAAGTCGGTCCTCCAACTATCTGCCGACGACCCACCTTACAAGACTTAAGCTAAAAATCCAGCCACTTCGCTATCTAAAACTTGACATTTTGAGGTCATTGAACTCGTTTATCCATAAAAGATATCGCCCACAGACATCGGGAGGTGCAACAAGAGTTCCCTTATCGGAGAGGTCCCGCCTTCCGTGACATAACTGATAACTACATCGGCCTAAAGTAGTCTCAGCGACGGCCAAAAACATCACGGCGGAACCAAACCCCGTCGCGAAGTTGACCGAGCGCCAGACTTTAACACACATTCGGAGCGCTCAGTGCTGGCCGGGCGACAAGTTCTGAACATGACTGGGCATAGGTTGAGATCTCTTCCTCAAAATAGTAGAGACAAATTTGTACACCGATATTTAGAATGTTTCATGCGCATTTATGGTTTAGAACTGAACTTGACTTCAGTAGTATCGTCACTCGTAAGACCAACCCTACTATATGCAGTATTGCACCCAAATACAAAGGAAGACAAAGATAAACTGGAAAGTACATGTACAAGACCAAGCTGTAAGATTCTGTATGAACAATTATGGCAGGGATGTCAGTGTCACGGAAATGAAAACAAACCTACAGCGGGCCGTCAGACTATGCATGGTGTACAAAATGACTAATACTCTGGTGGATGTACCAAGTACTCAGAAAGAAAAGAACACCCACACATGGAATAGCATATCGTTCTCTTCCATTGTGTACGTAGTCCCGTGGGTGGGTTTTCCGTCCTCTCGCCCTACTTCTGACATATAACGAAACACTGTCGTCTCTGTTGTTGTGCCATACCCTGCCTGACATTCTCAGCCCACCACATAATATATATAAGAACAAGTCTTTGCTTCATGTACGTTGACAATGCTATCACTGTCCTCCAAGCATGAATGCACAGTTGTATTTCATATCTAGGTTGAAAGAATTACTCGAAGAAGGAAATGAAACAAGTAAATCTGGACTCACCAAACACGTGAGGAACACGGCCACTGCCACCACGGAACGCTGCAAGACCTTCATGTTCTTGAAGTTGAAGACGCTGTACAAGACGCAAGGACGCGTTACTTTAAGACAAAGACGAAGGCTTGAGAATTCTCCTGGGTGCTAGTTAGCTGTGCGCGGGTTCTCGCAGACCAGCTCTCCCGTAGTGAGACAGGCTTGTGGCTAGCCGCAGATCGGTTCTGAAATCGTCCCGACCGCAGACCGCATTTTATAGGCGAACCCGTCTTGTTTTCCCTGGGTGTGACGTCACGCCAGGCTCGGGTTGGGAGATCCCCCGGTAAACACGTGACGTCGGCAGGAATCCTTCTGGAATCTTCCGGTTGCCGGGGCGACCGGGGGCAAACCTTCCGAAACTTTCCTTATATGGCGATTTTTGTGTAAACGAAGTTTGCCGACGTGTCAGCGAGGCACGTCACCCGGTGAAGAGGCTATGCCAACGGGGAAGGGGAGGCTTTGTCCCTCGTTAATCAACTACACGACTACAGATGTCTCGCAGAGCGTCTTGGAGGCAAAAATATAAACTAGAACTTGAGTCTCGCGCCAACCTTCGGAACGGAACGACGGGGAGCGTTGAAGGATAAATGGCAGTCCCCAGTTCTGTACACCCTTCTGGGCCGTAGACATAGTCTAGAACTCGGCCAAGGCGTAAGGGGAATACATGGGTCAGTGAACCTTCTCCGTCATGCTTGCCTTACTCCTAAATGTAATAAACTCTATTTGGTCCATTGCTACTAAAAATGTATTTGTACAGTCCGAAAGGGTTTAGTGGCCTTAAGTGTACACCAGATAAAGGATTCGGATCTTCAAGTATGAGCCAATTTTGGAGGGCGTTGTCTTGTTAGAAGGCGGGCCATAGCCACCCTGACACCGTACATGTGTTCTAACCGTCCTTTTGCGAGCTATACGCTGCTTAAGGTCCTACAAGCTGCCGATGGAGTGTCAGGTCTGAGCGTCATAGCGTGCCACGGTAACTCTGGGCGGCGGAATTCGGTTACAACGATAATATTTTGGAGGGAAGGAAAACGTTTAATCCGTTCTAAAGTGTAGGAGTCTCCGGCGGTATGCGGGAAGGCATCGCCGGCACGCCCACCGCAGGAAGAGATCAGACGATCAAAATGCCAATAATTCGCCGACGGGTGTTGTGCATTAGGCCGAGCCGTCCGGCCAAAAGACGCGGGAGGCTATATTTAGTCAGTGACTGTGACCGTGCCGCGGCTTACCGGCTGCACGTGAAATGCTCGCTGACGTAACGTCGCACCAGGGGTTTGTTCTTACTCAGCCTTGGCGTTCCGTCTGTCAACAGGAACGTCGACTAACTGTCTTACTGAGTTCCGCCACACTGAAAACGAAAAGTGAAATAACGTCTACAGATACAAATAGGAATGAGAGGTGACGTAGAGGCCCTTCAAATCCATTGCCAAGTGCAAGCAGTATTCTTCCTGTTCTAATTGAAAAAGTACGTTAAACTTTCCTAAAATCAGCACACGACTCGGTCACGACTCGGAAATGAGTCGATAAACGCCTGTGTAGGGGCGTAATACCATCAATGTGGAAACTGTCTTTAAAGAGTCACAAAAGAAATAGCCTCTATTGACAATTACGTTATAATAGGAAGCGTCTGGGGCCCCATGCCATGTTGGCACTACACCGACCGTTTTACCGAGAAAGGGAAGTAAAAGAAGTGCCAAGAGGACATTACGAGTGGAAGTCCACGTAGGGTACCCTCCGTCATCCATTGTGAAGTACGATCCGTATTCCTCGCGCTCGTCTCCTTGACCTGGTCACTTTTGCTGCCATATTTCTTCTCCTTGATTCTCCTGTTAGACCATCCCGGCTTCAACGTATCAAGACAATGTGTCTATTTCTGAAGCCAAGATGAAAACTTGCCAATACCACACACTGAGTGACATCTCTCATCTTTGTTAATGTAGCTTGCACATATGAAGCCTTCCTGGTAGACTTCATATGTGTAAGTTACATATACATGTACACGATACATATACTGCCTATACTAGTGTAGCTTGCACATATGAAGCCCTTGAGACTTCATATGTGCAAGCTACATGTACACACTATACTATATACTAGTACATGTACTACATCTCTGTGTAGCTTGCACATATGAAACCTTCCTTGTAGACTTCATATGTGCAAGCTACAAAAGCTACAAGGTAATAGTATATATGGCGTAGCTTGCACATATGGAGCCTTCCTTGTAGACTTCATATGTTCAGTTCAGTTCAGTTCAGTTCAGTTTTTATTCGCACTTTAAAACAAAATACAGACACAAGAAAATATAAATGAAATGTGACAGTGCAGGGAGGCCGGAAGCATAAAATGCTTATGAGGAGGCCTCCCTTCATAACTTAATTAACGATTCAAATTAATCGGATAAATAAGAAATAACTTACTAGGTAACGGGTAAATGAAACAAAACAATAAAATACAATACGATACAATACTATCTACAATAATGAAAAGTAGTAATGAAAAGTAGTAAACAAGGAAACTTAAACAAAAATTAAGAATGTGTGGGGTTATTTATGAAAGTTGCTTTAGTATGATTTTTGAAAATGGTGATGGAGGGAGTAATTTGTAAAGTTCTACTTAGGTTGTTCCAAATTGTTGGGCCTCTGTACGTGATTGTAAATTGACGAAGATTCGATTTCGCATTGGATGGCCTTAAATAATTGCATTGGCGTGTAAAGTGGTTGTGGATGTCTGAGTTTAATAAGAAGGTGTAGGTGTCGTGGAAGGTTTCAGGAAGGCAAGGACATTTATTCATTATCTTGTACATTAAAAGACTTGTTTGTAGTTTATTTATGTCATTTATGGACAGTATTTTGAGCTTTTTAAACAATGGTGCAGTAGGGAAAGTGAATGAAACTTTTGACGCTATCCTGATGTATCGTTTCTGAAGCAAAAAAAGCGGTTTAAGTGATGTAGTGTATGTACTTGCCCATATAATATTACAATAACTTAAGTAAGGATAGATAAGACTATAATAGAGAGTGATAAATGTTTTAGGAGATAAAAGATTTCCTACTTTCCGTATAATACCAATGTTCTTGGATATTTTTTTACTAATAAGATCGATGTGATTTTTCCATGTTAATTTTGCATCTATTAAAACCCCTAGAAAACGGGTGTGTGTTACTTGAGTAATAAGGTTGTTGTTTATGTATATTTGTACGTTTTCCTTCGGGTAATTTCTATTTTTACCTGCAAATATTATTAAATTTGTTTTCTTAACATTTAAAGACAATTTGTTTGTTTTAAACCACTTATTTACTTTATCCAATTCTTCGTTCATTGTAGTTACTAACGTGTTGAGATTTTTATGAGACATGAATAGATTTGTATCATCAGCAAAGAGAAGAGCAAATAATTTTTGAGATACTTGTGCTAAATCATTTATGTAAATTAGAAAAAGTAGGGGTCCCAGGATGGATCCTTGCGGAACGCCACATGTTATCGAGTTATGTTGTGATTTGTAAATGCCATTGGTAACATATTGTTTTCTGTTAGCAAGATAATCTTTAAGCCAATCATGAACTGTGTTTTGTAAGCCGTACATATGTAATTTGTCAAGTAATATTTTGTGGTCAACGGTATCAAATGCTTTTGAAAGATCAAGAAATATGCCTACGGTGTATTCGTTGTTTTCTAACGCTTCGGTTATTTTATCAGTTAAGCATAACAGGGGCATGTACGTAGAATATTTTTTGCGAAATCCATATTGATGAGAATAAAGAATATTATTTGTTTCTAAGTGACTTAAAATTCTTTTATAAACTAATTTTTCTAAGATTTTTGAAAACGTAGGAAGGATTGATATAGGTCTGTAGTTTGTAAATATGTCAAGATCTCCGGTTTTGTATAGGGGTATTACTTTGGCCATTTTCAATTCTGTTGGTACTGATCCAGTTGACAAAGAAAGCTTAAAAATATGAGTAATTGGTTCTAAAATGGAGGAGACATTTTGCTTTATCAAAGATGCACTTAATTCGTCATGACCTGGAGCTGCATTTTTCAAATTTATGATAATATCGTGAATATGTGCAAGCTACAATCTAAAAGTACATATCTCATGAACATTTTTGTATACACCAATTGCTGGTGTACTTTTTGTTTCTGTGTCAGGCTCTACAAACCTTCGCTTGACTCATCCTGTCCATGTGTCACATCCATGCTATCCCACCAGGCCTTGCGCGTGTGCCAAGTCCAAGGTCAAGCACATGGGAGGGGTAATACGTGACCTTGAAGGTGCGAGTCAATAACGTCTGCACGGCAGAAGGCTGAGGGTTCTCTCCAAGAAAAAATATGTTTCTAAAAGGGAAGAGTGCCCTGAAAACCTGTCGTTATCAGATGGAATGAGATTTTAACTTGTGCAGGTGTACCTGTGAGTTTGTCTTCTTTTAAATCATACCTGAACATATATATCGAACATATATATGCAAATATAAAATCAAGTCACGCTCCAAATCAGGTATAAAATTAAGTCCAATCTCGGCTTCATTGATCGCTGTATAGTGAAAAGGGGGCCTTGTTACATCTCTGTTCTGTTACTGCTCCTTCTTATTGTATCTCGATGTGGGCAGGTTATCTTTTAGTCAATTGAACGCCCCACCGGTACCATTTATGCAGTTGTGGGAAAAGGAAAGGGTGTGTGGGGGATTTGTGGCCGCAAGTGCCTTAACCTCAACAACTGCACCAGTTTAGCACTGCAAATTTAGAAGCGCATTTTTAACCTTACTTTAAAAAGCCTGTTTATTCCGCGATACCGCTGATGTGTTGACGCTCCCCCGACCGTGGGGTCGCGTCCAGACGTCAGTGGAGAATACCGTGGAGATTTCCCGTGCCGGGCTGTGTCTGTGTCAGTTCTGACGACCATGAGAGAAGGCCGGGCCGCACGCAACTATCTCCAACCGCCTAATCCCTCTAGCTCTGTAAGAACCGTAGGCCGTAGCCCTAAGCTAGCAACCTTAACCTTCGTTTTAGCGAAAACCGTCGGGTCGTTACACGTACCTGTTGTACCTAGAACCATGCTTTATCCAGAACCTCGGGAACGGTCCTGGATAGTCCACATTCAAGTTAAGAACTTATTTTCGTGCCGCCATGTTCTGGTTGTATTTTATTGTATGGAAGGACAGGTTATCATTCAGAAATTCCTTTTACGGATGCCTGCTTCGGGGCTCTAAAACGTATGCAGTGCTAGTGGCATTTTCAAGCCGAGACCAACTTGATCTGATGATGACGGACGGGCGGGGATAGCTGAGATTCTTGCCGTACTCAGGAGGAGTGGAATACACGCTGTGTTATCGCACCCTGTCAGCTCGCACACACCTAGCCTGGCAGCCAGGCCGTCGTAGGCTCGCCGGTATTTCTGCGTTTCTGTGAGTGTTACTCGCACAGGTCCATTAGGCGTAGGGCACGCCTTCATTATTTTTACCTCCATGAAAAATTGAAGTATTGTTTTTGATCTGCCTGTCCAACAAAACTTGAGAAGGTCTTTATGGATACATAGTGATGATATTTGGTATGTGGGTAGGTCTTAGGAATACAAAGGTCAAGGTCAAATATTTGCCTCCTGGTGGCTGATCTTGGTTCTGCTGCAGATCTTCCGGTTTTTGTATCTTTTGTCCTGAATATGCTATGGTCTTGATTCTTTGGTGACAGGTGTCGGAAATAAGTGGTATGGGTTCCTCTAGCAGCTTGTTCTGGAACGGTAGGGGAGTTTCTGTCGAGGCTGTTAGGGCTTTTTAGGGCCTGTGTACTAAGCCTTGACAGCAGCCCAGCACCCAGGCTAGGCTAGCACCGACCGGAATACACGGCGTGTTGCTGCGCGGGGTCAGCGCGAGTCAAGGCACGGGAGTCACATGGCGGGGAGGCGCCAGATTCCGGCGGCAGGCGGCACGGGGCTCCACACGTGTACCGGGTGTGTGTGCCGGGATGTCAGCACCGGGAAATATGGGGCGTCGGTCAATGGCTAACTCCAGGCTGACGGTCCTGACATTATCTGTGACACATTCACATTAGATTGATATAATACTTCTCATTTGGTGGAACCACAATTACAAGCAAGGCCGCCCAATTCCATTCTAATGTTCTCTGTACATGTTCTGAATGTTCTCTGTACACAAACATCCACTATGTACCTGTCTGATTGTTCAAGGAAGGCCAACTCGAGTGACGTTCTTGATGTTATCTGTGAATTATCCGTACATACTAGTATATCGTATTAGAGTCAGCATTATACCTCACATTTGCTGTTCAAAGAACACTCTACATGAAAGACAATTCATGAAGATAAGCGTTGGTGTTGTTGCTGTGGACTTTTTAATACAAACACCAAACAATACAAGAAATATAGGGCCTCCAACAAACCAACCTTGCTAAAGCTTAAGTTCACATTCAACCTTTCATATTTCCTCGCCTTAGAACTAAAGATGAGTAATGGCCCAAATCACCGTGTACTATGTATTGGGCTGTCCTTCAGAAAAGATATAGGGCTTCGGTCACTGGCAAACTGTGCTCAAGTCCTTGACACTGTCTTTAGTAGACATATAATTCATGATGTCTTGGTCATAGAATAAATAAGAAACTTCATATTTGGTGCTGTCAATCACGACCTGGGACTGTGAAAAATCTGTTTAAGTTTTCTTTGGCAGATGTTCACAGGGGAAACTGGAATGGGAAGAAGAGTCTCCGAATTGCCTGGACATTTTGACAAACAGATCAGAAATCGCACACGTGGTCCCTACATAGCTAACCCTTATATAGAGACCCACTGCTTTTGGGCCAGCCCTGTACATTGGATATCGTTCTAGATTTTACTGAATATCAGAAGCATTCCACAGGGAAACATTGTGTACATTCACTGTAGCTCCCTGTATCTAGTAACCTATTATTACATATTTTTAAAACTTTGCCGCATGCCTACAATATTGTCTTACAATATATATAATGAAAAGTATTACGGAGGGTTCATTAGCCCAGTATCCAGTCTGTCGTGGTTGGGGTAGGTTTTCTTCGGGGCTCTAATAGTTTCCCCCTGTCCAGCTCAACAGAGCTTCAGCAGCCCCGTAGAAAATTCGCCCTAACTGCGATAGACTGGACACCAGACTAAAGGTACATCTGAACTACACCAATACCAAAACATACGTTGTAAGTAGATTTGGACGAGACAGTGAACGCTATGAGTCCTTCCTCAAGAAGGAAGGCCAAACCACATGTAGCGAGCAGCCGAGTGAGATGAGGGCTCTGTGTACATCTCAGTTCAACGACCCCTGACTGACCCCGGCCTCACCGTGTCTTGGTCACTTTTCAGGCCGTGTTTTCAGCAAACTGACAAGTTCATGATTTATAGCTTCACGTGTTTCCCTCACAAGTCAGGGGAAGCCGGAAAGTTGAGGTCACCAAGAGTCATGACAACTGTCCTTCATTCTGTGTCATCCTGATGATGCGAGACCTGCTACTGATGACTTCATGTTGAAACACCGGCAACATCTAGCCAGTCATAGCAGCAGTGTAACTGCTCGCTTGAAAAATGGGCGGAACAGGAGACATTAGAATGGGACAATGTCCTTCCTTACTTTAGAAATACATGCAGATGATGATCTTTGAAAAATATCAATAGTTGCCAGTGTAGTAGTAAATATAACTGTGTAAATGTAACAGTAAAGTTACACATCCAAGTAATGAGGTAGATAAGTAAATTGTTACTCAAGCAACTGGATAGATTTTGTGTTCGTAAATGTAAGTGTATAGGGGTGGTTGTACCTTCGCTTGTAAACATAAATGTGATAAGATTGACTTGGAAGGTTCTGGAATGGTAGAGAATTCTACATTACCAACGTCGCTTTCTGTGTTCCAAGTCATCTTACAGAGTAACCGAAGTCCCCATGTATCAATCGCCAAGTCTTTACACGGCATTTCTGAACCCTAAATCCGCCCGTCTGCACCCTGCTCCTGCAGGATTACTGCAGCATCTGAGGAATCTATTAACTCTCTTCCCATGGAACCGAGTCAAAAGTTCAACATCGTTTCTCTCTGCCCTCACACCTACACCCCTGTACAAGCTGATCTCAGTTAATCCGCACAGTCGTGCCAGAGGGTAGAACTGTCCTTTGTAGGGGATCAGGAAACTATTTGTCCTCATCCCCCGGGCCCTATGACGTCAGGTCCTATCCAAACACAGTAAGCTCCACTAATGCCGCGGGATCACGCCGAACACGTTGTTGGAATGACGTCGTACTTCCAGACATTCACACGGGTCCTTACTGCTGCATCCTTAGGCGTGACATCTTTGCTGAGGAGACCTGCATCTTGTACAGTAATGAGTAAGGGCATTGATGACTCTTTCGCCATCAAAGCAAAGCTTTTTGACAAAGGATCTCACCTCATAGATACACAGGCCGTCATGACACTTTGAGTACTTTTATGTTTATCTTCGCGGGGGGAAACATATCATCTTTGTTTTTTTTTCTTCTTCTCCAAGCTGAGAGTTCAATGATCAGTGGCTGTCACCATAGTGCTGATGCTGAGGTAGACACCCTCTAGTGTTGAATTACATTATCTAGCAATGGCAAGACACAGATGAAGAAGAAGGTGAACACAACCAAGTGCAAACATGTGAAAATTATGCGAATTTGCTGCAAAGTTCTGAGAATGTGAACATTTTTGAGGTTCAACGGCATCACATTTTATCTCATAAGTTGACAAATAATCACATGATCATGATGTACATGATAAACATATGTATACGAATGTGTTTCAGTAACAAAAAGTTTGTTAGGCTAGACCATGTGAAGGTAAACGTTATGTATTTTCTTTGAATTTTGCATTTATGGTCATAATCGCCTACAGCAGCAGCAGCATCATGTCTGATAGTCCCATGATCTTATTTGCATCGTGGAGATGTTTCCAACCTAATAGAGTTGCAGCAAAATCATGCCAATCCTTATTCTGGGGTGACCTGAGGTGAATGGCCTTTATCCTTATGTTGTCTGGTTAAATGATGATGGAGGTGAAATACAATACTAGTATAGAACAAGGATTTGTAACCTCCTTGTATAGAAAGGTTGAATACGTGCGGGATAGCATGCCCACGTCACGGCCGTGTTATAAATATAGATATCTGATCGGCTGCCGGCCTTATGGGCAACGATTGACGCAAATCCACCATATCTTCAGCATTATATATAGTAGTGAGTTCTAGACTTTGATATACATGGGTATAACACGGGTGGCATTGGCACAGGTTGTGAGAGTCCTATAATAGTAAAATTGGTATGTAGTTCTAGGCTATCCCTTTAGTGTTAGATTGGGTAAAAGACCTTTGCTGACCTCGTATGTTGTGGATATGATCATCAACGTCATTGACAATGACAGACGATCCAGGATCAAATGCGAGTTGACATCTGATCAGCCTTCAATATATAGACGACTATTGGCACAAATGCCATATGTATCAGCTACTGCTGTTGTTCTAACATAGGATCTGTTTATGCCAAATTCCTAACATCAAAAGTCTTAAACCTAAATATAATATAATTGCCAAGGATTTAAGAATACGGTGTGTAATATGTTGTTAACGTTGAAGATTGAATGGGGTAAGGTGTGAATTTAGTATACTTGCAAGTCGTTAGGGAACAACATTGACATGAACAAAACAGAACCAGATGAGATGTAGAGGTGCCAGAAGTTACTATGTAAAATGGTCAGTTACCTCCTCTACACTCGCATATTGTGGCCATGGTCATGTAACTCACCCACAATAGCAAACAAACCAAGTTCAAAGACTACGGTACTGGACATGGCCAAGTCAGTGTCCGGTTATATTGATCTAAACTTGACCATGTCCCTGACCGTCTGTACACATCCGATGCCTCTACCCAAACTGACAATAAGCTATCTTGTCCCAGTTTTGGGGGCGAGTAAACTCTAAAATCCACGTAGTAGTAGATAGTCTGCTTACACCAACACATTTCCAGACATCCAGATAGCTGATTATTGCAATAAGAAATGAAAATTAACTGTTACAATTGGCAACTAACAATTGCCAGTTATGTAAAACTCAGATGAGTTATTCCAATATGAGGAGTTAACATTTCATTATCCATAGATATTCTTCGCGCAAGCATGATCGAACCCGGTTCCAATGGATCGTTGTTCGAATAGAACACGTTTCGAATCGAACACCTGCAGCTCCAACTGACCCGCTAGTCGGACGTACAGTGGCACGGTGAACTCCATTCAACCCCGATACAGAATAAGGGACACTTTTGTTATGTAGAGATCATCAATCAGAAACTCATCAGAAAAGTGTCTTCAGTTCGTGGTCACATGAGGACAACCGTGTGTCTAGCCGCGTGCCTCAACGGCCTTGAGCGGACATGTCAGGTCATGATCATGAGACGGTAGACGGATGAGCCCACAGAACAAGTGTCATACCCTTGATTTAGACTTTGCGGATGTTACGGTTTAACAGGGGCGCTTGCTTGTGGGTGGTTTTCCGCCAACGTCCCAGCAAGGAAACCGACTACATGCTGTGCTTGTTGTCATACTGCCATAGCTAGCGGAAGGTTACCTGAGGTGGTAGAATTTTCGTGGGAGTTGGCCATGAACATGGATTGACTCGTGAAACTACCATAGCGTGGTGCGCTGTAGGCAAAGTGCTGTATAACTTGGCTTTCGTTGTTTTGATTGCCCTAAATGCGATTATGTATACATGACAAGTACAACGGAGGGCAGTTATAGTATCTTCCTACTCCCGATACTAGATTAGTCACTCAGTCAGCGGCAGAATAACAAACGACGTTTGCCCTTTCCAGTTCGCCCCGCGCTGCCAGATGTAAACAGTGGTAGATCTTACTCCGTCAGTGCGCGGCTTTCCTCCCACCCTCACGTGGCGCGGTGTCCTACCAGAACTCCCAAAACACGGCAACAAGTTTCAAAACACAGAACCCTTCTCCTGTAAGGTTTCAAAACACGCAGTGGTTCCCGTGTACTACGTGTTGTCTTAGCTACGGGATCTGTTTTGGTTGGAGCTGGACTGTTTTCGGCGCACGCCCGTGTCTGGGAGGCACATGTCGTCTGTTTTCATCCAGGACTCCATAGTTAGCAACACCCAAGGACGTCGACCGGCTACTTTCAAAGACAGAGACAACGCCCATCACCCCTAAGCTTCATCGAGTTGGACTGTTGGATGTTATCATTTTCTAGCAATAAATAGCATTGTTCAAAGTTCTTTATTCACAAGCACTTGTTTAACAAGAGCTGGCTTTTTGATGACAGTTTGTCATCTTCGTGTGGCAATTATGACCGGTTCTGTATGCAATGAGCTAAATGTTACTGGTTCACTTTGCTCTCCAAAGTTTTTTCACTCACTCACTCACTCACTCACTCACTCACTCACTCACTCACTCACTCACTCACTCACTCACTCACTCACCCAGTCCCGTAGCTCTGCAAGTTTTTTTAGGCAGCTGCAATTCTATAATTAATAGCCATACTCACTTTAACTTGATGGTTTTAAGTTTTTGCTCAGATGTTCACTGTGCTTTGCCAGTGCATGTACACAACGATGTATTTGTGGAAAAGATTTACAAGTACTGTTTCGATCAAAATTCCTGCGGCGTAAAGATGTTCGCTCTACTGACCTAAACCTGCTTTCCTACATTCTTGGCATCCCTAAATATACAACTAACTGCTGACTTCCTACGCACCACCTGGCAGCTTTTCTTCAAGTTCAATATTAGTGGATGAATGACCGGGTAAAAAGGGCGTTGTCCTCTACCAAAACCCTAAGACACAGAAGAGAATTCAAAAGAATTCCATTATCATCTGTATCAGTTTAGCAGGTATAACTGCCCTTTGGCATAACACACCAACTTCGCAGGCACGCGGCGCGGCTGCAAGCAAGATATATTACACCAAACGACTTGTTACACCCAATCTTTGCACATTTAATTGCTGCAGTTGTTTAAAGCTTTCTAGTTATAATGTCCCGTATTATGACTTTATGTTCCATTCAATAAGGTGCGCTACTTGGAAAGTGGTGTTTTTCTCCCATCCTGCCATGCACCTGCACATCATTTCACGGTCTGTTAGCTGATCCCAAATATTATCGCCCTGCCTCGCTACAGACTGTTCCCATGTTCATCCACAGTGACACGGAACATCCGACTGTGCAATATATTTCTCCCTCTTCAGTTGGACTCGATGTGTTTTCAATGGGAAGTATGTACAAAAGTCATTTCCTTTTTTCTCGGTATTAGTACCAGTCGGTACCAATTCAATTGGCCTTCTCCTTGACTCTGCCGAGTGTTTTTCCGACTTTACGGAAGCCGTTTCCTTGTCAGGGGGTGTTAACACTGATTAGAACCAGTTGTCTCCACTTGCCCTTCACAGATCACTTTTCAGGGCAGATTGCTCTTTCCGTCGGTGTCATTCTGAGAAGTGCTGGAGACTTTAACTCTCTGATTTAAAAGCAATTTCCCGCAGATGTAGAGTACATCTGTGTCTTTACCCTGCTGGCCTTTCTCGTCTCCATTTTCACCATTAGGCCATTTTTTACGTCAAGGTGTTTCTCGGAAAGTGCAGAGACTGCCGTGTTTCATCTTCGGGAGATCTCACAAAATACTATAACACAATTATACTGTTTGTAGCCTGTGGGGTCGTGTACAGATAAGAGGATATTGCCGTTATTTTGTTTCATGGCACAGGACACTCCACAATTAGTGCCTTTAGCCCTTACTGTCGTAAGAACAAGTGCATGTCAATAGCAATTCAAGCATATGAAGACAAGTCATGGTAAAAGTCATTGACCGCAGTTACTATCATGATGAACATTGCTTTCTTTATCCAGCTGTCGGGTGTTTTGTTCCGTCTCTGACCTCTCAGTCCCACCCCTTTCGGAACTATTTAAAACGCGCGTGTTAATGTTTTTAAAGACAAGGAAAGAGTGAAATATATTTGTGAAAAGTCCACAATCTTGATCGTCTTTTTCCAAAATGATCTACATGTAGTCCGCGGCAGATTCCTGTCCGGTTACGTGTTCCCCACCTCGTCCCACACTCCCGGTGTTTATACAGGAGAAATCTTTAGATACTTGTGCCAATTACTGGTAATTAAGCGCTGCTTTGGAAACTTAGCAGTGGTGAGAATTGTTCTCACGAACTGTTGAGTCATGAGGGCTGGACCGTTTTCAGTTCAGGGGAAGGGAACGGGAACTTAATGATCTTCAAGACACCGCAGGAGGGAGGGATGTACGATTACGAAAAATAATCACCATTCCACCGTGACCATTCACGCTCCAACTCACACACAATTGACTGTTTTGCGGCCGGTTGATTTTCATAGAAAGGAAGGAGATCAATCCCAAGTTCGTACTACAAGGAGACACTGGTGAGGTGCCTGTCTGCCACGCCCTCTGGCGACAGGAGATTGTGAAAGATCTAGCTATAGGGCCTGACACAGCCTTAAGCCCCTGTCACACTTTCAGAACCTTCCGTCGACTATATACCGACCAACCAACCAAGGTTAGCTTAAGTTCAGGAGCAGGCTGATCTTTCTATACTCAACTCAACTATACGAATCATTTGAACATTTGAAACATTCGATTGTCGCAAAACAAATGTTCCATACGGTACCAAAAATTAGCAAAATTCATTTTGATTGAATATAAATCATATCCCCGGTGACAGAAGTGCAATAAATATCAGCATGATGTATGATGTACATGATGATATGTTCAATAATATATTTCGCCCGGAAAGAACTCCGCCCTAAAGCACACAGGTCTGTGTCCCTTGGAGTAATAAATTATTTGCTCTGAACAAGAAAAATCTATCGTCTGAGAGACAACATCCATCATACCGTACATACGGTACTCTCCGTGAGGACAGTCACCCCGGACCCTACACAAAACACGCCAGACAATATATCAACTATCGGGAACTACAAAATTGCTTTCGATTTTTGTTCCCGACCCATTACAGACCAATAGAAGCCTGCTTCTCTCCAATCTTGTCCGTGGAGTGTGAGCCTTCCCTGTTTTCCGCAGCTGGCAGAACAAATGAGTGCGTGTCACAGAGGCCAATTGGACCAAGCGACAATTTTTCTCCGAGCCCACAATCGTTCTTCAAAAGTAGGCGATGCGAATAGACTGAACTGGCGAGAAATTGGAGCAACCTGTGATCTCTATTATTCTTCACGGGGATTTACATATATATTGGCCGCTTTCTGTTTGTCTGTGCCCCTACTATTCATGTAAAGTACAGAATCCTGATTCTGATTGTGTAAATGTCCCTGTTTAAGTTAAGTGTAATTCATAGGCACTGTTGCTCAACAAATTGTATCGTCAAGCAATCCAATCGTGGTCGCCCTGCGGTCAGGAATGTTGCTCGTACAGTTTAAACTACGCCACCTAGAGGAATAGGCGCGGAATTGCATGTAATACTCACTGGGCAAAGCCAGTAAGAATGTTAACACTTAGCCTCCATCAGACTAACAAAGCGGGTTCAAAAAAACTAAAATTTTCCCGAATTTCTATCTATACCCCTGTAGGAAAGCCTGGGGAACGTTTAGCCTTAACCACCACTGATACCCAGGTTCTTCTACTACATGTGTAGTTTCTGCCAAACTGTAACATATATTACATCTTAATGAATACAAGTTACCTGTGAGAGACTGTATGCTTCAACGCGTAAACACAATAGCGACAATTTACGCACGACAATTTTCGCATGTCCCCGGGCGACATTGCTGTTCTTTGTGCAGAAATCCTGTCAGATTTCCGCTACCTGCACACTTCACATTCCGGCGGTGGGGGCTGAGACGTCTGCGGAGATCTGGGGAGGTTTGTATGACAATAATCCTTTCTATCTTGATCTGTAGACTCCATGACACGTTCGACTTCGTATGTATAGGTTCTGGTCTCTACCAGGCTTCGGACGTGACTGCAAAGAGTAGGCATCGCCCAAATAGACGGAAAACATGCAAGGGGATAAAGGAGTACATATATGGCGTCCGACGCCTCGTAGAGGCTACATAGGGCCTACACTACAAGTTAGAACTGCACTGTTGACTATTTTGGTTTCTTAGGTATCCATTGTTAAAGACACTGTGGAAATCTTCAGATAGCTTACTGTGTGAATGACTCGTCTGAGTATGATTGACATCACGTTATGTTTCACACTATGAATTCCTAGGCCTTAAATGACGACTGATAAATGCCCCTTCCTATTGAATAGGAACCACCCACTGAAGCCTTTAGGTACAATTAGTTTCGCTAAAGCAATAGCTACTGTTCAGCTACTGTTACATCAAATAAGTTAACAACATTAATTGTTACTTTTCTAAAGAACGGCCACGTCTAGAGAAGTTTTTAAACTTGTTATTGACTGCATTTTCTTGCCCTCATATGAGAACGATCGAGATTGACGGTGTCATGAATAAATCAGAGTTAATAGAGTCAACAATGAAGTGGCGAATAGACGATACCTGACCTATGACCCTGGGTGGCACGCCTGATTATCCACAAAAAGTCGTCCAACAGCATAAAGATCATACCATTACTGTTGGGGGGGGATCAACAAGTACAAATAAAGAGCACAACCTGTATCTTCCCTGGACAGTTAATAGTATGTCTCATGGTTGATTTGGTTTGCTTACAATGAATAAGTGCCAAAGGCCTTTCAGACTTCATTTAGTAACTGTTTAGCATCTGTTTAATTCCAAACCTGATAGTTATGTTCCCGGTGGTTCTGCTATAGTAGATAAATGATGCCCAACGGCACTCTGTCCTCACCTTATTGTAGCTATTGTAGTCATTCAATCAATGAGGGTGGTCCTTAGACAGATCGTCTTCGTGGAGATATCTACATAGAAATGATAGATACAGTATTAAACGTGATTCATATTTGTAATCTTTATATCCCGTATAGATCAGAGTCAGACCGACTCGTGGTAGGACTCTGGGAAAGATGACGATGGTGTCTGTCAAATTTTTACTGCTGGTCATGATATTGGCGCAATTGGCTCAGGTAAGTTATATTCTAGCTTTCGGGCGTCCAAAATACTGTATTTTTTAATCAATTTTTTACCTTCGCCAGAAGGTTATGCTTTTAGTTTGGCTATGGTAGAATGACTGTGGATGTAGACTGTCATGTATAGATGTTGGCATGTTAGTGTTGGGGAGATAAAGCTTCTTTGAATTGACCTTAAAGGGTGTTTTGTGTTTGTTGACTTTTGTTTTTATTCTTTGTCCTTTCTTTTCCGGCAGATCCATGCATGTCCGTCCCACTGTACATGTGAGCTATCGGAAGTGTTCTGCAGCCGGCGCCAGCTGACGGACATCCCGCCAGGCGTGCCGCCCAAGACCGAGCTGCTGGACCTGTCACAGAACCAGCTCAGGAGGTTACCCAGGAAGGTCTTCAAGGTTGGAAACTGTCATAGAGCCAATCAAACGAGTTCTACTGATTTATAGTTCATCAAAATTTAGCTGTGGGAGGTCGAAACGTTTTATATACAAATTCAAATCCATCATAGAATAATCTAAGGGTGAGCGATTGAATTTTTTTTAGATCACGAATCGTCTCAATACCGACTCAGAAAAGACATGATGACAGAAAATAAACCATATACTGATGATGAAACCTGCTCTAAGTTTTTTTAAAGAAAATCATTTTTGTATACCATCTTTTATCATCACATGTGCAAGTACATGTATCATTATTTTACCTCAAGTAAGCATAACCAGGGATGATCATGATAAAACATGTCCAGTGAATGATTATGATATACCGTGAGTACGTTTTCACCATTACTGTTTCCATAATAGGACCTGAAGTACTTACGACAGCTCCGTCTGGACGACAATCACATCGAGAAGATCGAGGACGGGGCGTTTGACGGTCTGGAGAACCTGCAGAGGCTGTGGCTGCTGGACAACAGGATCAGGTCCCTGTCTGCCGGGGCCTTCATCGGCATGCCTCAGGTACGGGAGTGAGTGAGTGAGTGAGTGAATGAGTGAGTGAGTGAGTGAGTGAGTGAGTGAGTGAGTGAGTGAGTGAGTGAGTGAGTGAGTGAGTGAGTGAGTGAGTGAGTGAGTGAGTGAGTCTGGAAAACCTGCAGCATGTGATCTAGCAACCGGGTCAGAAAGCTGAGAAAGAAGGAATGATTCGGTTAAAAATTTCGGTGAACAGTTTAAAGTTTCTCATAACGGCATTGTGCTGGTTGTCCCCACAGCTCTGGTCGCTAAAGCTGGACAGTAACGACATCACAGAGATCACTCCTGGCGTGTTCAAACCGTTAGCGAACCTGCGGTGGCTCCACCTCCATCATAACCACCTCACACACGTGCCGGGAGGTACGTCTGGTCGTGAATCACCATTTTACATGGTCCCTCAACAAAGACGAGGGGCACCACAGACTTTCTACAACCTATGATCCACTACTCACCGAGTGACCTGTATCATCTGCAGATGTATAGTCGTAGATCTCTCATTCCTTAACGAAGACAGGAGTTGTACAGTTGAAAGCATTTCTTGTGCTGAAAAATGAAATTTAAAACTTTCGTCATAAGATATCTGTTCCTTTCAGATGAGCTGCGTTCCCTGAGTCAGCTCGAAGCGGTAACCCTACACGGTAATGACTGGGAGTGCAGCTGTGAACTGGCGGACTTGACGACTTTCCTGGGGGAACACACCAACAAGCTGAGGTTCGACAGCGGAGTGCCAACACCGCCGGCCATCTGTGCCAGACCACAGGTACGTACGGGCGGTAATCATGGTTACCTTCGCAAAAGGACAACACATTTTTTTTTCTTCTGCAGTGATCTAGACAAGGCGTCTGTCATAAATGTGCTGTAGCAGACACCCGGTGCTGTAGGATTGCATTATGTAGCAAGTGGCAGGACAGAGTCGGAGGGGATGGTCACCATATATGAATGTCTTTGAGTAAGGATAGACAGAACAGTATTTGTTAGTCTAGACCACGCCATTGAAGGCAAAAAAATATGCATTTAGCTTTATTTGTTGAAAATGCTTTCTAGTTAAACGTTTGTTTCCTCCCTCAGCACCTGATGGGAGACCAGATCCACACCCTCAGTAAGGACGACTTGTGCGTCCCTAGGGAGGAAACTCCGGATTCCGCGGGGGACAAAACATGCCCAGGTGAGGAGGTTCGATTTTTTTACCCATGTTTTCTTTTACTCCAAATCATCATCAAAGTCCAACGTAGCCAATGATAGTTAACCTAATAAGGTAAAACCTACGGCGTAGATTATGCCTTACATTAAAAGTTAATTATACGTATAACATAGTCTGTATTCAAGCTTGTCGTTAAGTTGCTATTCACAACAAGATAATAATTATGTAAACCTTATTTTGGGTTACCCAACAGCCCCGTGCAACTGCCGTGGAGCGGAAGTGGACTGTGACCAGAAGGGGCTGACGTCAGTTCCGGCCGGGATCCCCTCAACAACCACAGAACTGATCCTGTCCAACAACAACATCCGGGACATTCCGCCGGACGCCCTGGTGCATCTGAAGAAGGTAAGCGCCCCCATGAAATGTTTTTGTGTCACTTGAAGCGAAGAGCTTCGTCCAGGCGATTGGGAAAATAACCAGGTCCTTAAAAATGCACCTCTCACGATGACTTACTGAACAATATTCTGTTGTATACAGATACCACTGGATTTATTGAATGAAATATCAAGACCCGTGTTGTACAATTAAAGAAAACATTTATAACACAATCTGGTTTTTGTTTTGGTTTTCTTTAGTAAAATTAGGAAAGTCATGTAAATCATAAATTACAGTGCCTTTCCCAAGGGCACAAGGTTGGTGACTTGGCAGGATTCGAACCAGGGACCTCTTGGTTCTGAACCAAATGCTCTGCCGTTGCGCCACACAACTCCCAGGAACATGGTGTTACATGAAGTTATAATATCTTATCCGCCGTTCTACAGCTGCAGATGCTGCTGCTGTCCAATAACCAACTCCAGGCCGTCCCGAAGGACGCGCTGAGGAAGCTGCCGGACCTGGCCGTGCTGTATCTGGACGGGAACAGCATCACCAACATAGCGGAAGGTACTACACTTTTAGATGTCCATTTCCTTTAATGATGTTGGGGATCAGTCAACTTTTCATGTGGTAATTTTTTTTTCACTTAGCTGTATGACTATAATGATTATAATACTAACGATACTGTGTGTCTGTTCAAAGTCTATTGCTGGTCTTTGTCATTGCAGTGGCATTCAACAATTGAGTGTGGTGCCACATTGTCCACATTGTTAGTACGATTTTCCGTAAGATGTCACTGAAACATACATTTTCGACAACGACTTCCACAAATTCATCATCATCACAATGTATTTTCCTTCCCATCAACAGGTACGTTTGACACCCTTGCCAGTCTGCGCGTCTTGTCTCTCGCCAACAACGAGATAACAAAGATCGAGAAGGAGAGTTTCTGGCGGCTGACTAACCTGCAGAACCTGTACCTGCACCAGAACAGCCTGGCCGACCTCAACCCGCGATCACTCAACCTGAAGAAGCTGCCGGCCCTGAAGCAGGTGTCTCTGTACGGGAACAAGTGGGACTGCTCCTGTCCGCTCAGGGACTTCATCGCGTACGTACAGCGGAACAAACAGGTATTTATTTGTTTCGGTTCAGTTTATTTATTTATTTCACGAGCAGTAACTTTCAGGTACATAACGACCTGTTTTTCAGGGTATACAAAAAAAGATCAACAAACTACACAATATTACGATCGTACCACATACGACACAGAATGACGTAACAAAAAACTCACAGAATTTGCCCTCTCTTGTGGGCTTGTGCACAAGTTGCATGACTTCAGTCCGTCGTCACTTTTTCCTGCCCATTTTTTTACCTCGTTTAATGAATAATGACCACAAAACCCACAGGTCCTCTACTCTGGAGACAAGGAGGCTACGTCATCAGTAGACACACGGGTGACGTGTACCGGGCCGGAGAAGTACAGGGGCACTGACCTAACGGTCTTTGACCTTCCCGCCTTAGAGGCGGAGTGCAAGTAGTCAAAGTGATATGTACATCTCCAATGTACTTTTTTACATGCATATTTACTCTTTTTACTATCATTCATGGTGTACCAATAGTAACTACTGGTTTAATAAGAGTAGATGCTTTTTTTTTCTTTAACCGGCTAAGGCCTAACGTTAATACGTCTTTTAACAGTTTAAAGGCCCTGGTGATCATTGAATCATTCCAATATGACTTGAACGGTAGTAAGTGAAGGGGAAAGCATATTAGCAGTACATAAAAATTTGTTCGGGGGTGTTATGTAGCAAGAAAAATGAGTATGTTAAGTCTTTGGAATTAATTATCCTTTAGAATATATAGCAAAATAGAAATATATAACGAAATAAAAATAGCAACGTACGAATAGAAATAGAAACGTATTCCCGGATGGGTATTTCGTATTGCTTAAAGTCAGAACGGAATGCTACGTTTAGCATTTGAGAAAAAAAAACTGAATGTCAAGGAAATTCGGTTGTCATCACTTCGCAGAACATTCCGTTTGTCAGCGCTGCTACAGGACCATATGTGATTAAAGCTGGGGTGAATATGGATCGGGCCGGGCGCTGTATTTCATCACCCATAATTGTGTTATTACCACTTTTCCCTTCCTCCAAGCGGTTTGACCCATTTCAATCCGGCGAGTCGGCCTCAGGCCCTGTTGAAAATACGGCTATAGTCTCACGGGAGAGCCATAAAACCCACCGAGTACAGAACAAATATGGCTCTATCAGTGTACAATGGCTCACGGTGATATAGCGTTGTGTAATCTTCAACCATCTAGAAAATGTCCTCCCATCACCTCACTATATGTGGAAACGTCCTGCAGTTTCAATCAGTCTTTCTTCGATTTTTTTTTCTGACTGCACGTTGAATCATGCAGCCGCCCGCCCTTGGCTCTGTTTCCGTCGTAAAGGGTTCTCTGTCCGGACTTATCGCATGCATCGACAATATATTACTTTTTGTACACGCCATTCTGCATGCAATATACATTCTTAGCTAGAGGGTGCGACTTGTTTTGCATTTTTGGTGGAGAATTTCCATGCCCATTTTGCAAACGTGATCGCCCTTGGCTCTCGGGGTTTTGCTGCCTCGATATGTACCTGGTTTTGTCTTGCTACACGTTACTATCTTCATCCAACATTCAACAAAGCACGTTCTTAGCTATAATTGTACGTCGTTTTTTAAAGCCTTTTTGAGTTTCATGAACATATTCAAAATTATGAGGGCACGCTCCAATTGCTCCAGATGGTCATTCTAATTGAAGAATATGAAAGAAGCATAATTGCACTGAAACAGTTTTTTTCTGCAAGCACTCAAACCTGACCAATTTATTGCAGGGATTGCAGATCGATTGAAAGAAGTTAATGTAGTTATCGGATGTGTTCAGTCAGCAAGGATCACTGAAGTGGGGTTAATTCGTTATGGCAAGAAAGTTTCTAATATCGTTTTTTGAGGACCAATGCACACAGGCCCCCACTCAACCTGTTACCAAAAGGTCATAAAATTGTATGACCCGATTGGATAATAACTAAAATCATACATGTACGACCATGAAGTAAGACATTCAGGTAGAACATAACAGAATAGAAAAAAAATCAAGCATCTTGATAAATTGAAATACTTTGTATTACGTATCTAACGGTATAAATCGAATCTAATTTTTTTCTTCTTCGTGTACTGAAGGTGGTGCTACAAAAGTTTTCGCCATGTTAAAAAATTGTTTTATTACATTTAGGCTGTCAGCCATGTTACAAAATTCAACACAGAACAGGGCCAGGACCGGTGTTGACCATGTTTATGCTGATATCAAGGTAACATTATAATAAATCTCAGCAGAACCCGGTGTTAGGTTTGCGCTTGCGGCTTGACTCATACGAGTACACTGATTGATGGTCTCCCAAATTATACCATCTGCTACGTACAAAACCTGCCCTACCGGGTTGTTAAAAAAAACCTCCCAAATCAACAAAACTTGCCACAAACACGTCGGAAAGTCTGTAAAACAGAAAAGATACGGTCCGCCTCCGGGCTTTCCGTGATTACATCTGGTTTTTACAACATCCTGGCGGGAATCAATAGATACAAACAGCCTCCGGGACGACGTTACAAGTTTATGTACTCTCTATTGGGACGTTACGAGTAGCGGTACAGTAGAGGCTAGTAAACAGGATCAAACAGGAAACACGTCCTCGGCAGATAACTCTGCAGAATGAATTCACGGATTTTGGTTGCCCTCAACCACATAACTTCATGGATCAAGGTAAAACCCTGATGTGAATTTCAAACGGCTATCTCGTAGTCGTACTGTAACAGAGTGATAGAATACGGATAAGAGCCTGACTATAGTGATATATTCAGCAGAGTATAGTAGTCTTTTTTTAACCTAACCCCTTAATTCCCTTTATAAGGTCAATGCAAACATCTTTGAAGCATTTCCTTGCGGTATATATTAAAGTTCGTGACGGTTCGTGCTCATGACGGTTAGAAAAAATAACACAGCAGGCAAAAATGATATTCTACATTTTTATTAGATTTCGTACAGACGTCAATCTTGTGTACTCTCCCATCCGTACGTGGGGTCTATCATTGCGCGTGCGTACATGGCGAGTAGAGCCGTGCCCAGTCCGCTCTTGTGGGACAAACAACCACCTGGAAATGAGGCAAACAGTTTGTATTAATACTTCCAGCATCACGCAAGCACAAGGCACCAAGAGTTAATACCTAGAGAGACAATTGAGGCTCTGAACTGAACCTAGCGCAAACCAGCACCAAGAGACCACGTCTAGCGACATATTAGACGTTAAACAAAGACAACAACAACATCGATGCAACTGGATAATAACTTAATTTATCTTATGACTGAACACAAAAATAAAAAAGAAATGATTTTGAACATCTGGCTGGATTATATTAGCCCCACCGTGCATTAGCCTTTCCACAAGGAGTCTTCTACTCGTTGGCGATCTCGTCTGTGGCCTGAAAGTAAGTGCATGGAAACAATTAAAAACAGTCTACTTTAGTGGGAAATACATTTTGCAACACTAAATGATTGCCTTCGTTGTAATAATCATCAAAAGAATATGATTGTTAACACTGGTCAGGGGTAATTACAGATGTATGTTGACGTTTAAAATACCCTATATGGCTAGGTGTTTATAGAGTTTTAGGTTTATAGTGTATTGGAGTATTTTTCTTCTTGGGTGACTATGGAACTACTTGTTTACCTAAAGTATTTTAGTTCACCTATTGAACAACCTATTTTAGTTCCACTCCTAAAAGTGATCAGAAGATCAGATTGAAGGTACAATGCATTGGAAAGGATACCAGGCTAGAAGTTGATGTGCATGTATTACCTGTGTTCTGTACTCCCATTAAGACTGTGTGCGTGAAAAGGTAGACTGTGTAACTGTTCCACCAATTCGTCCTCCTCTTCCTTCATCTCCTTCCCGAAGCATCCGTCCGGCCTCTGCCACGTCATCACCTTCTGTAGCCAATCAGGGCGCAGGAAGTTTGTGTATCCCAGCATGCCGCACACCACAGCTGTGGAGACACAAAGTCCTCAATCATTTCAATGGATAAGCTAGGTAATAAAACTTTAAGACTCATTCAAGTTATTCTATCAAACAGGACAATTTTTCTTGCCATGAAGACTCTTCTCTTTTGTGGCCAAAGGATTGCTCCATTGTGGCCAACGGGCTCATCTGACCTCGGAAGACTCTGTTGGCAAAAGATTCAATTTCAACCAGTTGTTTACATCCACAATAAGTCTGAGGAAGATAAAAGTGTTCTTCATAATAGTTGTTTTCAATTATTTCAAAAAATGTTTAATTCTTTAGATTTTAGTACTTTACACCTCTGTAGACCAAATGCCATCTTTGCATTAAGCCATTTTGGTACATGAATATGCAATAAGGATTATCATCATATAAGCCCGTGTATTTGAGCAGTGCATTACCTTGTTCCACAATGACCAGTACCTTACCTTGTTCCATGAAGAGGTCCTGTTCAGGCTGAGGAGGTCCGTTACTCGCCAGGAACTCAGCCTGAGACAAGATGGACGAACAACGCCCGCGCTGCATGCCGGGAACGCCCTCCAGAAAACCCTGCTGTCTGGCGTAACTGTTCAACTCGTTTGTGCAGCCGACCTGAGGGGGCAATATTGTATCCAGAACCAGTTTTATCTAGTTCCTGATGCTCAGGCACTTTTCTGGATGGTCTATGCGTATCCAGGACCGTGCTTTTATCTAATTTCATGCTCAAGCACAGTCCTGGATTGTCTCCACGTATCCATGAACGTGGAGTTGCACCAGGCATGGTGGTTCTTGATACACGCGGTCTATCCAGAACCGTCCTGAGCATAGTGCTGAATTAAGGACGGTTCAGGATAGTCCACTCATATCCAAAACCATGGCAAGAAAGTTAACTTTTTGCATCATCCAATTGTTACATACTGCAGCTTAAAGAGCATACAAGCAATGTTGCCTCACATGTTCCGCCAGGACTGTATACAGCAGCTGGTGTGTGATGATGTAGCCTGACGTGTCGGGTATGGTGACCAGGTTCCAGCACCGCTCTGTAATGGTGCACCGGATCTCCTTCCTGTACATGTAGAACAAGTCAACATCAAACATCATGACATAATCAAATTAAAATTGTTCTCCAGCTGCAGCTGAAAAAACAAACATTGACTAACTGGAATCTAGTGGTTTTCTTCGTTTTTTACGTCAGCACTGGGTCAAAGTTCGTCGGAAGTCGGTACCGCCCCCCGTCTGGGTTGAGAGAACGTTCACAAGTTGGTGTGCCCTGATGTAGATGGCACCCTACACCTGTTCGGCGATTTTGTCATATCTGTCCCCACAAGAAAATTAAACTTACTTATCTTTGTTAGTGCTTGATATTAAACTGTTCTTTGCCTACTTACGTGTGATGTCCACGAATCTTGCTGCCCATCATGTAAGACATGCACTTGTCACTTTCCTCTTCGTTAAAAGTCGGCAGACGTTTTTCAACAGACGGTCTGTACTGCTCAGCCCACTCCTGCGTTTCCAAAGTTCTGGGAAACGCCTCGATAATGTACGGTTTGTTCACGACCTCGAGGAACTGTTCGTAGTACCCAGGATTCCTGGCTTCTATTTCCGGTAGCGTCCGGTTGGCGACGTCCGAGATCTCCTCCAGGACCTGCCGCAAACCGTCCAGAACGGTGTCGTAAAATCCGACCCGCTGTTCGCCATTGTTGCATGACTGCAGCAGGAGGATCAGCTGACCTGGAAAATAGAGAAAATGGCGGATCGATACAGAAAATCAAGAATCGGGAAGGGATCCGTGGAAAATGAAGCCATCTCGGGATGATTTCTCGCCTGATGGTTTTCCTAATCTGGCGGAAAAGTGGATCAAAATCGGTAACAAAACCTACTCTTCTAGCAGAGGTCCAGGCTTTCGGTTTAGTTTTGATATGTTTCTAGGTCTTTTTATCGTGTTTTTTTGTCAGCCAAACTTTGGGTGGCGTATTTGATACTGTCTGATCAATTTGAAACTGTGTTTCCAAACAGTTTTAGTATGATCCATACCGAAGTTCCTTATTCCGGGCGGCGCAGGAAAAATTTGCCTAGTGCAGGTAATTTTCAATGTAACCCACACTAGTGCAGGTATGCAGAAAAAAGTGTTTCGAGCCCTGCAGGAATAAAGTCTCAATTTTTTTGAAAGATGAAAGTCCTCCCTCCCGCCGCTGCTGACAGCTATATTAGAGATGGAGCTCAGATACACCGGGAGGTACAGGAAGCTGGGAACGTGCCCATCTGTTAAGCTCTCGTACCCAGGGAGATGCGGACTGTCTCCAGGGTAAGCGAACAATAGACTTCTATCTGATAACTCGTCCTCAGAATCCTCTATTTATACATAACCTTGGGCTAGTAATGATTCATGTACTTCTGGCAGGTAAAATTTATTGTAGAATAGCAAAGTTCTTTGTTCACAACCACTTTGACAAGATCAGGTATTTCGACGACCGTCTGTCATCTTTATTATGGCAGTTATGAATGGTTCGCTAGTATCATTATTTATGGGATCGTTATTGTAGTTTCATGGAGGCTGAGAAAGTCTTTCTTTATCTCTGAAATTTGTTGAACGATGTGTGCAATATTTCCTCGTTCAGAGGTCCAAGTACCAGTCCCTCATAAGAAAGAGGTCCTCAAAGCGAGACATCTATAACGCCTCTCTAACATAGCTCCAGGCTGGTAATATTTCATCTCCTTCTGACAGGAATTTCAAGGTAAAAATATTGTAGTTTCATCAATCTGGATTTTCCCCGGGGAGAAAGAGATTTTTCAATTACAGCAATATGGCGGCGACCTTGAGTCAACCTTTACTGTGTGGTTAATGATAAACTGTAATGAAGTATGACGCAGACGGTCTGTCGTCGTCTTTTTGTGCCCTGATATGAAGGTATTCAGTCTTCATTTAGGTAGTCAGTTTGTAATTAATTAATCAAATAATCAATTCTCAGGAGAGAGAGTTGCTGCCTTACTCAAACCTGTAGGCTTTTTTCGACTTTTTATTGATGATTATTTCACATGAAACCTGATTAATAATTTTTAATAATTAAAGTATTGATATATTTGGTTAATAATCAGTGCCAATTAAACGTAATATGGCAGAGATACTCTGTAGTTTGTAACTTTGGTGTTGGAAGAAACGCCGTGTACGAATGACTTAATCTCACTATTTCCACGGATCGGCGAAGCCCCATGCATCAGTACAAGTTGCCATGCGTTGTACCTGCTACAACTGTCGTGCAACAAAGTTCTTCTTCATTCTACTGCCCGAAACACATCGTACGAATGACCTACTCTCCATATTTCCAAGTATCCGCGAAGCCGCATAATTTCTGACCCGTACTCATGCAGCTCGGGTGTTTAATTTGACGGAAAATAAGCCGTTATTTTCCCGCCGCAGGTGCTTCGGCATAACACTACCCACTGCAAGCCGCATGATCGATAGCTGGGTACAATATTTCTATATCATACCGAAATTACACCGTGATTGCGCCTCGGCTTTGTGAACGCGGATCGAAATCGTGGGATCTCCATTTCAGCCGGCGGTGCGATTATTTCCGATCCCTGACAGCTTAATTAAAGTTTTGCGGACACGTGGTTGATGTATAACTGCAGCTGATGGAGGACGTGCATTCGTCATCATGCTTTAATTAAAAATACAAACGTGTGGTCCACGAAACTGGGCTGCTGCAAGGTCGAGTTGGAGAAGTATTTTTTTCTATCCTCATGCAGACTGAGAGACATGATTTATAGAACCAAAGTTTGCGTTAAGAACTGTTTTCGCCGTGCATGCCATATGTATCCATCCGCCGAAACTGTGACAGGTTGAATTAAAAAGTTCTAAACGGAAACTATACGGCCTCATATGTCTTCCTGTCGGGACTGTGGTGTGCTAGATGTCGTTTAGTTTGAGGAATGAATCTACCATACTTTATACATTCACCGAAAAACTCAGAGTAGAGTAGAAATTGTTCCCCGAGGGGAAAGAATACAATAAAAGAGAGCTCCATGGAAAATACATCAACCAGTGGGTAAGTCCTAAAGCTTCAAGGAATGACAAGTGTAATTGTTTTACGGCATATGCCATATGTATTCGTCCGCCATATGTACTACAAAGCCCTACACAGCTTGGACAAGCTTCCAGGAATTATAACTATGATTGTTTTACGGTGTGTACCGTGTGTATTGATCCGCTACAAACTCCTACAAAGCTTAGGCAATTTGTACCCCTTTGGGCATACAATGACAGAAAACTCAAACGAAGTCCCATCAAAATCACATTAACTTGAGGGAAAGTCCTACAACTTTCGGGAACTGTAACTTTATTGTTTTAAGGCATCAGCCATATGTATTCATCCGCTTCAGAGCCCTACACATCCTTAGCAATCCTTAGCAGCGCTAGCGTTGCGCAAGAATACAATGACAGAAAACTCGGACAAAATCCCGTCAGAATCTTTTCAACTCTGGGAGATGTCCCGAAGCTTTCGGGAATTATAAACTATGATTGTTTTAAGGCATAAGCCATGTATTCACCCGCTGCAAAACCCTACACATCTTGGTCAATCGACACCCCACTGGGCAAAAATACAATAACAGAAAACTTCTGCGGCACCCGTCAGAATCCTTTCAACTCGGGAAGATGTCCTAAAGCTTCCAGGAATCATCACTATGATTGTTTGAAGGCATAAGCCATCCTCTACAAAACCCTAGGCCTACACATCATTGCAATCAATACAGCGTTGGGAAAAAAGACAATGACAGAAAACTTGGCTGAAATCCCTTCATAATCACATTAACATGGGGAAAAGTCCAAAGGCTTTCGAGAATGATTATTTCAAGTCATAAGCCATATGTATTCACCCGGTACAAAACCCTACACAGTTTGGTCAATCGATACACCGGTGGGAAGACAATGACAGAAAACTTCTGCGGCACCCCGTCAGAATCCTTTCACTTGGGAAAAAGTCTTAAAGCTTTCTGAACTTATAACTATGATTGTTTTAAGGCATCAGCCATATGTATTCATCCGCTACAAAACCTACACAGTTTGGTCA
>NW_017804353.1:2944977-2968289 GCF_001625305.1 Branchiostoma belcheri
ATCCGCTACAAAACCCTACACATCCTTGCAATCGATAGAGCGTTTGGAAATAAGACAATGGCAGAAAACTTGGCTGAAATCCCTTCAAAATGAATCACATTAACTTGGGGAAAAGTCCTAAAGCTTTCTGAACTTATAACTATGATTGTTTTAAGGCGAAAGCCATATGTATTCATCCTCTACAAAACCCTACACAGTTTGGTCAATCGATAAACCGGTGGGAAGACAATGACAGAAAACTTCTGCGGCACCCCGTCAGAATCACATCAACTGGCGGAAAAGTCCCAAAGCTTGTGGGAATTATAACGGGGTAATATTGAAGCCCGGCTCAGCGCGCGGCGCCAGCAGGCATCTCGCACATTACCGCCGCACAAAAGGGTCAATAGAACAGCGGCATCCCCCCGCCGTACGTAAGTGTGCGCTCGGAGAGGACGGAATGGGTCCTCAGATCCCGTAATGGAATTTTAAAGTCCAGTGAGTGTCCCAGATCCTTCAGACTTGTGCGGCAATGGGCCATCCATCACTCCTGTCAGCACAGTCTCACGGGAGAACTGCCATTTCTTCTGCATTGTGCTATTTACTCTAGATTCTGACCCAACATAAAAGGTCTAAAACACTAGCCTCTACTAGGTTCCCCGAGCTACTGGAAAATAGTAGAAAATAGTATGCCAGAAGAGTTAGCCAGCCAGAGGAGTAGAATCGCGCCTGAAAATGGTTCTGGATAAAGCACAGTTCTGGATACGCGTGGACTATCCAGACCCGTGCTCGAGGATGGTTCTGGATAAAGGATGGTTCTGGATACACTTGGACTATCCCAAACTGTACCTGAGCATGGTCATGGATAAAGCACGGTTCTGGATACGCATGAATAATCCAGATCCGTGTCTGAGCATGGTTCTGAAGAAAGGCATGGTCCTGGATACGTGTGGACTATCCAGAACCGTGCCCAAGGAAAAATCACGGTTCTGGATACAGCTCGGTATCAGTTTAACGGTTCTTTATGGATGGCATGGTCGGGAGGTTACCGGTAGCTACTCCCACATGTGCAGGTGTCACTAGGGGTCAAACGGGGTCATGTTCTGTATTAACCACCGGCTACTGATGATGGATGGAGTGAGGGAAGCTCGGAAGGAGGAAGTCGATAGCAAAGTAGATTGTGGGAGCAGCACAGGTCAGCTGCAGGTGGAACGATTTCATCTGAAGTATCGATACGACTCTGTGATCTTTAACGTGTTGGCACAAGGGGAGGAGGAAGCGCGTAGTAAAAGCTGTATTATCTAACAACAGGATGATGCAAAAAGTTTATTTTCTAGTCATTTCTTTACAAAGTAAGTTGAATTGTAAGTAAGTGCCATTCAGGAAGAGGAATTGCCTTAAGAGTGTGTTTAAAAGCTGCCAGACATGTTTTGTTTACATTCGTGAATACTAAAGGTTCGTGAATTTCTTAAGGTTCAAGAAACCTATAGATTTTAAGTCAAATAATGGTATCATAAAACGTGTAATCCATTCTGACATATGATCACATGTAATTACTGGCAGCACTGCATCAGCCTGATATATAAACAGTCCGTATAAATCACCACCACTGTATTTTTTTGCATTGTGTTGTATTGTACTGTATAAACATATTGCCATATTCAACTTTATATGTTTATTTTCTTGTGCTTAACTATGTAATGATATGGGCCTCTGTGGTTAAATAGATAGATAAACGTATAATCAAATATATATGTAGACACAAAACAGTACTCACCCTCCGCTACCCGCAGCCCGTAGAGCCCGTCCAAGTTGGTCTCGGTGTAAGAGTCGCTGAAGAACCGTACGGCTCGCTGCAAGGCCTCGGTAACGGCGATTAAGTCCGCCCCAGCCCGTCCACCGCCCACCGCGTGCCTACCCGTACCGCCTTCGGCCTCGTGTGCGTCCGTGCCCGCCCAGCCACCCGCCGGCGACCCGGTACTGATCAGCGGGAACAGCAGAAGGACCGTGCCCAGTACCATATTGTCGTTATTCCGTCCTGCCTACCTATACAAGTGACCTTTATTTACTTCGCCCTTACGCACACCAGATACTCACAGGGGCAACGGGAAGGAAAAATTTTGTTTGCCGTCTACGTGTACAAGTGACCTTTACTCAGCCCGTACGCGCGCCGGGGCAGTGGGAAGGCAAATATCTGTTTGCTGTAAATTTACAGCAATCAAACTTGACAGATTCCGTATCGGAAATTACGACTAGCGTGTTTTGTAAATTATATGATTATAGATATATAGAGTAAAAGCTTTTAGAACATACAAAACAAAATGTCGAAAAGTTTTCTATACCAGCCAAGAAAAGACATGTGGCAAACTTTTCAATAAAATTATCCTTGCCACGTGCATGAGAAACTGACCATAATACAAAAGGATGGCAACCAGGAACAATTTACAACATTAGGCAAATACTAATATAGGGTTCTCGACCTTCGACCCAACGGCTATGAGTCCTACTGACGTACAGACGTATATTCAAACATGGCCATCTGACGTCTTCCCACAGTTTCACCCACTGTGAACAGGCTACATCATTCAATTTTCGACGATATCATTCAATTCTCCTGGCGACCAACGTGACCTTTGTACACTGATGTATTGCTCAAAGAGTCAATCTTATAACTGTACACCGTAACACATACCTCTCACGAATGGCTAAAAGAGACGTAACTGCACTTTAAGGAAAAGTACCATGTAGTCTCATGTCTCAAGAAGTACATACAAAATTCAATGGACTTTGCAGACGATCCCATATGCATGGGGCATACATGAATACATCTGTATCTTGAAGATAACTGTTCAACATGTAGTCTTCATTATTTATATCCGTCCCTAGATCTTTACCTACCTGAGGTACCTTCTATTTTATTATGCTTATCTGTAGGTTACTTCCGTCTACACGTGGCACTTGCTTCTCGGTTCCTTTTGATGTTTTATTGCCCTCTACCTTCTATCTTTCCCCTTCCGTTCCCGCTGGCAGGGACATTTATCAGTTTTCACGCGGGACCCGCCTACATGATCACACACGCCGTAAGTCCCAGGAATACGTGATTATTACAGATGATGTATCACTTGAAGAGAAATGAACAGGATTTTCAATAATCGACACAAGAGATACAGATGTTTTTTTTTTAATTCCAACATGTAATCACTTCACTAAAGTTTTTTTCAGCTTATATTAATGTCGCCACCAACACAGGGGACAAATACATGACAGGACAATACTCATTTACACCTGAGCGAAGTGAGGAAAGCCTTGTAAAGTGCCTTTCCCAAGGGCACAAGATCGGTGACATGTCAGAACTCGAACCCGGGACTCTTAGTTCCGAGTCGCGCACTCTGCCGCTACGCCACACGACCCCAGATGCAGATGTATGCAGGACGTAAGATCGGACTATGAGGTTTGAACCACTCACAACTGGAAGGACCCCTACTCTTTTTGTGATAAATGTGGTGGGATCTTTAACGTGTTCGAAATGTGGCTTTTCTTCTTTTCTTAAACACCGGACCTCCAACTTTACGTCCCATCCAAAAGGACGCCCGTAAAACTACAATATTTCCTTAACCTTATTCAGACGGGGGGGGGGGATTTGAGGCCCGCACCAACTTTCATCTCGGATGCGCCTGAACGGCTTGCGCTAGAACCGTCAAATTTGGTGACTATTCCTAAAATATATCTGGCAACAACACAAACAAACAATTGCGTAAGTTGCCAGACCCACATGTTCCCCTGCCCCTGCCTCACGCCCCATAAATTGATAGCGGCCGTTGATATGGCTGTATAATAACGTGATGATGATGTCTGAAGGGAAATACACGCCGCTATCTGCGCTACGCAACACGTGTCCTCAGGTACACGGGAGGGGAGATCGGACCACCGATGATTCTTCTGTAGGATACTCGTGTCAGAGATACATTCATCAGATCGACTGTGGATGGATTGCCACGTAGATCATGTATCATGAAGAAGTCAAACTTCTTTTGCTTTGCGCGTATTCAGGGTTTGAAAAACCCACTCTTGCACTCTCGCCGCCGCCCAAGTCATGGCTTCTGCGTGAGACGTATTCATCATCATCATCGGTCGACCGTATTGGTCGGGGTTATACCGCCCCTTACGAGGTGGCATACCCTTTCGTTAGCTTAATACAAGACGGGGTTCGCCACGCCTCCGTCCGGGTGATGATGTAATCACCATGTGTGGTGATGTAATCA
Source organism: Branchiostoma belcheri (assembly GCF_001625305.1). NCBI lineage: Eukaryota > Metazoa > Chordata > Leptocardii > Amphioxiformes > Branchiostomatidae > Branchiostoma > Branchiostoma belcheri. The sequence goes on from NW_017804353.1 coordinate 2,949,216, forward strand.
CCATGTGGCTGATACGGAACAGAGGTTCGCCAGGCCTCCATTCGGGTGATTTGAAGTGAATCACCAACTCCATACAGTAGTGTTTGTACCATCGCACACCGGGGCATGCCCCTACTCTTTTTCGAAAGATGTGGTGGGATCTTTAACGTGCGTGGGGTGTGGCTCTCCCCAAACACGGGACCTCCATTTAACGTCCTATCCGAGGGACGTCCCTAGCCGAAGCTAGGTACTCATTTCCACCTGAGTGAAGTGAGGAAAGTCGTGTAAAGTGCCTTTCCCAAGGGCACAAGATCGGTGACAAGGTGGGGTTCGAACCCACGACCTCTGGGGTGTGAGCCGAACGCGCTACCGATTGCGCCACACGACCAGACGTATTAGAGATGTCGACGCCAAAGTTGCTGCTTTTAATCTTTTTTTTTAAGTCACGGCCAGCATGTGAGCGATACCTTTACAGGTGGTCTGACTTGTGGCTTGCCTTCTAAAGAAACGGTGCAAAAATTGGCCGTATAATGTGACCGTGTGAGGATGCGGTTCTTTGTGATTGAATGCATGATAGTACATGTATTTGCTGGAAAGTCGGTTTTGATCTCTTTAATACCAGTGCCATAAAGAAGAGTATTAATTAGAACAATGTTGTACTGGACTGTGTACATGGTCAGGCTCTGTGGATAACGGTAATTAGAGAATATCGAAGTGAGATTACGTTATCGACTGTTTCTGGAATCAGACATTCCGGTGGGTTGATGACTTATCGCTAATTAGTACACGCCGTGCAGGGATCGATTTTACAATCCGTCATTCCGTGCACAGAAAGTCGCCGAATAACCAGAACTAAAGCTTGTAAGCAGAGCTAGTGGTCTTCAATGGCAATCCAGAGAGCTGCTAAAATTTCTTGTTCGGTCTTGAAAATTTTGTGATAAGCCCAAAGCCTTGCAACCACAGATAATGTCATTTCTTCTTATAATCCTACTTGCAATATGCTATTAATTCTGCAACTATAGAAACTTTTGCGTCCAACTGCATCATATCTAATGACCCTGTCCTGTTATACGTTCTTGTCAACTTTGAAAAGTCACGACGGCAACACGTGTACATCTTAACCTCCTGAAGTCAACCGGTTCAAGGTGTTTGTAACATGACACCGTCTTGAATAACGTGTCTTATTTGCCCGGAGAAGTTTCTCATAAAAGAAGTCGATAGATCTTACTTTTAACCTTAACCCTTTTCCACAGCGTCCCGTTGTTCTATAATACTCTAGAAATACTGCTTATTCTCGGAGATGTTCTGTTAATGGTTTGGCTGACGCGCGACTAGGCCGTCTAAGCACCATACAAACACACTTCTAAGTTTATCGACAATTGTGAGTGTTGCTGACATGACTCTCCTAAAACACGGCACGGATGGTCAATAATGTGTGCCCCGGTACCCCATTTTAAAACTCGAATCGTGTTCGAAATGCCCCATCTTTTTTTCGAACCCGATTCTGACGTGATTTGAACAGAACGCGTGTTCCATTTGGGGTGAGCAGATTGCTGTGGTAACCTGTGGTCGAAGTAACATCTTAGCTAGCTCTGTCTTTAAAACTCCTCATTGATTCCGTGCAGGGTTGATAACACAGGTTTCTGATCAGGGACACACTGGCGGAAAATTGCCCTTCGGCCGGGCAGAAAACTGCCGACCTGCTACAAAACATCCGACCTTCCATATGGCGGAGTATTATATACATATAAAAACTGATGTGGTGCAGTAATACACTTGTAAAAACATAGGAAATAAGTCTATTTTGTTTTACGCAGAGTTCAATATTCATTTTAAGCTCTTGTGCATCGCAATTTTTAGCTTCACCAAAGGTTCTGAGCGGAAGATAGATTTCTTGGCCACTTGCCATTTTGAACGCGATGAGTAAATTTGTACGCTTTAAACACGCTTGAAATTACTACCCACCGACAAATATACGGCAATAGTCATTTACGACACCCACATGTTTTGCTCGCCTGGCACCTGTCCAATAACAACCTTTAGCTCAAACAGGTCACTTGACGGTGTAATCGTCACAAATCTCACAATCACACGGGCTGCGGGAGGGCAGGCACAGGTGCACTGTGGGTCACGGCAGACGTCACGCCTCACGTGACCCGTGACGGCGTCATTTCGCGGAGCTTCTGTCGCTCAGCCCTGCGGGACAGCCGGGATCAGGACGGGCAAATTCCCAGCCAGAACTGATGTCTACATAAATCCATGGAAAAAGAATGGGGGGGGGGGCTTAGAGGAAGGAAGAAAGGAATGAAGGAAGGGAAAGGAAGGACGGAAGGAAGAAAAGAAGGAAGGGATGAAGGAAAGGAGGGTAGGAAGGTAGGAGGGTAAGAAGGCAAGACGGAAGGACAAGAGAAAACATGAAGGAGGGAGGGAAGGAAGGAGGAAAAGACGAAAGACAAGAAATAAAGGAAAGAACAAACGGACGAACGCAGAATGTATAGCACAACTACACTGAAAGAAAAATTGCATGTCTTTAATGAAGGAAGCGTAAATGGCATGTCAGGACCACCGGAGACTGTGGAGAAGTGAAGATAAAGCCCGGAGGTACCGTTTGGGCCGACAGTAATACCTCAGGATCGTGTTCAAGAGTTCTGGTAATACCTGTGGATTACTGGTGATGGCGTCACAGCGCTCTCCCAGGCACAGATGGACAACCCAGGGGAGGGTGTGTGGCTTAGAAGAGCAGTCACAAAAGACGCCTTGAAAAACTTTCTAATCTAAAGAAACCGGACGCCTGTTTCTCGGAAGATGTTGTGTGGAGAGTTACACACTTGTCTGAGAAAGTTAATCCTAACATTTCTCACCTGCTTGTAGCACGCGGAGAAATGATGAGGGAAGCCGGCGCACGAGACCGCCTGAGAGCCGGCCAGGGGACATGTATATGGCCCTGCTCGCTCCTTATGGGCTCCGTAAGACTTTTATGGGAAGACGATGGGAAAGTAGATAAGATAGGACATGATTTAACGGCACTTGGCGAGTAGCGGGGACGGGCGATAACTGGCCCCGCTCGTATTTAATCCGGCCGTTACAAATAAGCACTGTAAAACAAATGTCGGGTCTATCTCATGCGGGGCCTGTTACATGGTACCGCGGTAATTCAGAGTGACAGGTTTACTCGCACTGTACGGAGAGCAGATAACGTTGACGTTTTTGTTCTTTTCCCTTTAATTTAACTTCTTTTCTGTTTTCCTTTTCACCTACAAGATATAATGTTTTATTATTCCCCGATGAACCTGCTTTACATGTATGTCACCCTGGCGATATTCAGTATTCAGAGATTCTTTATTGACTCAACAAAAAGTACAGGGACTTTTGTATGGTCTTCTACAACTTATGTTTCTATTATCCACACACACTGTCACTGCACAGGACATAATAAAGTATCTGTTTACGGCTTTAGGTCAAAGTTTCGCTGACTTTATTTGGCGACTAACTACCGTGACTTCATTGAATGAAAACCATGTTTACGCCTGTTCTCGCTCAACCTCAAAAGGCTCTCTATAGATTAAGCTGGATTTGTCATCTTTTATAACGGTCGTTTTATTCCCCTACATACAGCTAAGGGTTTATTTCCCTACATAAAGTAAAAATTTTCTGAAGCCTTTGACCTGGATTTTTTTTATCTCCACTTCTTAGCGTCGTTTTATGCCTCTACATAAAGCTGATCCTCTATCATACCCCAAAGTATGACAGGTATTAGGCTGCAAAGGAGAGATTATCGTTACTGCGTTCCTGCTTTCCACAGAGCGGGTTTACCATGTGGATACTTCTCTTCCACTGCTAACCAGAGGGAAACCAACTGTTTCAATTTTACAGGTAGAATGTTTACATGTTACGCTATATCTATTTACTTAGCGTCTTATTATCTTCCCACTGCCTTGAATAATTAACTTCCGTCAGACGAAGAAAGGATGCCTCAAAGACGAAAAGTTTCTTACGCATTAAGACTGAAATATGTCCCCAAGCTTTCCACTACCTCCACAGGTATATACTGGGACCCGAATATGAGGGCTTGCACGACGTGAGGTTACTCAACTTACATCGGTTTGCACGCGTGCCGATACTCATTTTCGCGATTGTTTGCACGCGTGTTGTTCCTCAGGCTGTGCTGAGTTCGCACGCGTGTATGTCCTCGCGCTACGCTGACCTTGCACGCCCGTGGAATTCCTCACAACAAACCGAGTAAACACGCATCTTGTGGGCGCAAAAGTGGAGGGCAGAACGCCGTAATGCCGGACCGAGCCTGACTAACTACCGTTGCGTGTATTTCCTCACTAAGAGCCGGGTAGACACGCATTTTTGGGCGCGTTGTGCTAATATTTCGCCGCACGTACATCATCGTCGGACGATAATTTTCCGACGGTTTGGCAACCCACCGGAACGTATGAAATTATCGGCCGTGCGTACGGAAACTGTCTGAGTGCGGGGCAGTTTCATACGCCGCCAGAAAATTTCGTACGTGCCTCGGTAAGTTTGGTACGCGGGTCAAAACTGCGGGTGCAAGGTTGCCGCACTACCGGCCCATCGGAACCTGGGCGACCGCCGACAGCGTCGTGCTAATATTTCGCCGCACGTGTATCATGGTCGGACGATAATTTTCCGACGGCGCCGCTTTTACTACCAAAGTTACGGCAGTAGTGTCTTTGAAATTCAGACGATGTCTCACGTAGCACGCCTGACTTATCTATTTTTAGCTATTTTATCTACGATCTGCCTTATGTTCAACTCTTATGTTGTACACACACCCACATCAACAGACGGTCCGCTACACCAGGCTCGCTACACGCTGTCCCCCCGCTAATTCCTAGTGCGTATCCCGCAAGTGATTTCACGGCGGCGGGAACTGTGTAATTCTTCACTCCGCACGATGTACACACACGACGCGGTCCCCCCGCTAATTCCTAGTGCGTACCCCGTGATTTCACGGCGGCGGGAAGTACTGGCAGACATTTTGCCAGAAAAACGTACATTATTAAAGTCACAATGGTCAATGACCGTGTCTAGAGAGTCGAAGTCGGCGGCCGCCGTTGATAATTTTCTGCGACGCTCGAAATTGCAACTGAATTTGGTGAAGCTACGATTTGATCATGAACGCTGACAAAAAATAACGAGGTTTAATATTGATACTATTTGGTCCTGAATGGAACAGAATTATAGATTATTTAATGCGTTTGGCTTTAATATTGGTACTGTTTGTTCCTGAATAAAGACAGATTATGTGATACTAGTAGTTTGCTTTGGGCAAGGAGGTTCTAGGGGAAATGCTTTGGGAAAGTCTTTTTCCTTTCTTGTTTACGAGGAATTCACCATTCCCACGCTGCACGTATTTGATTGACAGACGGTTACCTTTGAAGACGTCGCCGTCGGCGCCCCGGAGTCTGGTCGGCTTCCGGACCGAAGAATTCAATCAACTGAGCAGCCAATGAGCACTGAGAAAAATCTAAAGTCGGTCTTTCTTTCAACCCCCTATGTTCTACCATTGTCTTCCATGGTCTAAAAAGGAGAAGTCAACCCCCTTAGACATAGTTTTAGACATAGCTATAGCTTTAGACAACTACCTTTTATCATGTAGATTTTAGTTATTTTATACTCTGTTTCATTGTTCTTTTATGTTTGTAATTTGCAATTAGCCCCCGGGCACGAATTTGCAATAAACTTCTCATTGTTGTCATTATTATTCGTGATAACAAATTGAAGTTGTACGGACTCAAGTTATACACTTTGCTGAGCCGCCGCTTGTATCAAGGAGGTTAAAAAGGACTTCGTTAAAAGTCGTTCGTTATTCCTGTGTTCTAGTTGAAATGATGGCTGTGAACTTCAGTTGTGCTGGCTCGTTCTGTCAACTATGGTTACTGACAACTTTAATTAATCAGAAGAACTCACGTTTGCTTTGCTTGGACTTTTTTGTTGTGAAATGAATTCATTTCGTGTAAGAAAATTTGGATACATGTATTACTAGCAGTGACTTGTAACTTTACTAAGGCGATATAACAACTAACGTTACTAACAGGAACTCAGTCGAGCCAACTTACATTAACCAACTCCATTTTTTATATAAATTTGTGCAACTAATGGATATCCAAATAAAGTATCAAGTATTCACAATTATGTTAACATCCATTCAAAATACGGACATCATGACAACCGGCGCCCCGTGTGCCCCGCTTGCTGTGATCTGAAGCAAGACTGCTAAGAAACTACGTAACACATACTAATCTGCTTGGTCTTTGCGAACAAATTTTGCTTTCTGTTACTAGTAATATTTCTTAATAAAGCTTAATTGCCACAAATTTGGCGTTTTCACACAAACACAGCAAAAATCGTCAACAAAGCCGACGCCCTTTACTTTACATAAGCGAACGTATACTGTTACACCTTTCCCTGTGTGTTTTCTCACTAAATACCGTTCACATGACATCAAATATCCCACATGCCATTACTTAGTATTTGAGAAATAAGACTACATTTCCGCTATAAACTTCACTCCGTGCCTGTGGTAGTTTGGGGAACAATATGGCGGATTTTCTTACCCAAGCTATACCGTAATGCATTGCGTGGGAAGCGTCTTTGGGTTACATTACGCCGCCTGGCAGACAGACCGGCGAGAGCTCAGCGCTATCTCGGTAGCGTCATAGGCCACCAAGCAAACTTTATGCAGACGGCTTAGGTTTTTCCTCTTACAACGTCGGCGCAATAGCTTCTCCACATTCTCCTTGAATTTAGATATCAGAATACTAGTAAACACACCGCACCGTCTCTACGTACTGTTAAAGATTTTGATTATGAACAAGTAACAACTACAAGGGCATTCCGTATCACCCCAGGTGTAGGAGTATATAACCCCGACAACAAATACAGCATTTTCAACAAGGAAATGTGGCAAAGCCGCTTATGATGAATGGTCTTCTCAAGACACGACAAACGCACGCACATGAGACCAATTCACTACGCCGCTGTATGTCATGTCAAGGAAAGGCATAATACTAGTATGTACATTGCCAGTATGTATATATGTACCTCTGTTTTGTCGTTGTTGTGTCCATTGTATCCGCAGATAGAAGATTTTAACTATTGACAAAGAAAACTTTTAATGTGTTGACGTACTTATACTGTTATGATGATCGCAATGGGATGTAATATGATATCTTTTTAATTGTTAAATGTTATCAATTCTTCTAAGTGTTTTCCAAATTTTAAAATGTAAGATCAACACAATTCAGTTCAATGCAAATGCATGTGTGTACTGCAAGGTTGGTTGAATGAATAAAGTTTAAAGTATGTGTGATCAAGTTATAAAAAATATACGTCTTGATTTCTTACCTCCCGTCTGGTGTAATGCGAACGGTGCAATTATTAAGAACACTTTTATGGGATCCCTTTTATGAAGTTATTATTCTACACAACTTTTTGGAAACCCGTGTGATAACTGTTAGAACTTGATACATCTAAGTTCAAATATCACACGGGCCTTTCCTTTTGAACTTGGGACTCCAGAGGGCGTACATCCACGACGACGCCACCAAGGTCCTTGCCCTGCCGTTCCTGCCCAGTGAACACGTCGTCCCGATGTCCCTGCGACTCCAGAGGAATGCCGCAACTCCAGCACTCCGGGAGTTGATGGACTACGTGGACAGCCAGTGGATCGTCAGCCGCCTCCAGCCACCATCGAGTTGGTCCATCTTCTGACGAACGATCAGGACCAACAACGATACGGAAGGATGGCACCGACGTCTCCTGGGCCGAGCGCAGAAGGCTAACCTCCCTTTCTATCTCCTACAATTGCTGCGCAAAGAAGCGCGTCTGGTCGTGTACTGTTTTGTATGTCTTTTTTTTTTCGAAAATACAAAGTCTTGTGATGCTACTTGTTTTAAAAGTACCATGCTGTGTTCTACATTGTAAATGTATTGTGACTGATATTGTGACTGGATTTCCGATGGTCATTTTCTGTTACTAGTTTAAATTTTCGTGTTTCAACTTTTGTACATATTCAGTAGTTTAAACTTTCGTACCTAAACTTTTTGTACAGATTCGGTTGTACTTTTGTGCAGTTCATGTAGTTAGATAATGTAGTAGTGTTTTGTATGTTTTTCCGAAAATATATATAGTCTTGTGTGTACGTGATGTTGCTTTGTTTTAACAGTACCATGTTGTGTTCTACATTATAAGTATACTGTGACTGAAAAATGTGACTGGATGCCCGATGGTCATTTTCTGTTAGTTGTTAGTTGTAGTAAGTTGTATATGAAGGACTAACAAGACAACAGTTAGTAAACAGTATTCCATTGCTATTTTTCCAACAAAACAAAACGAAACCAAACCCTCGACAACAAAACGGAACTTAACGAAACTTAACGAAATTTAACGAAACAGAACGAAATACTACGCAAACAGCTGGTATCTTACTCGTTTTACCTTTGTTACCTTAGCTGTAAGATCGTGTCAGAACGATCATCAGAACTTGTGTTCATATAGCCATCATCCTTGGTAAAGCAAGTGTCCTTGCATTGAACAAAACCGCTTACTTCAACGCGAACGCAACTGGAACAAAAAAATATAGTAGGTCAGATGGTCTTTCCCTCTCAAAGCTGACCGCCCATCTTGTAACAGGTCTGGTCTCGTAACGTTACCTGAAAGAAAAAAAAATGTAACGTTGAAATGAACTCCACGTTGTACGGATCGGACGTAGTGACTTACATGTATTTATCTTTTCGTGTCATCGGAACGCTATGCATGACGTTATAGCGTGGGTCGGGAAACCCGCCATATTTAATTTGTTCCTATCGTTTTATTTCTTCTATGCTGGTATATGAGCGATCAAATAATCAGTATTTTGGCGGGGAATATGATTTAAATCCAAGGACATTGGTGTCTGTGGAATATACAGAACATTTGACAGTGCTTTTTATATTTTTTGTCCGCGATCAGGACCGCAAGCCAGTATTATTTTCGGTCCCTATTTTTCTGTAAAACTAAATCAGAAAAAGTCGGTGATGACGTGTAAGTTGTTGGGGCATTCTAAGTCATTTGAAAAAAAATTGCTGTACTTTCTATCACATTTGTGACCTGTCGCAGTGAAGTGGTAATGTGTGTAGCAAAATTGTGTCACATTTGTATTCAATCATATTTCCATTGATGTCACAAAAAAGGGGGAATAGGTTTATAAATTACCAAACATTGTAAGAATGGCTTTTCTCTATTTTGCATGTTGTTCCAATGATATACTGTATTCTGAACCGGTGAGAGCATTTACTTGTGTAACGATTTAGATTTTATGTGTTGTGTTATTCCGTACTAGTTTGAAAAATGCTTGTTGCGGCGTTATGCCTCCCGGGAGGATGGGCCTAAAAATAACCACAAGAATGGACAGTGTTTTTGTGTTGATATCGGTAATCTCACAAAGTTTGTTTCAATTCGTACACTCCTACAACGGACGAGTGAAAAATCTTTTCGAATTCGATGCATGTTCGGAGTTGACGAGCGTGTCAAAAATGCAGGTTTTGCCAGAGACAGCAGCAGACAGAGGTCAATAGGGGTCATTGGAAGACTCCACTGTTACGGAGTTAGAGGTACCGACTGTAAATTATTTATGGATTCTTGTAAATTCTAAGCGTCCCCACAGCCAATGAATGAAAAAGTACATGTGTGTAGTCACTGTGTTTTGTATCATTATTATATTAGGCATTGTATGATGTGATAGATTCGTAAAAATGATATCAGACACCCCTAAAAAGCAATAGAATCACCCAAGCCCAGAATGCATTGTACGATCTAGTTACCTTGGTTACGCATGCGTGAGCAGTGCGCATGTGCGCATATATAAATAGCCCGCGTCACTTCAAGTCTAATAACAACGCCAGTAACAACGCCAGCTAGTACCTCTAAACCACACTCGGAACTCGGATTTACAAGCTTGGAGCCTGACTAGTGGTGAAGCTGCCGATCTATCATGGTACAAAGGTATGAATTTTGTCCAATAATGGTCAGTTTTAGTGGTTACTTGTTGGTTAGGCCGTAATGTTTGGCATAGTTTTACTTTTTAGCGTCTTTTCGTACGACTTCTTCTCCTCATTGTTCTCCGTTTTCCTTTTTCGTTTTGTGTGCTTTTGATAGTTGTGGAAAAGTCGACCATCAAGAAAAGTGCATTGTAAAAGACGTAAAAAAACACGAAAAGACGCTAAAAACCGGCTCCTAAAAACCGTAACAAATCTCTTGTAAACTAAAGTGGTAGCGAGGAAAAGAACATACGTGCAAAACACCGTTGTAGTGAGCAAAAATTATGTACGCCCGTCCCGTGCCGACGATCTCAAAGACAACGTTGTACACACTTACCGGTCGATTCGGTGATATGTCTTATCAAAATGGTCCGTTAAAAATATAAATACATCGCTGTTCTCCCGCTCGTTGAGCGTGCCCACGGAAACCTCGTTTATTTTGAGCACGTCTTTGAACTGATTTGGCCGACAGGTCCCTCCGCGCACCCATGTAGTAAAAATGCCCGGCCTTCGGTCGCACATTATACGGTCGCAAAATGCGTGTCTACCTGGCTCTTAGTGAGGAAATACACATGCGGGTAAATTTGGGACGCCTCGAGGAAATGCACGCAACGGTAGTTAGTCAGGCTCGGTCCGGCATTACGGCGTTCTGCCCACAAGATGCGTGTTTACTCGGTTTGTAGTGAGGAATTCCACGGGCGTGCAAGGTCAGCGCAGCGCGAGGACATACACGCGTGCGAACTCAGCACAGCGCGAGGAACGGCACGCGTGCAAACAATCGCGGAAATGAGTATCGGCACGCGTGCAAACCGACGTAACTTGAGTAACCTCACGTCGTGCAAAACCTCGTTTCGGGTACCCAAAATATAGCTCACCTCCAGTACTAGTAATTTACCACCACCTCAGATCTACTCATATTGCGGCAGCAAAAACGTCTCCAATGTACAGAAAATACGAGCTGAAGAGTATGAAAGTCTCGGTGTTCTTATCTTGCAGTGCGTACATATGGCCTCTGTCGTACCATAACCGTAAACAACATCCTCTAGGGTTGTTACCGGGGCAACGCATAACCGTAAACATGTCCCCTACGGTCGTTACCAAGGTAACACACGGCTTGCCTGAGGCGGGTTTTGTTGTGGCCTGCCGAGGCAAGTTTTACGTCAAGCTGGCTCCGTGTTGGAAGTTGCCATTAAGTTTTTCTATCACTGATGAAAAGTGCCGTGTAGCATTTGAAATATTTGTAATTTGTAATTGTTGTCCAGTTGTATTGCATTATTGAAGACGTATACTATTACTGTCATCACGAATTGAAACTTATACACGCATAAAGTTTATCATGATAAACACTAGAATAGAAAGATAAGTTTTAGTTAAAGTAGACAGAAGTAAAGAAAAGTTTAACCCGACCATCACCGAAACTCAAAAGAGCATACATGATTTATATTGTCATGGCTGTCATGCCCAACCTTTGGCGCATCTCCCGTACCAAATTGCACATCAAAGTCCAAATTTTAATTATATAAAGACGTGAAACGATCCGATTGTCCGATTCTGTTCCCCCGTGTCCCACTGACGGCCGGTAAATTTGACATGGCAGCTGACCAGGGAATACCCGTCAAATATTGCTCACATCAGGGTATTGCCTGGGTGTGCAATAATCCAGATATCAAGTAATTATGGCCGCAAAATCAATGAAAATGAGTAACCGTCACCTCGGTGTGATGATATTGACTTTTGTGCCTGTGATGATGGGTGAATACTGCTGTCGTTCGCACAACTTGGAACGCTTGATGTGATGGAGACGTTTTCGAAAAGACTTGCCTTAGAATATATTGCAATCTCTTATTTCTCGAGTATAAAAGGCCTTTTTTTTAAAAACTACTACAAGTATTACAGGATCTTACTATATAGGCCTATAGAGTTAGCGAGATCTTTTGGCTAAGCAAAGATATTTAGTCTCAAAAATTCCCCAATGACAAACAATTATGCTATCAACATCATAGGATCGCCGGGGTGTGAAAAGGAGAGTACAATAGTTGAATTGCTGGGAGAAAGAACCACTAAAAAAGCTGTCCCGTGCCCTGTCCTTGGTGCTGAACATGCCATCGTTTAGCCTACAGGAAACTCAATTTCAACTTTCAGACTTAGATTATCTTGTGTATAATTCATATCTACTCCGTGTGTTGTGACCCCCCTCCCCCAATTGTACAGACCTTTGTAACATGCAACAGAAGCGCCGCCTGTCGTCACAAAGAAATTTGCAGCATTATCCTAGTATTCCAGGTTTGCAGAATGGAACCGTCTAAATACACAAAACTTTTAAGAAAACACAAAAGGGGAGGGGAGTGAAAGTACTGTCCTGCTAATTTGTAAATATTTCGCGATAGAGACGCCATCTTATTGAATTTACTTCTCAATCTGACCTCCAGACAGGTTGACCCCTAGAGGTCAGAGAGTACTGACCCCGAGTTAACCTGGGAGGTTAAAGCTGTGACCTCAATAGTGGTCAGAACACTTGGTGTCATCAGATTTGTACCGGGGGAACAAACAAATCTTATTGTATAAACCAGGGCCAGAATGGGCCTGCCAGAGCAAAAAAAAATGAGAAAAGCACACACACACGCGCACACTAACATACGCACAAACACGCATACATACGTACACATGCACACAAAGACACATAGAACTCACACACATACACACACACAAATATACGTACAAATACACACACACACACCAACAAACAAACAAACAAAGCACGTGCACCGTGTCACGGCCTGCATTCGTGAACGGTACGATAGTGAGCGACAAGTTAAATCTTGTCTCATCTTTGTAAAAGTTTTTAAATCTCGTATTCTTACCAGATATTTCCCACCAGTCTACCCACCTATCCAATCAAACAATCCCCTCACCCAGCCATGCCGACCAACATCACACGTAGTAAATTATGTATATATCTATTCCACATATCGATTCTGTCCCCACGAGGTGATATGGAGGTGACCTGGGGTAGATGTTGCTGAACTCAGGGCCACAGAGGTAATTTCCTGTGATATTGACTCCTGGCAAATGGTTTTCTTCTTCTTTAAGTATTCATCTATCGACAAAAGTTTATTTCATGTGACAAGAAACTTGTTGGTACATGGTACGGTTGTCTACACATATACAGATCGTAGATAATGATTGTATAAAGTTCATAAAAATTGTACGATATACACGCGAGATTTTATGCCTTTTATTCAGTCATGTGAAAAAACATAATTATACAGTATTATTCTCATTATAGTTTGCATCATATTTACAGCACCGAAAACTAATCATTATTATCAAGATAGCACACAGATGGCCCACAATGTAGTGAAACTAAAATGACATGCTTCTTGATATGTTAATACAAAAGTTTAGCACACTTTCTGCGTATATATGTACACATATTGGAGTTATGAAGAAGGCACTATATAGTCTATAACACTACTAGAAGTCAGACCCCTTCTTGAAACTATACAATGTATTTACAATATGTATTATTTAGTTAGCCTTCCGTGTAGACACCGATGATTTTATTTTTATTTTATTTTTATTTTTATTTTTTTCTGAAAGCTTCCAAGTAACAGGTTAGATTTTTTTATAATCCTTGCAGTTGTTTATGATGGAATCCAAACATTAAAGATGTTTATTTTAACCTTGTCCGGAGTGAATGTTAGGAATATGAAACGGAAGGCTCCGGCTGTGCTCATTTCTTTGTAGGGAACAGCTTGGAATAGCCATCTTTTTAGTCACTCGATTTACTTCTCCAGGTGCATGCCGGGTCCATCATGCACCGCGCGTACATTCCCATGATGGCGGCTCCCAGTCCGCTTTTGTGCGACAGGCAGTCATCTTAAAAAGAACAGAAAACGAAACCTTATTATTGCAGTGTTACGTTATGTTTTGATTACATGATTCATATGTTTTGATTACATATATATTCAATGGCTAGTATTAGAAAAAACACAATACAACTAATTATAGACATATTTCTACAATATGTATAACTTTTCATGACTCATTGCACTTACGTTGCAGCAGTTTTTCACCTAAAAGCCTCCGTCTGGTGGGTGTATGCCTGATCCTGCAAAATTGCATGGAAAAATTTACAATTGGCATTTATGAACTTTTGATTACTCTGTTTGACATCGCTTGGACCAATGCCAAGAGAAAATGCCATTGAAAAATGCTAAGGTCATCCTTACCCGAAGCATCCAGAAGGTAGTTGCCATGCCAACACCGTCCTCAGCCAATCAGCGCGTAGGAAGTCCCTATATCCCAGCATTCCACATAAAACACCTAAGGATGAAAAATGAAATATGACAAAGGTAAGGTAATTTAACCGTGTCCTTATTCCGAAATACTTTTTTTTGCTTGATAAAAACAAAAATGTGCCCTATGACAACGTTATATTTTCACATTAATTCTAATTGAGTATCAATATATCTGATATGGATTGGTCGATTGATTGACTGTGTACATACTTGTCTCCAGAAACATGTCTTGGTCTGCCTGAGCAGCTCCCCTGTGCATGAGCGCCTCCATGTGGTGCAGAGCAGAACTGCAGTGCCTGTGACGTAGTTCCGCCGTACCCTCCAGCATACCTCTCCTCCTGGCGTACTTGTCAATGTTCTCCATACATCCAACCTGGACAGTGGTGCAGATACAATATTCACTGTATCCGAGCAGTAGATGATCTTGTTCGCGTAATAATTATCAGTCAAACACTATTTTAGCGGAGTAACAGAGTAAGAAAGGTAGAAATGTATCCAATGGTTTCATGAAAGCATTTAAGTGTTTGACTATAATAATACTCTGCTCTTCAGAATAAAAGCATTCTTACTCAATTAAAATAAAGGCCATTGCTTGGTTGTCTGGTTGACCAGAAAAAAAAAACATTTTACATTCGTACTTACAAACTACAGACTAAAGGTCTTCTCTTACAGAAAATGAGGTTTAAAAGAAGTACACACGTGTTCTCCTAGGATGGTCCAGAGAATCTGGTGTGACAGGGTGTAACCTGACGTGTGGGAGGCCGTGATGAACCGCCAACACCTCTCACTAACGGTGCACTTCCTGTCTCTGAAACATACAAGAAAATATATGACATACTATAGAGGCATCAATAAGTGTAGGACCTCATCCAAGATAGCAAATTCTTTGTATTATCGTCTGTATCTCCTTTTTATTGGATACATTAGTTAATTAATTTTTTCATTATGTGTAAGTGGTGGCGGTGAAATAAGTCTTAGCTACTTGATTGCGCTACCACTTTGTGTTGTACCATTTTCTTTAAATAATATGTGAAAAATTAAAAAAAAATAGAAAAACAGTTGATCGGGGAAATGGATAACGAATCTTTACCATCTGATTGGTTTTGACATTGGGCTGACACATAGGAGATTTCATTAGTCTTTTTATGACAGCCAATAGTTTTATGACCTACTGATCCACTTTTGTAATGAAGAACCAGTGATTGATTTAGCCGACTGAATTTAACGCCAAGTTTTAATACTAAGATATGAATGAAAGGCACATTCGTCTGTATATTTTTCTGGTCATATGTGATGTACAATCTGCTTTCTGCGTATATACTATCTAGCTGCTGTACATTGTATTTCATGACTTCGATCGTTATGAAAGGTGAAGTGCAAACTCCAATTGTTATGGTTCATCTGAGGCCCTCCCCAGCGATTTTGCAAAAATAGACCACATTTCCTGTCCGCCACTTTTGTGTGTATAACTCTCATCTTCAGAAACAATTTTGGGGCCCCTCAGGAGGAAGAAGTCGTTCCAGAAATATCGACGTCTACATTGTCTATGATTGCCTTCTTACGCCTTACGACCACTTTCTTATACACTGCAGTAAATCTTACAACGACTAAAGGTTTAATGGATATTTCCGGCACCAGAGCCTCAGGACGAAACCATTATACATTTTCGTCTTGGGTTTTCGTTCCTTTTATGGTCCTTTTTTAACTGAGTGAAGAATGCCAATTCCTAGGGCCCTGAACAAAGTGCTGCAAAGCGATGAATAAAACCATTATCTTGCCATTATCTTTTGAAAAATGTACAAAACCCATACACGTGTCACATATATCTAATGGATTGAATTTTCACCCCATTTTCTTATGACATTCGTGTATTATATCATACACGTTTCTATACATAGTAGATTTTCTTTAGATCTCTGTAGAATATATATGAAAGCAATTATCCTCTTTTCCCTAACACACCGTCCAGGAATCAAGTATTGTGCACCTATCACAGTGCAATCACATGATGGCCTCATTTGTACATTCATATGGGCTTGATATCGGTTTGCGATCAACAATATATCCAATAGTTACTGCCAGCTGTGACATATATATTTTCTGATACTGATGAACAGAATTGGGACAATAGGCTAACATGATGTACGAGTATTATTACTGTGGTTTCAATATGTGTTTTTTCACAAGATTGGAGCTATTTCAATCGCTGGTTCAAATCTATAACTGCGTCGATAGATTGTTAAGTCTTCAAGCTCTCGTAGTGTTGAAAAGTGAAAACTCCAGAATAGCTCCCCATAGTCCGTTGAATTTCTATACCCTACACAGTTCTATTTTCAAAGTCGTGTGAGGAATTCTAATCGTAACGTCATTTGGGCATGGCAAAAACGCTTTGTAAAAGCTTAACCACGTTGTTCAACAACACTCCCGGCCAAGTGCTAAAAGAAATGACGAAAATATTGTTACTCGTCGGTGAACTCATGAATACCACACTTCTAAAACACTCCCAGTGTACGAAATCGTTTCTTTAAGCACGCGTAAAGGTGTATGCATCTGAAGAAGCGGGATCTTTACGTTTGCTTTACGGTGTGCTTATAGAATGATTTTGTCGAGTGATTTGATTTGATTTTGTGGAGTGTCCCACTCTCCACGAAGAAAATGTGTTCCAATGATCCACTCCATTTTATCCATTTCCGTCCAGACGCCCAATTAGATAAAGGTTTATTGCATGGAATGATGTAGGGTTCAGACGTCATAACGTGCTGCAGGCCAGGGAAAGATTTCACTCTGCATAATCGCTCGGTGACCATCAGTGACCAGCCCTCCCTGTGGGGCAGTTTGGTGCAACTAGAGGAGGTAAATGGGTCGGAAATCACTCCACACGCCGACACGTGTACAGTCTTTTACCTACTTTAACAGCGGATTCTGCGTCTCGCTGGACCCATTTTCCGCAAATACCGCACCTTTTTTTGCCTGGGGCCGAATTTCTGAGTGTCACATTCTGCCGCTCGTTCCGTGGTTGGGTGTTAAAAAATTACCATATGAATGAAAACCAAGGATGGCAAAATATTGTAAGGATAATTACTGTCGAGTTAAAGTAAAGCAGAGTAAAGTAAGCGAGACAATTGTCACGTAATACCTAAATCGACTGAGCATCGCTTTCAACAAAGTCATGAAGTACTAAGTACTGGTTCATTGTCATGAGAATTACTATCGAGTTTAAGTGAAGTTAAGTTAAGTAAGGCAGACAATTGCACGTAATGCCTTAGTGTATGCAGTCCCGCATAATCGACCTAACTTCGCTTTCAACAAAGTCATGAAGTACTAAGTACTGGTTCATTGTCATGATAATTGCTATCGAGTTGAAGTGAAGTCAAGTCAAGTAAGGCAGACAATTATCACGTAATGCCTTAGTGTATGCAGTCCCGCATAGTCGACCTAACTTCGCTTTCAACAGAGTAATGAAGTACTAAGTACTGGTTCATTGTTAAGTAATTACTATAGAGTTAAACTGCAGTAAAGTAAAGTAAGAGAGACAATTATCACGTAATACCTCAGTATGCAGTCACCACAGTACTGAGATCTCCCACATAATCGACCTAACATCGCTTCCAAGAAAGGTAATGAAGTACCAACTACTGGTTCATTGTTAGGATAATTACTATCGAGTCCGGCCTGACTGGGAGAAATGAGTTTGCAGCAGGCTGTTCTCGATTGCCGATGTGAGCCCGGAGTGATGAATGGTCCTGAAGTTGCGTCTTTCTGTAGAATCGATGCGGTTCGTTTCTGGCGTGACTAGGGGCTTCAGGAGAGGGTACGTGACATGTGGCGTTAGGTTGATACTAGCGTTAGCATATGTATCTGTCTGTATCTGTATCTGTACAGCTGGTATAACCGCCCTTCATTTCCGCGTAACACACCAGCTTCGCAGGCACGCGGCGCGGCGGCAGCTGGCTATATAACACCGAACGACTTGTTACACCTAACCCTTGAACATCTAACTCTAACATTGTTTAAAGCTATCTAATGACAATGCCCCTACAGCACTTGTTGACAGCGAGTGCCACTCTGCGATAGTTCTAGAAAATAATGAAATAGTAAGAGAATGCCAGAGATTACGCTCGTCGACAAGCGCGTTAGTCACTGGTGAAAGACAATGTATACTACATGTATCTGAAAAAGGTATCAAAATGCGTTTGTGTAATCTACCGGTCTGCGGTAATTAAATGGCTGCGAAGCAGCAGTACAGGTAAGAGGGTGAATTCCGCCATCTCTGATTTCTTCATGACAGAGGGCTTTATCCCATAGAAGCGTCACCGGAGATGAACTAACCTGTCTGTGCCCAGACGGGGTAATCATGACCAGGCAAAGATTGGCCATGACCCTGATGACCGCTCGGTCACAGAAGGTGAACGTGAACATGACTCACAGATACCTCATCTCCTGTCTCCTCACCAGACAGATACGCATGGCTAAAATACATCAAATAAATAGATGCACCACCGTACTGGGGGCTTAATATGTCAACTAGGCATGGGCAGAAATAGATGTCTAGACAGAAACAGTGCTAAAAAAATCTGCGAATGACAAGTCATTGGTCAGTTTTACGAGCGAGTTTAAGGGCATAGACATTCTTTATTTGCCCTTGGAGAGCCTTTAACTAAGAATGAGATCTGTGAATAAACAAAGACGATGTAAAGCAATGGTTAAAATGGTAATGGTCTACCTTATGGTCTCCCAAATACATT
>NW_017804353.1:2968309-2993725 GCF_001625305.1 Branchiostoma belcheri
CGTTAGTCACTGGTGAAAGACAATGTATACTACATGTATCTGAAAAAGGTATCAAAATGCGTTTGTGTAATCTACCGGTCTGCGGTAATTAAATGGCTGCGAAGCAGCAGTACAGGTAAGAGGGTGAATTCCGCCATCTCTGATTTTCTTCATGACAGAGGGTCTTTATCCCATAGAAGCGTCACCGGAGATGAACTAACCTGTCTGTGCCCAGACGGGGTAATCATGACCAGGCAAAGATTGGCCATGACCCTGATGACCGCTCGGTCACAGAAGGTGAACGTGAACATGACTCACAGATACCTCATCTCTTGTATCCTCACCAGACAGATACGCATGGCTAAAATACATCAAATAAATAGATGCACCACCGTACTGGGGCTTAATATGTCAACTAGGCATGGGCAGAAATAGATGTCTAGACAGAAACAGTGCTAAAAAAAATCTGCGAATGACAAGTCATTGGTCAGTTTTACAAGCGAGTTAAAGGGCATAGACATTCTTTATTTGCCCTTGGAGAGCCTTTAACTAAGAATGAGATCTGTCAATAAACAAAGACGATGTAAAGCAATGGTTAAAATGGTAATGGTCTATCTTATGGTCTCCCAAATACATTGTAATTTACGGAAAGTCTATTCCCTTTACTAGAAGCATTTGTGTCTAGTCCATGGTTTAGAACAGTACGCTTTCAGCAGACTGCCTACTCTTTCCTGGAAGCTGATTTATCCGTCAATAGAAGAAGACCTGACAGCAGGCTGGATCCCCTGTTCCCCTAATAAATGCCCATAAACAAGGGAGCAATCTGTGGGGTGAAAGGTCAATTAGTGGGGTTGTCCCTGTCTACAGCGGCCATCCGTCATGGCAAACGCTGTCACTGCTGAATAGCTGTGCTGATCATCCAGTAGAATATCGTAAAAGGCTGTTCGAAAACAAATGTTCTGATTCTAACTCCCCGGGGAAAGGTTTGGCATTTTTGGGCCCAAGGAATGTGTGAGTGAATTTTCTGGTGCCTGGTGGAAAATGATAGTCAACGCAACACAAATGCGATTTCATTAGTTGTTCAATTTTAAGAACCAATGTGGTTTTTGGTCTGGTCCGAATCAAGTACGCAAGTACGTTCGCAGGTTGTTTTCGTCTTATTAGAGGCATTTGATTTGAAATCTCTCAGCATTTTACAGTCTGTACCTCCCATACCAATTTCACAGAAGGTCTGAAATACACAGATACGTATGGAACTTAATGAACCTCGCCATCAATATGTTAAGGTATGTCATAAAACAGATAATAATGGTTCTTCCTTTACTGAGCCCATCAAATGGAGGATTAATATATACTGATACCGAGTAAAAATTATATCAACATACAATAAAACCGTTCACAGGCTCCAAGATGGTAAAATAGATCAAAGCAAAGTTATGAAAGTGAAGAAAATGAAGGTGAAATTGATCTCGATCCAGTTAAGCTCACTGATCATGAAGTAGCTACGCTACCGTTGGCCATGTAGTTTTGATATCATTTTCACCTACTGTATTATTTCTTTAAAAAAGCACCAATAAATTTCACGATGCAAGAAAGCACAACATATCGTGGATGTAATCAAATTTTGCCTAAACTTGATTACGGCTGAAATTTATTGCCAAAGACTGGTGCAATTAACCTTTGAGTCCCTGGAAGGTTTAGAATAAAACTAGTCGACTAGTCATTAACCTTCAGAGTACGGCTCCTTCTCCGGTCATCTGTGATTACGTCTCAAATTGATTACAGGATCGTTGATTAGTCACGTGGACTTGGCGAAAGGGTCTCCCATCAGGTATACTGACGGTCTCAAACCGAAGTTTATCTTTGCGTCAGAGAGAATCCGGGGACAATTTAGCTAATATAGTCTGTGTAACGCAAACTCTGCCGTCCGCGGGTTTGTAATAGTGGCCCCTCCCCGCATGTTGGGCGGCCGGCAACCGTAAAGCGATTTAATCAGGCTAGAGCAAATATACCTATTACCGCTTTATCAAATCGCCTGTAAATAACATTCTGAACAGTAATAGTTTATGGTGTATTTGCAGCCCACTTGCCCAACGACTAGTGTTCAACCCGGACGGGGCCGTACAAGCTCCCAGGCATATTTGACCTACGCCTACAGTCACGCTTCCGTTGTAGATACCTGTGTTTCATGGAGTAAGCAAGGGCACACTAACAAGCTTTAACTAAAAAAAGTTTGACCAACTGGAAGTTTTGATGAATGTACACTGATTCTTCATTAGCTATCTGACCAAGGTGTTGTAAAAACGTAATGCTTCTGCAAGTGTGACATCAGTACTAGGTCAAAGTTCGTCCTAAGTCGGTACCGTCCCGTCCCGACAAATTACGTGTCCACAGCACCTGGGTCAGATAGCTGATAAAGACTGAGAGATTCAGTAGAAACATTCGGTGAGCCAATTTCATTAGTCGGAGAGCAGTGTTTTTCTCATTATGTAATTTTTGATGACCAAAACATTAACTTTTATACTAATTTTTACGTACCTGTGTTTGTCGGAATTAAGTCCACCTGTCACCTCTGCCAGACAATGGTCGCTCAAATTCCCGGGAAACCAGGTTTCCGTCATGGTTTCTTCCCTCTGCTCCTCCTCCTCTGTCCTCAGGTATTTCCAAGGAGTCCTCAGAAGAAACGGCTCCTTCACAACCGCCTCAAACTTCCGGAAGTACTCCATGTCACGTGATCTGAGCAGGTGCAGTGCATGGTGGGAGATCCGTGTAATCCTGACCTTGATGCGCCCGAGTCTGTGGATCACGTGACGGACCGTGTGGTGCGCAGAGCCGTCTGCAACCGTCTCCAACATCAGCCCGAGCTGTCCTGGAGAGAAGCACAATCTCGTTAACAGTTGTCAAAAATGAATCTGTATCCATATTTGTATATATATAGCAAATAGAGCTGTGTACCGGTACGCAGTACCGATACTGTACCGGAAAAATTGATTAGGTACAGGTCCAAAATACCTACTCCCTCAGTACCGGTACTGTACCTAAACAATTTCACACCAATTTTATGCCTATTTGTGACCTCAAATGTGTATAAAGGTGGTTAACAATGGGTCCCTGTGTAAGGACAGCGTGTTCATGAAAACAAAACACTTAGTTTTGCCTATATTTTATCTGAGCATTCGCCATAAACAAAGAATAAACCTTAACTATCAAGTTTATTTATGTTTTTTTGTTATTGAAGGAGTTCAGAAGACCATATAAATTGGTCGAATTGTTCAGGTACAGGTTCAGGTCCGGACCTGTACCTAAACCTGTGTACCTGTACCTGTACCTGTACCTAAAATTTGTTTAGGTACACAGCTCTAATAGCAAATATAACCACTTTTTGGTAGCAGCTAGCTACATTACACCGAACGACCAGTTACATTTAAAATTTGCACATTTAACTGCAGGAGTTGTTGTCATGACAATTGGTCGGACGGCCACCAACGTTAACGCAGGCGACAAATACAGGACAGGACGAAACTCATTTTCACTTGAGTTAAGTGAGGAAAGTGTTAAGCGACGATTCCAAGGCTGCAAGATCGGTGGCATGTCAGGACTCGAACCCAGGACCTCTTGGTTCTGAGTCGAGCAAAATGCAGATATGCCACACGAGTTTCACTCTACGATAGTACCAGGATTACATCAAACAATAAACTCTGACAGATCTGTTTATAAGTAGAGTACAGACTTGCTTTCAATAGTATCTGTCCTCCCTCGCTGACTCCAAAGACTTTATAAAGAAAAGGAACTTACGACATCAAAGTAATCTACCGGCCGACCGAGAAAGACCTCCTTCTGCAAATCGATTCTAATCAGAAGAACCATCATGAAGTCTTTCAGTTATCATGTAATTCTCCTGCAAAGTGCCGTCAGGAAGGACCAGGAAGTTAAGACAAACCCATCTGTTTCATTTCCGTCAGCCTTGAACTTATCGACTATTAAAGATCCCATCAGTGAATGGACGGCAGCTGCGAATCAGCGTTCATTATCAAGTCAGGGCATCTTATTCAATTTTACAGTATTTAAGAGAACTTATCTTAAACTTCTTAGAAAAGTGCCATATCCAAAAATGATTTGTCCCAAGCCTAAGAGAAAACAAGTAAGTTAAATAAAATCTTAAATGATATTCAAGCACTCAAGTTAATCAGTAGTTTTGATTTTATAGAAAAATGTGTGGATATCAAAACTAGCGGTCGTTTAAACTCGTCAAAAACAATGTAGAGATCAGCGACCGTAGCTTAAGCACAATACATTTCATGAGAAACCAACACTTGACATTGCCTGCCTGGGGTCACAAAGAAAACATAATTGAACAAGACGTCTCGTAAAGCTAACATTGCCACGCTGTTGGGAGGCACGCCAAGTTCTCGAAAATATGGACCAGGAAAACGATCGCACTCCAAAGTATAATTGTGTTGTGTTTATTGGAGCCCAACGATTTCAAAAGATCAGCCTTCCCTGCTGGCCAGTAAGGCCTGATGAATGATGGACCGTCTGTCGGACCATGAACGAGCCCCAGCCCCATCAAACCCGGGTGCAATACCCTTACCGTGTCGGGAAATGGACCTGGAGAGGAGCCATTCATCTCCGTACGACTGATACCATCGCTAAATGCATTTCCCGTCTCGTATTTATGTCCCACTTTTACCATATGGTTGTTACACCCTCAGCATATACTGCAGCTGAGACACTATTCACATGTACACATCAATCTTAACCTGGGATTTAACAACGAAAACCCGGTATCTTATACACCCACGGACGTTTCAATATAGTCAAATCTTCTCCCCAATAGATAAAACCCATTTGTTGCCTTTTGTATTGTGCTTTATTACCACGGAAGTAAGCTTTAGCGTAGGCAGAAGTGCTATTGACCTAACCACGTATTTGTACTGATATACTGCTGGGTTTTAATCCCAAATGGTCTACAAATCCCCATTCTTCTACAGGTTCTCTCAAGGTCCACTGATTAACAGGGAAGCCGGTAGAAAATGAAGAGTCCGATACAGGTGGAAGTGCCGGCAAGATTAGATCCTCGGCTCTTGATTGCGGCCGTTCTCAAGGTGACTACCAATGTCACCGGAAACTTGGAAGAGGCTCAAGATGTTATCGCGATGTTGTAGAATTGCTGAGTAAACGGGCTCTCAGACCGATCGAATGGTTGGAATGGGGGCTGCGCAGTTGTGTCTACTTTATGGCATGTTTCTGTTAAAGACCAGGACCTTAGATGACCTGTTACAGTTGGAAGTCTTGGAGGAAGTGTGGAAGGGTTTTCGACTTATTGAAACCCTGAGCAGATTCAAGATAGAGGTCACCTTGCAGGTCACTCTCTTCATTTTTGAGCTCGAGTGGATAAAGACAAAACTTTCATGACGCTAACATGGTAAATAAGGACTTGTATTCATTCCACGTCCTGTCCGCCAGTGCCATACTTTACAACATCATACTACACTGAATAGCAAAGTTCTTTATTTACAGCCACTTGTTTGGCATGGACGTTTCAGTGACAGTCTGTCATCTTCATCAGGGCCACTCAGAAGGTGACAGATGGTCATCAAAACGTCGGCTCCTGCTAAACAAGTCGTTGTAAATAAATAAAGAGCTTTGCCATTCAGTCATTCACAAACCGGATGCAATTATTTACAGGCATAATATACTACACTGTAACTGTTGCCTTACATCATTGTTTTCCTCTTTAACCATTTCGGCATTTGCAAGAAATGTGAAAAAGGAATCAAATCGTAAGCAGTGTACAAGAGTTGTATTCTTGAATGAAAAGGCTTCTAAGAGGCCTGAGTCTACGAACCACCCTCAAAGTAAGGCCTTGCTCAAAGCATCCTATAAGCTCAGAGTTAGCCAGGACCAGGGCCTAACTGAGGGGCGCTTTGGTGTAATTTGCTCGTGGGCATGATGGCCCTGGTGCCGAGGACTGGCTTTTGTGGGTCCTGGAAACAGTCTGGCTCACAGTAAGACTTAAAAAGTGCATATTCATTTATCCCACAGCGGCACCATCTCGGTGTGTTTGAGGTACGTACATGGCGGCCAGCTCCATATACACATCTACAAATCAATAGGGAAGTGCCTCGCCTTAACCTCCACCTCCATCCATCATGCAGGGATATTGGGGAATAACTTTCCAGGATGGATGAGAGTTTCTAACATTGCTACAGGGATGCGGTGGTCCACAACTCTCCAGTGTTTTCGATTTATGACAGCCAAAATTTGAAGGACCGCAGATGGGTTTTTTGGCTCGATTCGCACATAAAACTTCTGCCCGGAGTGAACTTGACCGACAGCGTTTTGGTTAAAATTGAATTCTGCTAGTAGCACCACAACCCGTAGGGGTTTACCTGTCTTTGATGATGGAAAATTTCCTGTGTATAATGTACAGTACTGTACGTTTGTTTCCTCAATTTACTACCCACTGCCGGGAAATGCTATACTGTAGTAATAATGTACAAATGAATCACGAGTCTAAAAGCTCTCTAAAAATCATCTTTTAAAGAACAAAAAACGAGGTGTTTCTGAATATGACACAAATTTTTCTTTGCTAAACGTCGGCAACTTCAGGCAAATCAAGAAATTTATCAATGGATCCTTCACATTCGTCGTAGGTCATATATTACGATTTAAATATCCCCAAATTTTCAATCGGGCTATGACAGATCTAGCCTCTGAAAAGTATCAAAGATAACCACTATATTGTAAGATGGAGTGCATCAATGCTCAAAATTGTAAACAGGTTAAAAAGAACATATGGGGAAAGTTAAATGCTAAGTTGGTTGAGATTAGAAACGTAATGTTTACAAGCCGCGTCATCTGTACTATTTAGCTTTTTTATCTTAACACGTCTTTACCTTTACTTCGTATGAATGTTTTGACCACCACTGTATTTCTTTAGAATTAAATTAGATAAAATTCTTTAAAAAAAGACAACCTTTTTTGTACCAAGGCTGAATTTTGTACGACATAGGCAGGACTAGTCTATTATCCAGAGAATGCCCCCAGTTTTCGAACTTACGACGACTGCAATCCTGTCCTAAGGGACGATGTCATAATGTTAGCTCAGTACCACAATAACCTATGGCAGCCGCCATTGGAAACATCGATACAGCAAGATTAACTGCCCTGCTCTGGAGGCCGGGTATCCGGCAGAAATTGTAGCGGGTAATACTGCGGGATTACCGACTATGGACGGGGTGTCGGGGGAGCTGTAGGATAAATCTCACCGGCAGTACAGGAGATCTGATTCTACTCAATCAATCCCGCCCACGAGAAACATTATGTTTCTCATAGACCATAACTCTATTCAATATCAGAATGCAATCTGTATTTGCTGATTTTCTAAATGAAACATGTAAACAACTAATTGATTGGCTCTGCTCAATATCAGAAATCTGTATTTGCTTATTTTTTTAGATGCAACATAAAAACAACCAATTGCTTGACACTTGGAGTAATCTTTAGGTTCATCGCAGTTGAAGCTAGACTCATAAGGGTTTACTCTATTCAATATCTGAATTCAATCCCTATTTGCAACATAAAGACAAGATTTTGAGACATCATTCGCACCACCTGAACAAGATACATCCCGAAACCTCCATAACGATTGGTTCCTACAAGTGAGCGTGATGAAGATACAGCGTCGAACATGACTTGGTATGGTAACTAGTTTGCAAAAAGTGAGATAATTTCGACCTTTTCCCTTCTGCATATATGATATGTTCATTGAAAAACAAACTTTAATAAATTTTCAGTGACCGAAGCAGGATAATGTCTACCAACTTGCAAAATTCATTCACTGCCTTCAGTTGAAAAACATGAAGTCAGACAAAATTGGATCCCGGATATGATTCGCCATGACACGTATTTGATTATGCTGCTTTTTAATTTCCTTTTTCCCGACGTTGATGTATTTTATTATGTGCTGCTGCCATGCATCACACTGGCTGAACCTGGCATGTGGCGTGTTGTTACTCATTTATCTGATGATTTGTTGTCCGCGAGGAATTAGAAATAGACATATAGCTGTGTACAAAACAAACTGCAGACCTTTAGATGCCCTCACAGCTCTTATAGCATGATTCGTATATACATGTTCAAATCCGTTCACAAAGTGTATCCTAGTCTATTTTACTATTTTCTAGAAGCAAAAATCATATTACTATTTTATCTGGTTATTGCAAAACATATTTACATAGCCAATTCGTCATAATCAAATGATTTGGTAAGAATACTATTCTGTTGTGTCTAGTAGTACTAGTGATTTTTTTTACTGCTTATACTCGAATTGCCAAGGTGCCAAGAAACTGGAAGATGACCTGGTCCAAAATGAGACCACAAGAAGGCAAAAAAGACACCATCCTTCTGCAACACCCGCTTTCACCTGCACAACCTGCGGGAAACTCTGCAGGAGTAAAGCTGGGCTGGCCGCACACGGACGAGTCCATCGACGTTGAGCAGAGCGTCTGCTAAGACGAAAAGGAGAAGAAGAACAAGATACTCGAAATTGATCGTGAAGTTTGTGGAGAGACTTTTAGTGTTTTACTCTTTCGCATTCTGCTGCTGTCAGCGATAATCGATACCATTTGCCCTACTCTGTCTCTCCCTGCCGATCGATCAGCGCGTTTAGCCCTGATAATTAAAGTGTCACAGAACAGTTTATCCCCGAGTTTGCCGCGTCTGTGGGCGGCTTTGTGGCCGCGTTGGGACCTCCCACGCGTGCCGGTACCGGTGGTTCGCTCCCCGGTGTGACGGCGGACTTGATTCCGGGATCAAACCGGATCAGACTCGCTCCCAGGTCGACTGTTGGTAAATGGACTCAGTCCGTTTGGGAGAGACTCTCAGAAAACTTTGGGTACATGTAGACAGTACATCTGCCGTCAGACCCGTCTATAATCAATCACACTCAAAGGACCCAGCAGAAGTGGTGGCAAACGACAAGTGGCAACATCAGATTGGGGTTAATAGTGGCAAGTTCTGAATAGACATTAAGGGACTAACTAAAGGTACCCGCAATGGTTTGGCGATGACCCTAAACTAGAGCTAGAGTTCAGTACGTGATGACGAAGATGAAAAATATGATCTCTTGTGGGTAGATTTCCCAATCCCTAGCGTAACGAAAGTCCCCCAAAGAGTCACGATTCTAGTACTTCCTGCTGTTACTTTGATTGCTGTTGGGTTTTCAGTACCAGGGACATGGCCTTTCACCGAGAAGTCAACCATTAGCTATAGTCATAAAAGTAACCACCCAATGTAAAGGTGTGCAGCCACACCCATTTACTGCATGTGATATCTTACTCTAAGCTGATACATGACTGCAGTGAGCCTGAAAAAAATACTACAGCTGTATCGGTGAAGTTGATCTACTGTTGG
The DNA here is from genome assembly GCF_001625305.1 of Branchiostoma belcheri. Taxonomy (NCBI): domain Eukaryota; kingdom Metazoa; phylum Chordata; class Leptocardii; order Amphioxiformes; family Branchiostomatidae; genus Branchiostoma; species Branchiostoma belcheri. The sequence continues at coordinate 2,977,706 of NW_017804353.1, forward strand.
CAGAGCTCCCAGCCTGCTGCGTGACGTCAGGCCCCAAAGAGTCACGAACCCAGGACGTCCCGGCAGTTAGTTTGATTGCTGCAGGTTACTGCCGGGTTTTCAGTACCAGGGACATGCCCTTTCACCGAGAAGTCAACCGGAGCTAGTAATCACGGTCTACAGCCTAAAGCTATTCAAAATCCTGGAAAAGTTGAGACGTGTGAGGGCGTGTTGAAGAGTGGCTGAGTCAGTCCCCTTGGGGGAAACTAAGGTGCTAAATGTTGATGACAGTAGACATGTTCCGTGCTGGTATCTGAGAAAGTCATAAAGGCGGATGTATCTTTATGGTGCTTACTTGTTTGTTTAAAGTCGTACAAGGACTTGCAAAACTTTCACAAGAACGGTTCTAAAACCACAATCTTCAGCAAAAATGCGTCTCGTAATGCATGCGCTGTTATCAGGGGTTCTCATATTGCAGCGATAAGAACATAACACTTCACTAGGTTAACGTGTCCTCTGTTTGACACTGTGAAGTGTTATCACCTTTTGACCTGAGTGTGAACACGCACCACAGACGTGCCTGCCCGGCGCACAGACCGGCTGTATAGTTCTCCCACCTCACAGCAAACCCACCTGAACCCCAAATATCCACTCACTCACTCCATCAAGGGAGGCGTTCCAACAACCATGCTGCGGCCTGAAGTTACCAGGCGTGACCTATAATACACATGGCATATACTTACTACAAGCTTTTTCAATCAAACATGCCCCCCTCCCCAAAAAAAAAAATAATAAATCAGTCAAAAAACCTATAAATTCCAATCAATGTAGACAGGTAGGCACTACAGACAGTATTCTTATTTCTTGTGTTAATAGGAAATATTACTAAGAGATCACTGGTTACATTGACCAGGCTGCCCCTATGCATAGCTGGTCACTTGTACAGGTTCAAAGATACATTGCAGACAGATGCAACTTTTCTTTGCAATTCTGAACTTGCAAGATCAAGAAAATGATATATCCATGCCTAACTTATTCTAAATTGAAAACACCCAGTTGTCCTATACAATGTAGTGATGCACAGTACATGTTCCTGTTCATTCGGTCCTCATGAACATCATATCTACCGCACGTGTATCTCTATTGGCCCTGTATGACACGAGAAGACATCAACTAAAAATAGACCGTCTCCCAATGTTCCTTTCTATGAGATTTTGCTCCGGGGCATTTATTATTTAGTTCCGTCGGAAGATATTACCCGGGAGAGGGAAGATTCCATATGAACGGCACGTCATCTATTTTTCTTGTTAGAAGTACCCAAATGTGAACTGACAGCGTGGCGCCTCTGGTTCATATCACAAGACGTCCTGGAAACATAGGATAATATCTAAGATACCATCTGAGACGTCAGATGCAACATCTTCGCTTGATCCCTACAAAAATCAATTGACAAGTTTAGCACGTGCAGAAAGTCTGCCGATTTGATTCTGAGACAAAATCAAATTTCAGGAACGAAGACGATCGTCGTTATGAGTTACCAATGCCAAACAGACCTGTATTCCCCGTCGATTCTGTGTAATTCTCTTTACTGTAATTTGTAATTCACGTCAACGTTTATCAAATTACAGTCTTATTGAATTTTCATGCATCTGTTCAGGATGACATTAGTGCGAGAGCGTTCTTACGTCGTCCTCAGAACGTTTTGATTCTAAAGCACAGCTGTCCAGCCCACTAACCCCCGCACCGGTTGAGTGAATCCAAATTGCACAAAGCAAGAATCGTCTTTCCCTGCCGCGTGGATGAAATTGTCCGACAAATTGCCGCGTGGTGACAGATACAATCCCTAAAAACACTCGCAGAACACATTACCGAACATGCACACAGCCGCCTGTCCATTACAGTTCTTATCAAAACAGTCAGCTCAAAAGTAGAGCATGTCGATCAATAAACAGGACATATTCCAACAACTTTGTCATCGCGCTCCAAGGGCTTCTCACGTCCTACAGTTTCTTGTTCTGCTCCTGTTTTATTTAATGGCATAGTATCTGAGCTAGTGTAGCACTACTGTTTATAGCCTATTAGATCCCGAGGGACTATCTTACCTATTCATGGCACCAGATCATTTCATGAACTAATATCGTAAATCAGCGCTTATGGTCTATTGTACGTTATTGTACCCAACCTGATCCTATAGTTCTTACCAACATGCATGCAACGGTCTACGCCATGGCTGACAGATACCGGTCAACGATTCAGGTTACCAGTTAGATGTCCCTGACTGTTTGCAGGTTATTTCATGTTCATGAACATTTCTACGCTTCCTTCTTCTTCAGAGACGTGGGGAAATGGTGGTCAAATCGGTAGCAGTAGCTTGGTTGAGACTCAGGCGTGACGATATGGTTTATTTTGCTTTGCCCCATGTTATCTTGAGATTTCATTCTATTTCATTCGTTAACCTGTCATGCTGTTGAATTTAACTGACATGGCAAAAGAATATCGCCAAGAACTGCCCTAGCAGTAGAGGTAGCCAAATGCATAGCCTTTGGCCAAGTCAAGTCAGGGCGGGTCCCTACTCTTGCAGTAGTCTAAGTCACGAGTCAGCCTCACGTCCAACGTGTGCCCTACTTAACACGACAAAACGACGTAGTATATTATGACATGTTGTACCTGCACTGACCAAAGAGGCCATCTTTTCCACGAAGAAGCGACAGCATCTTTATACCAACGTAACGGCCAACACGTACCATTTGAGGCAGTCCCGGCAGTAAAGCTACCAGAAGGGCATCCATAATGAAACCCTCCACCCTGCAGGGGTGTCAGTTTGCCGCACCTGAGACACCATTAACGGCACCCCCTGGGATCCGGGCGGGGTGTTGGGTTTAATTGTTTGTGAAAATGAAGCAAATGGCTCGAAGCTTTCAGCGCGACCTCTGACTGCACTGTGCAATAGCATCACTTGATTTGCCAAAATCCTCTCTAGTTTAATTCGCGTTAGCTACTGTTTTCTGGCAGTATTTGTACCTCTACTATAATTGAAAAGCGAATAGAAGTTGAATTTAATATCTAATGACAGTTTTATTTTGTACCTATCAATTGTATCTGCTCATCACGTTTCGTTGTGACCTGTACTTAGCTCAATGTGGCAAAAATGTGCACTAAAGGTCGTCATTCTCAGTTATAATTTATAGTTTTCCAGTTTGTTGAATGTCATATAAATGAATGTATGACGGATTTACGATCCATCAATGCATCAATCTGTATGCATGGGTTTGTTTTTATTTGGTGTTCTCGTGCCGTAACTCAACCCCAATACGCTGTCACATGTTCTTACCTCACGGCCACCTTATCAGCTCTACTCGTCATTTCCTATCACTAGTCCGGATCAACCCCGTTAATTAGTAAGGTCATGTGTCGCCGGTGATTCCATCAATAAACCATGCCGCCATTTTGGAGCCATCAATATTTGAAGGTCATTATAACCTCCCGTTGCTTTAGGGACCTGACGAGTGAACAGGGGAAGTTAGATCTGACAGGTCGTATCCTCATCAAAGCCTTGGGCGTTGGTGAGGCGACAAAACAGCCAAATACCGCGTTACGCAGCACAAAAATAGCAAGCCCCAGGAATCTGCAAGCTTTGAATTACATTTTCTTTAGTATCACGGTCTGTGTTTTTAGGGATCGGATGTTGTTCCTAGGTGACCGATCAATTGTGATAGGGAATATCTTCTGACCAAAAAATACGCTCGACTCCTTGGCGTTTAAAAACAAGACGATGTTTCTGGCCACACGAATAATGAGAAAGATCTAATTTAAGCCTGTGTTATACGTTAAAGTATAACACTTGGCCAATCTGCTACCTTCTACGTCCTCTACCTAAAATCCACAATGTGGAAGCTCTTTGTCTCTCCGAGCTTCTGTTTTGTTAAGGCATCACGTGTGGATCAATCCAAGAGTCTGCATGTACCCAATAAGGATCGATACGGGATTGGGAAGCTCATATGACGGAGCAGCTCATCCAGAAAAACCGCCGATCTGTACGCCTGGGCACAGTCTGCACTGTACATTTCTGGCACCAGTGGCCGGACGGTATAGATTCTTTTGCCATTTAGCAAAGAGTTCAAGCTAAACAATTGGTAGCAAATCAAAGGAACAAATGTCGTTGCCTTACAATAATGTCTACTCAAGGGAACATTTTCAGAGTCAAGTGGAGGTAGATGGAGTTTTATGAGAAGTGCGCTGAAAACAACCTGAAGTCAGCATTTTTGTTCGGCGTTTAGAGTTGCAGAGCTGCCAAATGTTAAAAAGATAGCTGTTAAATGCGTTGGCACAGGCCTGAAGCACTTAACGACCTTACTGCAGACATACTCTTTAAACGGGACAGTACAAACCAAGTCCATTAGGCAACGCATTAAAAAACAAGCCACCATTCAGCACCATTGGGTACCGGAATGAATGTAAGTATGTTTCCTGTAGGGAGGTATAGTATATCAGTTCAGGGAACAGGAGAAGACTTTCAAAAAGACCATTATTCCAACACTGAATGATTTACACTGGCAGCATCTGTTCCCGAAGAAACACACGCGGCCCTGTATGTCATTATTGAACACTATATAGACCAACCTTGGCACCGATTGAACACTTAGCCAAACACACAGCACACAATCTGCATCCAGGTCAATCGTACTGCCTGGGAGTAAATGGACGACACGAAGCTGTTAACGTGGCCTGTCCATCACCAGTTGGTGTGGATCCCTGCACACTTTAATAGCAGGGCTTGAAATCCCTTTCCCTGCATACCTGCACTGGTGCACCACTCAGAATTTAGAAAGTATGGCTAAAACTATTCAGAAACCCTTGCTATTAGTTTTTTTTATACTTTGTAAGTGGTAAGAGTAAATGCAGCAAACCAGAATCCTCGGGCACCGATATGTTTTGTATGTAAACCCAGTACATGGACCAGAGCTGGTTAGGCATCAGAAATACCTGCACAGCTCCAATTTTACCTGCCCTGACCTGCATATACCCAGTACATGGACCAGTGCAGTTTAGGTACAGGTAGGCATCAGAAATACCTGCACAGCCTCAATTTTACCTGCCCTGACCTGCATATGCAGGTGGTATTTCCAGCCCCACTTAGCTAACAGCTTGAATCCCTGTGATTGCCCTGAAAGCTCGTACTCCGTGCCATTACACCGACTACACCATCTCCGCCACCCCGGCCCATCACAGGTCGCCGACCCGGGGAGAGATTACAAACCGCGCTGGCCTCCAGCCGACATGAGCAGGCCTCACGTGGACTTAGCTTTCCGTGTCGTCAGGTTGGCTGGCTGGACCTGATAGACAGCCTAAAGCAAGTATCTTTTAATATACTGGGCCTAAGATGCTTAGTATGTTTGACCATGGCCTACAGGGTAATTGAAAGGAAAAGCATTATTCTGGATTATACGTACAGTGGTGTCCACTTTTCAGTTAAAAGTAGGTCTGGGTGAAAGAGTTGGAACAACGGCAAATCGCTGTGAATGCAAGTTTTGTCTAATTCTGAAACGGTTGGCTTTAACTGTTAAGAACAGGCAAGGTTCTGTTTTATGCAGTGTCTACTTTGCAAGGCCAAGTAAGCTGGGGTGGATCTTGAAATACTGCAAACAGTTGTATGGGAATGTATGTCCTGCCTTATGGCTTTTGATAAACAATAAACAAATAGGGTTTTTAACAGACTGTACACGGCATAATGCAGTACTAAACCCAGACGACGTGAAACCACCATAAACTCGTGTGAGCCCCGACATCACAGCTAAAGCCTCGATTTTATAAACTTACTCATCAGCGCGCGGCTCCGTCCCACCGTAATCCCTTTACCACACGGGGGCTTGTTCAGACAGACCCATGCATTATTTAGTGCTTTTACTGTCTCCATTTTACGGTGTCAGGTTCTCTCCTCCAGACTGACCAGGTTCTAACAGTAAGTACCTGCCTGGGAGAAAAGATTGGTGAGGATTTCATGTTGACCAGCCAAGCACGATGTCCTAAAAACGATCGGTACAGGAGAGAGATGGTCTTCTTTATTGCCATTTGTAAATTGCTTTCAATGCAATATACAGCGTGCTTTGCGTCATGAGAGAATTCATTTCTTCATCCCCGATATCTCGTTAGCAACGACAAGTAAAGTAAATTGTCGTGTTAGGACAACAAACGCAATTTACAACCGGCGGTTGAGAAGACCCAGGCAGGCCAGTGTGTAGGCGGAGAGGACGGGAATGAACGTTGAAACAACTTTTGGCAGAAGCGCTGTGCAATATTTCTATGTTGCTTTAGATTTATGATATTCCCCGAAGTTGCCGACGGTCTAATATCCACCAGGCTCCTTTGCAGGCTAAATAAATAGTGGGAATCGGACTAACAAGGAATGTAACTGGCCAGGGGAGTTAGCCGACCATAGAAGGTCCCATTTGCCGGGAGTATGGTGGAGACAACCGACGGTTCACCCTGGTCTGCCATGTCATATCTATACATGCTTTAAAGAGACATTCGCTTTCTTTTGCGTTGCTATTCAACAGTGTATTGATTTTCCGGGTCTCCATCGGTTAATTGCAGACCTTATAACTTAATCATGTAGTCATCCAATATGAAAAGTGGCAGTACTCGCACAGTGGGGATTTGGTGTGACAAAACGCAGTATTGGGATGATAGAATCTGCCTTTAATATCTAGGGCCAAGAACATTTCAGATTCATCTATCTTTATTTTACGTGTCTATAATCCAAACGTTTGGCATCGAAATTAGCAGTTAAGAGTCTCTTACTTACAGTCATGTTTCACACCCAATTCTAATTGATATGTACGAAAACAAATGCCTTTATCATGACAAAACCAACGATAAATTCTTGCAGTTCCAGATTATGACAAAATTGCATAGAAGTTGGACCCAATAGTTTAGAACTAGAAAATTTTGACTAGAGTAACCACATTACTATCTATTGTCCATCCTTTTATTTTGATATTTTCATGTACTTGCAATTAGCCTCCATGCAGGAACTTCCAATACAATTTCGATTTTAAAAACTCGACGAAGACTTAAAACTTCATCAGGACTGCTTCACGCCCAAACCAGATTTCTCACCACCTCCGCGCCTGCCGACGAAATAATCTGGCGATGGGGCAACAGTGCCAGGCCGCCGTAACAAGATTAACCACTCCGCCGGCAAGATGTGCCAACACACACACCTGATAAGGAAGTCGTTAAACAGGACTTTTTAATCCTATTCTAGCTCTTTATCGTCTCCGTCCAGTCGACTGCCTGAACGAGAAATGTCAATCACTGACTTCGATGTATATTTCTTATTCAGAATACATAAAACAAGAAATGGCAGATTTCAGACCTACGGAAAGTGTTGTCGTGAATATATTGGAACTGCGGAAAGGAATGTATGAAGTAATTCAATCGGGTTTTACACGCAGACAATCACTTCCTGAATTCCTCCACGTACCGCCCGCTTACCACCACTCGGCGCGTACTGGATCACCTTCAAGCTTAGCCTCCTTGTCAATCAACTAACCAACTCTCCACCCACTCTCCCTGCAACCGTCTCCACTGGACAAGCATACACACAAGCCTACAGATAAGCACGTCAAAAAAATATTGGCTGCTTATCCGGATAGGTATTAGGACTATATTTATGACCCCAGTAAACTATATAAAGAACATCTGCCATTCATAGAGGTATACCACAGGATTACGCTGTAAACTTTACTGTGTTGGTAGGGAAAATAAGACTCAATTGTAGCTGTTAACATCATTTATTTTCAACCTTTCTTATTACACGGCATCCCGCGGGTTTATATGGAGTTCTGCGACTATATCTTCCCACAAAGTTGCGGCACTGATTAAAATCCCTTTGAAAAATTGCTTCATCTGGAGGCTGAGATGAGAGGATCCCGCCGGCCGCTCGGCCGTCCCCAGGGGCGATAAAAAGCGTTGATCTGCGGGGAAGTGTAGTCACGTGCCCGGGCAGGAGTTTATAAAGGCGGTTTCTGTTGTCAACATGTGTGCATAACGAGTAATAAACCACTGAGGCGTGCGCCGTTAATGTTGTAGTGGTCTGCACTACTACTGGTGTTCAGAACCAAGGACAGGACATACGTCAAACTGACCATTCCACAAGAACTTGGTTATCAATTCTAACCTCTAGAATATAGCTTATCTTTCCTATGCTTACAGATAAAATAAAAACTACTTTTCTTTAAACTATCCCAAACCCACACATCATGGAAAAGGTGGGACGTTATGTCTACCACGGCTTACACAGACGTCAAACCCCGAAGAAATCATTTTAGACATTAAGTCCCTAGAATGTAGATTATTCCCTGTTGTAATCAAAACTAAGAGTAGACCTAGTAAAAACTTGCCAAACTTAGCACAATAGACATATTGAGAACTCCGGGTCTCAGCAAATGTATTAACGGTAAACCAGTTGGCTCTAACGATGAACATGAAAGAAAAACATACCAAGAGAATTTGAGCTAAAGTCTCGTCAACGACATGCGTTATAGCCCTTCTGAAGAGCATTGGTGATAAAAGTAACGCGATAAACGATGATACACGGGAGAATCAAGTATAAATTTGTACCAAGAGCGTCAAACATAAACCTGTGCCATATAAAGCTGGCAAAATCGTACCCGCGTCGAAATCATTGATGTTTCTGGCTCGGAGTTGTTACCAATTTTGTGTCTTTATAATACGCCCTGGCATCTATCGATTTCGTGCCCTGATAAAACGAAAGCAATCCATCTTTCGCGTTCAGAGTAAAGAAGGGGGGCTTTTGGCAAACAAAGACGTCTAACATGAACTGACTGGTTTCTTTGGGGAGGGGTTTGTGTGTGAGAGTGTTTGTGTTGCATCCAGAACCGTGCTTTATCCAGAAACATGTTCAGACACAGACCTAGATAGTCCACGCGTATCCAAAACCATGCCTGAGGCAAATCTGCATTCTTGGAAAGGCTAAGACTATCCAGAACCTTGCCTGCTCCTAACCCTAATCCATTCAAACACTGTTCTGGATACACATACAATAGGGTGGGTGTAACCCACATTTGCAGATTCTATTGTGCACCGGTTCTTCCTCCTCGGAAATTTTCTGCAGACATCACCATTGATGTATACATCACCGGACTCCCGCAGGTGCAGTTAGCTGGAATCAGCAGCTTCCTGCAATATCCACCGGCGGGCTATTGCTATTGTGGAAATAAGGGGCCCTTCTTAAATGGTTCTCGGTGGAGTTCACGTCAACGAAGTGAATGATTCTACATCTACAATTTTGAGGCTTGCAAGTCCCACATTATATTAGGGCCCGGCCACATACGTCCAGGATCCTAGGATCAACAACTTCTTTCCTCGCAAAAACAAACTAGGTCGCATTATTACTGAGAATCACCGAGGCCCTGACTGAACACTTTATAACTACATGTATGACCCTCGGTACAAGAGGTTCCATTGTCCTAATTTTTCCGCTCGCCTGACCGACGTCGCCAATTGATCGTTCGCTGGAAGAAAAGGGGCGGGAAGACTCTGCGCTATTGATTCACCCTAGCCGTGGATCCCTGACACTTCCTATTCATGCGCGCCGCTTAAATCATTAATGCTGGGTTTAAGATCGCACGCTGTAATTACAAACCGCTCTAAAAGGCTGCCACTATTCCCCGCCTTTCCTGGAGTCCCTACGAGTGTTTACCGTCCTTTTTATTGATAATTCAGAGCAATAATGACCAAAGTTTGTTAATATTGCGACTGATTCCCCGACGTGTGCCCTGAATCCCCCTCGGGACGTAGATGAGCGCAGAGCAATCAGTGAAGAACGGAATGGGTGTCTATTAACGCTTTAAACAATCAGATACCGCTAACAGAATCAATGAGCGCTCACACCACCATTTTCCAAGCGTTTTGTCAACAACACTGGACTTCATGCTGCTAACGCTTTGTGTCTTATACCGACGTTGTTTGATGGCTGATTTTTGGCCTTTTTGTCTGATACAAATCTGTCCTGTCAAGGATCATTAGTGCTAGTTTCGCGGCATGATATTGCAGCAGAGGTTTAGGCATCGGCTTATTTTCAACATGTTAAAGTGTTTTCATCGGGCTTCCTTTTTTGCATTTTTTACGCCAGTCAAACTGGAGGCAAATGGTAACCACCTGGCCAATGGATACTGCCTGACCAGTTTGACACTGTCTTTACAGCCACCAAAACATTTGCATCTCTCCCTTTCTCCGTCAGAGTCAGGCCCTGTCTCTCCGTGGCTGACGGAATAATTGAACTTCCGGCTTGACCGGGGGTCACGGGCAGATGTCGGAGCCAATTGCACTTCCCCCCAATCTCGTCCGCCGATGAATTGCAGCCCGGGGACGGGGTTACAGATGGCCGGTGTCGCCGGAATGGCGATCCGCGAAACCGATAACGTCGATACGCCGATACCGGCGGTAACGGAACGCTACTGAGGGACCGCCTGGCGGCACTGGGACCGATAGACGGGCGACCCGCCGTTCTAATCTGTCACTAATAAACTGGAACAGTTTGATCCGGGTCTGAGCCTTAATGAAAATTAATGGCGCAGTTTTAGGACGAACTCGCTGATCTCTTAAGACGCTAATGTTACGTATTGATTCTCACCTGCGTGAATAATCGGTGTCGGACTGTTAGAGGTGTGTGTCACACCTGTAACAATGTACAGGTATGTGCAGGTGGCGGCCGGGGCAGTATCAGGTCTGTAAGCGGCCGGACAGATTGCCACAATGGGACCCGGTAACAAATTGTTGTAGCGATTGTTCTGACAGCGGATCAATGTAACAACCTACAGAACGACCTGCCGTTATTGTTGCCACAGAAAGTGGCCATATTCACGGTGTAAATCAGGCCGAGGTGTAGCGTTTGGTGATATCCTGGGCTCACAGGAGTTTCTATCATTGGGACGATAGCGTTTAAACGGTTTGCCACTGAGTAATGTGACAAATCTAAACCCGTGTCGTGCGCCATATTGATATCAATTAAGGGCTTTAGAATCAGATGGAGAGAGATTGGTTTGAACCGGTGGCGTATTATTTTAGAGTTCAATCACGAAGAGGTAGTCATTAGTTACATCATTAAGCAATTCCATGTATAAACCTTATCCTTGAGTGTAAAATATACCAATAGCCTTTATAAGAGAAACAACAACCACAAAACATCTCCATCTATCAAGTACTTCAACTGGCTGATAACACTAGACTTAGAGTGGTACCGTACGCGTCATCTTTCGAGATGGAAGGATACCTGCTACTGCTATACCACTACTTCTACTACTGCAGTGCTACTAGTCTAGTTAGTCTGTAGACTGTAGAACTGACCTTCTACAGACTCTCCAGTCAGAATCTCCGAGAAAGGTGTCTGGTAGACTTGCTTACATAAAAATAGAAATACGTCTTGTGTATAATTAAGTCCCAACATCTTACATAATGTTGAAGTTATAATCATGAGAACTGACCTTCCGCTATCCTGAGCCCGTACAGCCCGTCCAGGTTGATGTCTCGGTAGGACCGGCGGAAGAAGTCCACGGTCCACTCCAGCGCCTCCACCACATCCCACAGTGCCTGGTCCTGCCTGTCCGACCTGCCAGCCGCCGGGTCCCCTCTCCCAGCCGGGCGGGCCTCCCACTCCCCCCGCCCGTCGGGCGCGTCCCCGCGGTACGGTGTCCCCACGGACGGGCCCGACCACAAGGCTGCTGCAGTCAGCGCCAACAGGACCAGCCGAGTTTGCTTTGTACCTACTCCCATTGTTAACGACTGCCGGAGGAGCAGTATAACAGTGGGGTTCAAGCGCCACCCAAGTTTAACTGGTCCGGACCTTTTAGCCTTGCTGTTGGTGCGTTGGGTTTGTGAAATGGAGTCCCAGGTTCAAATCCTGGAAGCCAGGAGCTGTATACTTCTCGCCCCTTTAGTGTTTGAGCAGGACATGAACCTTCCCTCTTCCCGCGCGCCACGCGTCAGTCTGAATCCCGCAGCCCCCGAGAGACGGAGGCCTGACCTCTGACCCGTCCCTGATTGCGCAGTCGGAGGAATGGATCCCCGTGCCAGATAAACGTCACACTAACGGCTCAATTTGGCGGCTGACTCGCCTGAGGAGAACTGCCTTTGTTAGACCACGGAGGGGTGGAAAACAGCAGGGATGGATTTAAACAGCAACTTCAATGAAAAGCGGTCTGCAGGCCAATTTAGCTTCTCATGAATAAAGAATGGTTAAAAAGAATTAGCACATATTGATCTATGACAACTCATGTATTGGACAATATCTAAAAATGATGAAACGTTAGCAATTCGACCATTGACTTTAAAAGCTCATTCTCCCACTCTATCTACTTTCATACTATGCTTGTATAGTATATAGTAATACATACCATACTTTGTACCTTGTACAACTGTTAAGCTATACAATTTGTTATGCTTGTGGGGGAAGAGTTGGAGAAACAGATATCTGGATAAAAGGCAAAGGAAAGAAATGCGCGTCAGCCTTCGTGACGAACAGAAGACGAAACACATGGACAGTGTCCAACACTGTAGGAACGGTACATGGCAGGTGAATACATTGGAACTGACAGGAGATTCCAACGGGACGAATTAACAGAGGGATGTGGATATAGGGTTAGACGGGTTAATCTACCTACTGGGAAATATGACTGAGAAAACAACGTTAGTATGATAAATGGATAAAATAATGACGAAGGCATTTCGCATTGTTTTCATCATATCTATGGAAGGGGTGCAAGAAGGAGGGCATGTGCGCGCTCTATGTTTGATAAGCAACCCATTTGTCTAATCGCCGGCCTTGCCAATAAGTTACCTTGCCTAAAACACATATTGAACAGGAGGGTTCCCTTTACAAAGAATAAAGCCTATCATTCTCAACCGCGAGTGCTCATAAGAACCTTTTAAGAAAAAAAAACGGCCAGAAAAGGTATTTTCTATTCAACATTTTATATCTATCTGATTATAGAAAGAGGCCAATTTCTATCCGTTTTACCTTTTGTCCAGTACAACCGCATACAAAACGTGCCTAATGACATCGGCCGCTCACAATGCTTTATGAACTTGTAGATATGACTGTAATGCATATATTCCCAATAGCGGGAGGATATTGGCGTCGCTCATATGCTGTACACAGAGGCCCATAAGTTTCACCATATCGATTTTGCCGTATTCTCCCCGCGGCAGTTACCCTCCCAGCCGCCGGCAATTCACACCTGGCTTGATGAGACAATTCCTCCGTCTCTCCGCCCCAATACCTCCAACACCCGTAAAACCGCTTCCTAAAGCCGCCAGATAAAAAATAACAAATACGTCCGCACTGCATCCACTCTCCAGAACGTTTGTAGGTGTTATAGCTTCAGTTCCGACTCATAAGTGGAGTTTATGACCCAATTATGAACAGGTAGGCATATAATTGTCCCGGATTGCAATCTGGTGCCGGTGTCGCTATATTTACATTAACGGCCCAGCGTGGAAAAGGACGAACAGTTAAATGTTATGAAATAGTCTATAACAGCCGGGAACTGGTAATTGAAGACACGAAAATAGACGGTGCCGACAATTCATCGTGTTTACGAGACGAGTAATAAGACTCGCAATAACCTTTATCGTTGTTGTCCAGGTAGGATAGGAACGTGCGCGTTTAATGGAATTCTATTGTTAGGTACGGAGGGGACAGGAAAGTCGAGTAGCTGCTCTTTCGGTAAGTGCTGTCACAATGGACGGTATTTAAAGATACTTATGAACAATTCGATCTCTGCTACTGGCTACAACATGGAGGGTAATTGCGTTCGTTACGAGTGACATCCGTCACTTTTCCAAGTCCCTAGAATCTGCCAGTTCACTGGAATTCGCGAAAACACCGGACGTTACCTTCGTATTTTATCCATGAGTGGAGTTTTAATTGCATCTGAGCTTCATCAGCGTTATTGAGGATCGTACCATCACGTCTGAAGAAGTTGTTGAACAGATGGTCCGGGAATCTGCTGCCTGCAGCTCTGACAGTTCTGACGGAAACATATCCCGGAGCCTGACACTCCGCTGTCTGTCTGATGCCTAGTCTCTGGCGCAGGTTCAGCTGCAGCGTTTTGCCGGAAACAGTGTGTGGCGCTGATTGGGCCCCGTTTTCATAACAAGGCAACAGTTTGAAAACAGATGAGCATCCATTAACCATTGGTCATAGAGACATCATTCAGTGATCTTTGTAAAATCATGGAGGCAATCGAAAGATCAGTGAGAAATCCTTGTAAGACCTTGAAGACCATCAAAGATCAGTGAGAGATCTTTGTAAGACCCTGGTGATCATCAAAGGATAATTAAAATGTCATTCATTGAGATCATTAAAAGATAAAGTACCTTGAGAAATAATGAGCGTACACTGAAAGACCTTTCAGAGATCTATCAAAGTTTGGTCGCTATTAACAGTCAGCAAACGGCCTTGCCGAGTGGAATCCGTGCTTAACGTACCGTTTCGCAACAACAGTTGTCTGACATTTTCTACCGCATTGGCCGTAAAATGTAGCAGAAAATGACAGCAGCCAGAACATTAGATAATGTTCAGTACGTGATCTGCACAACATTATGTCGCCATGCATGGAACCTGCTGTTCAGGCTAGGTTTGCCGGTATTTGATACAAGACATGACGTCCCGGCGGCCGGGCGTCACGCGAGGAGCTCGTCAATTATACATGAGCGGAAATCAGTTCCGCTACACTAACGTGATTGTCTGGGAGGGCTGGAAATACCACCTGCATACCTGCACATAAGGTGCACCGGTCCATGTACTGGGTATATGCAGGTTAGTGCAGGTAAAATTGCAGCTGTGCATCACAGAGACCCAGAAACTGAGAGGACATACATATATGGACAGTGCTGGTAAAAAAAACTGCATTTCAGCTTTTTCAAGAACTGAAAGGCAATTTTGAATGTTGCCTGTACCAGTACTATAGTGCTGACGTCTTGGCGTCCAGGACGCCAGCTGATGAACTACCTGACCTACGGAACCTGCTGGTGACACGGAAGGTGACCTGAGCCCTGACACCATAGCTGCTGACCGGCGGCCGTGGACTAGATCTTGTAATGAACTACATGTTACTCTGCAGCCGACTGATGATGATGGTGACACAAGCGTAAGGAAAAGTATTTCGAGGCCTGGCTGTGAAGTCACGCGGTGCGCTGCAGGGGTACCTCTCCAACTGGGATGAAACTGCCTCATTGGAAACTTTGGGAACGACTACAGGAGTGCATTAATGATGATTAATGTTTACTTATAACGGATGATGCTATGATGGATGAAGCAACCGCTTCATTCTTGTGTTCCAACAAAAATCAATACGGCAACATTGCGGGGGGTGACAGTAAGCCGGCAGTTTGGGAATATTCACGAGTCAGTGATTTATTTCGTACAAGAACAACAAGAAACTTTGTTGTACGGCAATTGGAGGAGATATATAGAATGACAAACTTTCTGGAAATTAAAAGAAATATGCGAATTGCATGTCTGTGATGATTGAACGTCAAATAATCAAATGTCTTTGATGCTTTCATTTTTCTTCAAATTCTTGCCTTCACCGTTTTCTCTAAAACAGCAGGTTACTGACTAGCAATATTGCATCAGTGAATCTTGAAGGGAAAATGATGAGCACAGATCAGCACAAGCAGATTATCTGGAGCAACATCAGGCGAAACGTTTTAATAGACGTACGTTCTGATTTTTCCTTCTGCTTTAATATGATCTACCAGTTACGCAGCTGATTCATCAAAGTTACAACAGATTCGCAGCTTGTGTACCAACAGCCATGACCTCGACTAGGGCAAAAAAAATGTCATCACCACGAGATGGCCTCAGACGAACTTGGTCCATTACTTTCTCAAGATTACATCTGAGTCCTCTGCCCTGGAAACATGTAAAAATCAGAGTCACTCATTTGAGGTCCGCCCTGTCGATGTTCGGTGGGTCAGTCCAATTGACCTATGAGAATACGACAGGCGAGGAGT
>NW_017804353.1:2998394-3004988 GCF_001625305.1 Branchiostoma belcheri
TATACATGTGTCAGTTTTACGCGACACATGTGTGTGAGGTAAAGACCAATATATATCATAGTTTTCATGACAGACATATATGCGACGACTCCCGCATACATGTCTGTCATGAAAGGACATATACATGTGTCAGTTTTACGCGACACATGTGTGTCAGGTGGAGACCAATATATATCATAGTTTTCATGACAGACATATATGCGATGACTCCCGCATACATGTCTGTCATGAAGGGACATATACATGTGTCATTTTACGCGACACATGGGATATCCAAAGGTTCTGTCCATTTTGTCCAAACATGATTGATGAGCACCATTTTATAATAGACCGTACACTATACAATGATAAGCGCCTATTGCTGTTCACTTTTCTTTCCACTTGTTCAACTGATTTCAATACGTTAGATCCTATGGAGAAATTCAATTATATTCTCAGGGGAGATAACCAGTACAGTATTAGAATAGAAAAATACATTAAAGAATGTTTCGATCTTAGCAACTACATGTTAGAGAATAGTTAAACCTTTATTCTTATCGGTAATTCTGTACGTAGCATGAAGATATTCATACATGTAGTTAACTTTGTTAGATCTATACCTCTGTTAGATCTTTAGTTGTAGAAGACCATACAAAAGTCCCTGTACTTTTTGTTGTGTCAATAAAGAATACATATATCATGGTTTTCACGACAGACATATATGCGATGACTCCCGCATACATGTCTGTCATGAAAGGACATATACATGTGTCAGTTTTACGCGACATGTGTGTGTGAGGTGAAGACCAATATATATCATAGTTTTCATGATAGACATATATGCGATGACTCCCGCATACATGTCTGTCATGAAAGGACATATACATGTGTCAGTTTTCCACCGCACATGTATGTGAGGTGAGGACAAATATATATCAGGTTTTCATGACAGACATATATGCGATTTCTCCCGCATACATGTTTGTCATGAAAGGACATATACATGTGTCAGTTTTCCACCGCACATGTGTGTGAGGTGAGGACAAATATATATCAGGTTTTCACGACAGACATATATGCGATGTCTCCCGCATACATGTCTGTCATGAAAGGACATATACATGTGTCAGTTTTCCACCGCACATGTATGTGAGGTGAGGACAAATATATATCAGGTTTTCACGACAGACATATATGCGATGTCTCCCGCATACATGTCTGTCATGAATGGACATATACATGTGTCAGTTTTTCACCGCACATGTATGTGAGGTGAGGACAAATATATATCAGGTTTTCGCGACAGACATATATATATATATCTTATTCAGGTGCACAGTAATAAATACAAATAAAAGGACATGGACTAAGTGACTGCGAACTCAAGTTAGGTGCAACTTATATTCTTCAAGCCACTTTTACAGTGGAAAAAAGACGTTTACAAGACATTTGAAAAACTATGGATAGCAGTCAAACCTCCCATCCCAGAAAAGAAGAAAAGCATAGGACACTACAACTAGAAGCGTTTTGTTTCTGTAATGTAGTTTTGCGAGGCTGACATAATTTCACAGTTAATTTCATTTGAACAAACCAAACTGCCGCGAAGAACTAGACGTTGTTTAGCATTGTCAGAAAGTGTGTTTAAATTAATAATGTGTCCAAGTATGCTTGAAAGCTTGCCAAAAAGGACTGAGCGCTGGTAGGTGCATAAAGGGCAATGCAATAGATAATGTGTCTTCACGTCGTCATACGCATCTCCTACAAACTGTACGAAAGTCGATAAACAACCAGTTGCCAGAGTACCTAGACATCTTTAACCGAACCCTAGGCCCTAGAAACCCACAACTACTCCACCCGACACAGTATGAACCAGTCCCTGCGACTTCCTAAAGCTAGATTGGAATGCGGCAAGAGAACGTTTGCTTATCGAGGTGCAGTGGGCTGGAATAAACTCCCACCCGGTGTTAGAACTGCACCGTCGATACAGACGTTCAGAACACTGTATGCTCAGATACGTGACCTCTGACTTCCCTCCCTCAAGACCTGGCATGACCCCGATTACGAGTAATGATTCTATTAAAAAAAACTTAATCGGATGCAAAGTATATGTAATGAGCAGTGAAACTCACCGGATTTCTGCGACACATGTGTAACAAGAGGTCCACGATCTCATACCTTCGCCAAATGATGTTAACCCTTGTGGTTGACAAATTATACAATTTTAATCGATTTTGTAAATAAGAACCCCATTTGCATGGATTATATCAGTTGATCATATTCTCCACTCAATGACAGCCTTATCTTAACAAAAATTCTATTATAGCACTTCCTCATAAATTATGCAAATGAGGCCATGATTTGACTAAATTATGTTTGTTGATGTTCACCTTCACTTAACTTCCAAATGTGGCAAGTATGAAATTCCCAGCGGTTACAACTATGAAATTATAAAAATTTGCCATTTATTATGCAAATTAGGTCCTCATTTACATAATCTATATCCCCAGATGTTTTTTCTCGTTCTTACAAGTGATGTCACAAGTGTTTCATAGTTCTATTATCGAACAAAGCAGATTTATAGACTATCCTCATTAATTATGCAAATTAGCTCCTGATTTGCATAATTGTCATCTGATCATGTCAAGCATCACTTCAACTACCTACATACTAAAAATCACGACAATCCATCAACCAGTTCTTGAATTATCCTCCTTCGAAAAATTTTCAACAAATGCTCCTGCAGTTCCAGAACAAGCCGCTAGGGGACCCAAACTCATGTCACTTCTTCCCTATTCCAAGAGCTATCTGCCATCCAAAATTCGTGACCCTAGCATGTCCAGATCACGAGATACCAAAACTGGAAGTTCTGCTGCAGTACCTAGGAAAGCCGCCAGGGGGCCCAAAATCTAATCATTTCTAGGTCTCATGAAGACCTACCCACCTACCAAGTTTCATTCCAATCCATCCACTGCTTCTCGAGTTATCTTGCTAAACCACACACACACACACACAAACACACACACACACAGACAAACGCTACTAGAAAACATAACCTTCTTGGCGAAGGTAATAAGTTGAACGTCAGACATGTGTGTCTCGTACGGGACATATGTATATGTCGGTTATCTACGACACATACATTTGTGAGGGGAAGCCAATATATATCTGGTTTTCACGACAGACATATGTGTCATGTAAAGAACATATACATGCGTCAGTTTTCCATGACACGTGTGTGTCAGGTGAAGACAAACATATATCTGGTTTTCATGACAGACATATATGCGATGACTCCCGCATACATGTCTGTCGCCGGAAAGGACATATACATGTGTCAGTTTTCCACCGCACATGTGTGTCAGGTGAAGACCGATATATATCATGGTTTTCACGACAGACATATTTGCGATGACTCCCGCATACATGTCTGTCATGAAAGGACATATACATGTGTCAGTTACACGACTCATGTGTGTCAGGTGAAGCCGAAATATATCTGGTTGTCACGACAGACATGTGTCATGTGAAGAACATACAGTGTTATTGTCCTGCCATTTGTTCCCCGAAATACAGAGTTACTGGCGATTTCTTAAACTTGTTGCAGTCGGCGAGGCGAAAAAGGGATTGCGTTTCAATCACTTTACCATCCTGGTTATATAGTTTACATCCGCTCCCACCAACCATTGGCAGCACTATTCGAGCGACGTAACCAGGACGGTACCCAGACTTACTCTCCAAGCAGAGGTTTGGGATTACTTTTTGTGTGTTTATAGGCTTTTTTTATCGGGGTTTTCCTTTCGCACTGAATTTTTTTTGCTGGGTTTGGTGGGGAAAAAAATCCAGTGCAAAAGAGAGACCCCCGATAAAAAGCCTAAAAACAGGCTAAGAATAACCCCAAACGCAAACCTCTGCTTGGAGAGTAACCCAGACTAGTGTCGCCGGCGGCTGACATCACTAGTACCAGGAGGAGCGGTTGACCACGCCCCCGCCCTATGCCGCGCCGAATTTCTGTACATGTAAACTTCAAAATAGCCTGGGCTTGACCGCAGTACTCAAAAGAAATAAATGTACACATCCGACGAAATAAATGTACACATCCGACGACTCCTTTCAAAAATACTTCTCCCATTGACTTTTCTCCATTGTACACTGTTGAAATGTATATAGAAGACTTTTACAAAGAGTATTCCTTATGTTACACTGTTGAAATGTGTATACAATACTTTGCCAGAGTATGAATAGTATTCCTTATGTTACACTGTTGAAATGTGTATACAAGACTTTGCCAGAGTATGAATAGTATTCCTTATGTTACACTGTTTAAATGTGTATACAAGACTTTGCCAGAGTATGAATCCCTGTATTACACTGTTTAAATGTGTATACAAGACTTTGCCAGAGTATGAATAGTATTCCTTATGTTACACTGTTATTCAAAAGACTGACAAAGTATTCCCTATGTTACACTGTTGAAAATGTATATGCAAGAGATTATTCCCTGTGCTACACTGTTACAATGTATATACAAGACTTTGAAACAAAGTATTCCCTACGTTAAACTGTTGAAAATGTACATTTATATAAGACTTTGACATAGGGTATTCCCTAAGTTAGACTGTAAAAAAGAAATATATGTACAAGACTCTGATACGGAGTTTCCATGTTATATTTTACAAAATGTATATTCAAAACTAGCCTCTACACCTTCAGGAAGCAGCTGGAATGAGTAAAAAGTGGCCAAATAGATAATATGTGAACTATGAAAAATCAAAATTTTGTCTGAAAAACTAACTAAACTAAAGGAAATGTAAACGCACATTCATTAGCAGTTGTGTGTCGTGTTAGGTATGTCTGCTGATAAGTCGTTCCTATATGACTGCTCACCACACATATTGTTGTAGTTGCACGTTGCAACGACATTTCTTAACCAGCACTGCATGCATACCGCACCAAAGTGCCATTGTAATACTAGTATATGCTGTTCAGGGGAGCATTGTAAAGAATAATAGCGATCGTTCGCTAACTGTCCTGGTTTGGACATTTGCGACCTCCTGTTGACCTGTAAGAAGTCTAATCAACAAGTGAATGCACCAATCTTCCACCGTTAAAAAACGTAGTTAGTGATTAGCGCTGCATATATACTGACAAGTTACCCAAAAAGTTATGTCAATCATCATTAAGGCTATTAACATGTACAAAAAATCTGTTAACGTAGAAATAGCATATAAGAATGGACTATTTGTTTCATAAAGATTATGGTGTTGAAATCTAAGCGCTTGAGTCCTTTGTGAAAAGTCGCAAATATTTTTAGGGATTACATTGACCCTAATTCCCCATTTCAGACATTCCAGAGCAGACATAGATGTGTAACGTGATCGTCATATATAGGTGTGTTTTTCACAGCTTGCAGTAGTGCGCGGTGAAGGACATATGTATCTGGTTTCTACGGCGCACGTATGCGCGGTGCGAAGCACCTATATATCTATTGTCACGACAGACATGTGATGTACGGTACATCACTTAACTTATTGTGTCCAAATCATTCCCATTGTCTTCCCCCAAAATTTTTTTCTCTCTTTTACTGAAGAAACTCCAAATTGATGACGATAACATTCCAGTTTTGATTCGAAAGAGCACCTGTACTGATCTAACTCATACTTATATCATTAACTTTGAAAGAAGATCAGACAAAGACATGGTTTTGAAACAGGCGTCTGGGTTTAATCTAGAAAAGGATGATTTTTCAATCAATAACATACGCCTCTCTCTAGCCATACCAGAATTTGATGTAATTGACATACGTTTTCAAAAATTTCTTCTTGGAGTCCATTCAAAATCATCCAACGACGCTGTTCGAGGAGAGTTAGGGTCTTTGCCCAATATTATGATATCTGCTAAAATTCAGGTCATTAAATACTGGCACCGTTTAATAAACTTACCTGAGGACTCTCTGCTTCATGATGCATACAAAACTGTATTTACTGATGACCACGACTGGATTAATCATGCTAAAGACATTCTCAACTACTACGGCTTTGGACATATATGGATGAAACCTGAAGCTTATAAGGCAGATTATATTACACACCATCTTCGCCATTGGCTACAAGATACACATATACAAGAGTGGTTTAGTTGCATTAGAAATAATTCTAAGCTGTCTTTTCTTAACAAATTAAAGAAAAAAGTTATGAACAAGAAACAAACCTTTATGATATAGATAACTTTGCCTTCGCATATATGTCTGTCATGAAACCCAGATATATGTTTGTCTTCACCTGACACACACGTGTCGTGTAAAACTGACACATGTATATGTCCTTTCATGACAAACATGTATGCGGGAGACATCGCATATATGTCTGTCATGAAAACCTGATATATATTTGCCCTCACCTCACACACATGTGCGGTGGAAAACTGACACATGTATATGTCCTATCATGACAAACATGTATGAGGGAGAAATCGCATATATGTCTGTCATGAAAACCTGATATATATTTGTCCTCACCTCACATACATGTGCGGTGGAAAACTGACACATGTATATGTCCTTTCATGACAGACATGTATGCGGGAGAAATCGCATATATGTCTGTCACTAATACCTGG
>NW_017804353.1:3005008-3046817 GCF_001625305.1 Branchiostoma belcheri
ATCCGCTCCCACCAACCATTGGCAGCACTATGGGAGCGACGTAACCAGGACGGTACCCAGACTTACTCTCCAAGCAGAGGTTTGGGATTACTTTTTTTGTGTTTATACGCTTTTTTTATCGGGGTTTTCCTTTCGCACTGGATTTTTTTTGTTGGGTTTGTTGGGAAAAAATCCAGTGCAAAAGAGAGACCCCGATAAAAAAGCCTAAAAACAGGCTAAGAATAACCCCAAACGCAAACCTCTGCTTGGAGAGTAACCCAGACTAGTGTCGCCGGCGGCTGACATCAATAGTACCGGGAGGAGCGGTTGACCACGCCCCCGCCCTATGCCGCGCCGAATTTCTGTACATGTAAACTTCAAAATAGCCTGGGCTTGACCGCAGTACTCAAAAGAAATAAATGTACACATCCGACGAAATAAATGTACACATCCGACGACTCCTTTAAAAAATGTCTGTCATGAAAACCTGATATATATTTGTCCTCACCTCACATACATGTGCGGTGGAAAACTGACACATGTATATGTCCTCTCATGACAGACATGTATGCGGGAGACATCGGGGCATATATGTCTGTCACTAATACCTGGTATATATTTGTCCTCACCTCACATACATATGCGGTGGAAAAGGACACATGTATATGTCCCTTCATGACAGACATGTATGCGGGAGACATCGCATATATGTCTGTCATGAAATTTTCTAGCCAGTAGTTCTTTACAACACTTGAAGCTTTGGTCATAATTGAAGAAAGGGGCCCGCTCGGTGCGTGTTCGGCGTGTTTTTTGGCACTGACCGAACGGGACCTGGTAGACGGAAACCGGCCGGCTTCCGCGCGCATATCCCGACGGCTGCCGGCCTATTTTGGTCCCCGCGCGGTCACCGAATTGATTTTAACTCAAACTTAAAATCACTTCGGGCCCCGTTCGGCAAGGTACGCCGAAGCGACGCCGTAACCTCACTGCTGGGGACCCGTCCGGCGGCCGAACAGGCACCTGCATCAGGTGGTCAGGAAAAGGGGGTTATAAGGAGCATATGTATTAAAACTCTTTCTTCAAACTACGTCGCACAGTTTACCACGTGTGTGTTACGAGCGTACACCGTGTGCTTGTGTGTGTTGCACCGTATGTATACTTGTGTGTCAGAATGCAACGGCATGGGAAAACAGCCGAGACGATAGCCCAGCATAGTTCAGGGATGAACAGTGATATTATGTTGCATGTGGGCTACCCTGAGGGCAAACTCCAAGGATCTGTAGCTTTTCCCGGTCGGCAGGAAGCGAGTTTTAGGCATGCTGACAAGGGCTGTCTGGCACTGCATAGAATCAAACATAAATGTTACATACAGACTGGACTGTAATATCTAAATTTACTGTTATTATAAATCATTATAGATACATTGAAATCAGACAGACAAGTTGTCTGCAGGTTGCACTAAACGCTGCATCGCCAACTTAAGTGGGCCCCGTTTCAAATGTGACCGTAGCTTCAGACATAGTAACCGTTGACCATATATGTAGTATTATGATAGATCCATACCAACTAGTAACTTTATTATTTGCCATACATTGTACACGTGCAATGAACTTTGACTTGACTTGACTATATTTGTCTTCACCTGACACACATGTGTCGCGTAAAACTGACACATGTATATGTCCTTTCAGGACAGACATGTATGCGGGAGTCATCGCATATATGTCTGTCATGAAAACTATGATATATATTGGTCTTCACCTCACATACATTTTATTTTAATTCGATTGTGACGATACAATACACTGGCCACCCAGGCAGCATAGCTGATTTCGGGCGCCAAACAATACAAAGATTAAACATACACAATGTAACATACTAATACAGTAAACAAGTAAAGATTAAGCTAAAATCAATCAGTTAACAATATAAAATACAACCAAGCATAATAAAGTACTCAATCAAGATAATAATAGCAATTGTTTTGCAGGTCAGAGGTCAAGGGCAATTTAATATAATACAATATGTGAAGAAATATATACATGAATATATGTGAAGAAATATATACATGAATAACGTAAGATCGTAAAAGGTTGACTTATGTGGTACCACGGGAAGGGCCATCTAAACGTTTTGTGGTGGAAATAAATGTTTGAAGTGCCTCAAATAGTTGTTTGTTTGTTTGTGTGCATGTTACAGCCTGGTAGCCCCTGTAGTAGAACAGATTCGGTTAGACGGTGTGGTGTGAGTTTCTCTACTGTGGAGGTCAAAATGTGACGCTGGCAGCTGTAGAGAGGACAGCGTAGCAAATAATGGGAAACAATCTCAGAAGAGGTACCACAGGAGCACATTTTGTCTTTGATATTCATCAAGTGCAAGGTGGCATTTAGTGGGCTCCAGTCCAGTCTTAGTCTTGCAGTTAGGATGTTGTAGTACCGAGTACCTAGACGTCTGTACGACTGGTTATGTCTCGGAGTGAACAGGTAATCCTTGCACTTTCTCTTGAAGTCGTTTAGACTGCTGGCTTCCTTCAGTGCCTGTGGAAGGCGGTTCATCACATACATGTGTCGCGTAAAACTGACACATGTATATGTCCTTTCATGACAGACATGTATGCGGGAGACATCGCATATATGTCTGTCATGAAAACTATGATATATATTTGTCTTCACCTGACACACATGTGTCGCGTAAATCTGACACATGTATATGTCCTTTCATGACAGACATGTATGCGGGAGTCATCGCATATATGTCTGTCATGAAAACTATGATATATATTGGTCTTCACCTGACACACATGTGTCGCGTAGAACTGACACATGTATATGTCCTTTCATGACAGACATGTATGCGGGAGTCATCGCATATATGTCTGTCATGAAAACTATTATATTTATTTATTTATTTATTAATCTTAAAAACGGTTGGGTGGTACCTTAAGTGTCTGATAGACTGATTTCCAATGTAGCCCAACAAACCATACACATTGGACAACATGGAAATTCAATGAAAATTAAACAAAGTGAAACAAATAATCAAACATAGCAAATTACAATAAATAATATAGACAGAAGGTACAAATAATCAATCATACAAACACAACGGAACAACCAAAACAAATAGTCAAAACCGCTAGGCATAGTCGTTTTGTCAAATAATGACAGTCGGTTGTCCGTGAGGTCAAGGTCAGAGGTCGTATGTTCTTAACGCTACTTTAAAGGCATTTATTGTTGGTGCATGTTTAGTTACCGTGTTAAGTGAGTTATAGGCTGAAGCTGCTCTGTACTTAAATGTTCTCTGTCCAGTTCTGTTTGTGTATTTAGGTTTACGCAGTAGGTTAGCTTGTCTTGTGTTGTGTTGTACTGATGTGTTTGGTGGTTGTAGCTCAAACAGTGTACATGTAGTAGGTAATCCGGTGCAAGTCCATGTAGACACTTGTAGATCATTGTGCAGGTATGGAGGGTTCTCCTTTTCTCTAGTGGTCTCCAACCCAGTATCTGGTGTAGTTCGCTTACATTCGAGCGCGGTTCCCTTCTCAGAATTATCCTGGCAGCCCTGTTCTGGAGGAGTTAAAGTTGATGTTTGGAGGTAGCATTGCACCTATCCCAAACCACATCACAATATTCATGAATGGGTAGAACTAGAGTTTTATACAACAGGCATGCAATATCAGTGGTTAAGTACGGCCGTAAACGTCTCAGCAGGCCGAGGCGTTGGGCCACTTTGTTAAAGGTAATCTGAATGTGGTCATTGTAACTTAGGCTTGAGTCTAATACTACACCAAGATATTTGTAGTAGTCAACCTTTTCAAGATCGTTGCCCCAATACTAATCACTAGTTCAGGGGCTGACCTTGTTCTTACAGGAGTTCCCATTAACATCCACTTGGACTTACATGATCATATATTGGTCTTCACCTGACACACATGTGTCGCGTAAAACTGACACATGTATATGTCCTTTCATGACAGACATGTATGCGGGAGTCATCGCATATATGTCTGTCATGAAAACTATGATATATATCGGTCTTTACCTCACACACATGTGTCGCGTAAAACTGACACATGTATATGTCCTTTCATGACAGACATGTATGCGGGAGTCATCGCATATATGTCTGTCATGAAAACTATGATATATATTGGTCTTCACCTGACACACATGTGTCGCGTAAAACTGACACATGTATATGTCCTTTCATGACAGACATGTATGCGGGAGTCATCGCATATATGTCTGTCATGAAAACTATGATATATATTGGTCTTCACCTGACACACATGTGTCGCGTAAAACTGACACATGTATATGTCCTTTCATGACAGACATGTATGCGGGAGTCATCGCATATATGTCTGTCATGAAAACTTTGATATATATTGGTCTTTACCTCACACACATGTGTCGCGGAAAACTGACACATGTATATGTCCTTTCATGACAGACATGTATGCGGGAGACATCGCATATATGTCGGTCATGAAAACCAGATATATGTTTGTCTTCACCTGACATACATGTGTCGTGTAAAACTGACACATGTATATGTCCTTTCAGGACAGACATGTATGCGGGAGTCATCGCATATATGTCAGTCATGAAAACTATGATATATATTGGTCTTTACCTCACACACATGTGTCGCGTAAAACTGACACATGTAATGTCCTTTCATGACAGACATGTATGCGGGAGTCATCGCATATATGTCTGTCGTGAAAACCATGATATATATTTGTCTTCACCTAACACACACGTGTCGTGTAAAACTGACACATGTACATGACACATATGTTTGTCGGGGAAGACCGTATATATATATGGGCTTCACCTCACACATGTGTCCTGGAAAATTGACATATACATATGTTCTTTACATCATATATATGTCTGTTTTTAAAACCAGATGAATACGGGCTTTACCTCACACATGTATGTGTCGTGAAAATCGTTTGACCTATGTGAGCTGTAGATGCATAATTCGGACAACAAAGTGATAGGTAGATATCTTGTATCCGATTCAGCAGTTGAAGTATATGACTGAATAATTATCTTATAAACACATTTAAGGCGTGCAGTATTTTGTTGTAGTTGAAGGGAAGAGTTTCTTTTATTGTCAGACACACTCTACACCGGGCGGCCTACTCTGACGTTGGACTAACATAAAGCAAATATATTTTATTTCATTTTAATTCTATTTATTAGTTTGGCTGTAAGAAGACCATTTGCACAGCCAAGGCAGCCCAACTAGCCAGACGGCTATTATTAAGGGCTTGTCCTGCTGACAAGACAAACATTTACACGTAAATTACAATAATACAATACATCAACGTGGAGAGGTCAGGGTCACACACCAAGAGAGTTCGATAGCTTCCTTTTGAAGGAGGCAATAGTATTGGCAGTGCGAGCGTCAGTGAAAATATCTAGGGTAGCGAGCAACGTTTTTAGTGATTAGCGATGTATATATACAGATGAAAAGTTACCACGAAAAATTACAAATTATGTCAACCGTCACTAAGGCTATCAACACCGTGCTATCAACGTATACAAAAAGTCAGGACGATTCTTCAAACTCTACACTTCCCTTGAAACAAAACAAAACAGGGGGCCCAAGCTGACACTTCCTATTTACAAGTGCGATCCTAAGAGTAAGACTAGTAAGAGCTATGTATGTACGTTGAAAAATTATATCTTCGTCTGTGTTAAGCTGTTAAGAGTTCTATCCAATGACATGAAAGCTTCTTGGTCTGTCCTAAAGCTGAAACATTCATGAGTGTGTTCTACCATCTATATATGTGTGTATGTATAAGAGAGACATATATGAGTGTGTCCTAACATGATATGTGTATGTGTAAAGCGAAAGATATACATGAGTGTGTCCTATCCACTATGTGTGTGTGTGTGTGTAAAGTTGGACATACATGTGTTTGTGCGACCGTGTATACATGTGTGTGTCAAGCTGGATACATACGTGAGTGCAAAATCTATCCTTATATATGAGGAATTAGTAGTCTTTATATATATGTAATTTTGCGACACTTGGCCCTCCGTAGAGGAGTCCCCAGTTGACCCTCACCAATCATGGCCTGCTGTATGTCATGTATTAAAGAGGACGGGAAGTCAGAGTGGCTACCTGATGAAACGCTTCCTCAACATTGGGGACAAAAGTTCGGTCACATCCGTAGTTTGATAGAAACATTGGGGGCATTATTGTGGCAGTTGTGCACGTGTCCTGCAAAATTTAGTTGTTAGGATACAGATGTGTGTTTCTTAGTTCCTTGTCGGGGATCGGTTATGCCGCATCATGCTTGAACATTGTAAGGCATCAAAACCGTGCAATGACCTACGACGAATATACTCTTGCTGTAAGCAGTATGTAATGAGAAGAAAAAGTTGTGCTCCTTTCTACCTTGTTCTCATGGCTTCCATGGAGGAGGCCATTGTTCTTACTGCTCCTGTTTCCGGAGGAGGCTATTCAAAGAAGTAGCCATCGGAACACAGTGGCAATCATGAAAACAGTGTTGCATGATAAGAAAATGAGCGGCAATGCCAAAACATCACCGTAGCAGAGCCTGCTATGGGGATACGTCTCTTTCTCTTTGTACCTTAAAAAATTCGATAAACTCTCGGCTGAACCGCTCGCACGTCACGTGATGTAGGTACCCGTGAGAAATAAGGCGGTCCCGCCCGCCTGCCGTGTTTATGAGTCCCCGGCACTGATTGGGCCGGGCCCGGGGTTCGCCTGCCGGTCGATAAGCGGATAATGAAAGATCCGGCCGCCGAGACAGCTCTAATCCGCGTGTTTTATTCATTACTGATCCGCGGATTTCATTTATTTACTTATCGGGAGAAACGAAATTAGGCCAAGCGATCGTGAATCGGGAAAATAAAAGCAGTTTCTCTCTCACTAAATACAAGAAAGGTAAAGATAGTCCCATAGCCCCTATGAGGCCATAAAGGCAGCGGAGTGTTAATCCACACGTGTCTAGGGCACACTGAAGGTGGAGCCCATCCCTCTCCTTCCACTGCCTTTTATCTCCCCAACTGAAGTCAGGTACCCATTCTACACCTGTAAGGTGGAGTGAGGGAAGTTGTAAGTGCCAAGGACACAACGTTAACCAGAAATTGACTTTACACTACAAATCCATGTGTTTTATCTAATTATACGTACCTTAGTTGCTCTGAAATTATAGGGGAAGCAATTACGTGTTAGAAATAAAATTTTACAATCATATGAACACTAAACCATGTAATGTACTGTTTTATTATGGTCGATAATCCGATAATGAAAGAATCGGCCACCGAGACTGCACTAATCCGTGTGCTTCATTTATTACTAATCC
Organism: Branchiostoma belcheri; assembly: GCF_001625305.1. Lineage (NCBI taxonomy): Eukaryota > Metazoa > Chordata > Leptocardii > Amphioxiformes > Branchiostomatidae > Branchiostoma > Branchiostoma belcheri. The sequence goes on from NW_017804353.1 coordinate 3,012,336, forward strand.
TTATATTTTATTTATTTACTTATCGGATACCAATATATCAGGGCGAGGGATCATAGACTACAAAAGAAGTCATTTCGCAAAAGTGTCATACAAAATACTATGGAAATCCATCGTCTATAAATTGCCAAAGCACATAGTAACTTTTAACATTTTGTCTTGCTTGCCTTGCGCCCTCCTCCTTGTAAAGCAAGAGATAAAAGGCTGACCTAGGCTTTACCCAAGAAACCTTTTATCTTATTATCTTATATACACAATGTAATAATGGTGATTTTAAACACACACATCTTCCAGATCTTTCTCTATGTGTGTGACTTTTTTTCACAATAATGATTTCCTACGCGGATATGCACGGGGATCAGGTTTTGAAATATGAATCATTCTGCCAAACCATGTTTTATGAAAAAAAATGGAAAATTGAATTCGAAGCTTTAAGATATATCACCCAGAACCACCGTACATGACAGGTTCATCCTCATGTGCCTTAAATTTCAATTGAAATCCTGCTGGCTCTGAACCGCGGGGTACAGACAGACAGGCAGATATTAGCCATGTTATATTTGTTCTTTAATATGATCTGGCGCAGAGCTGTCAAAAACAATTTCATACATCCAAAACATTCGCTGTAGCAGGAAAGCGTGACCTGTCTTACACAATATTGGCAATTTATGTGTAGGGATTTTGGATATTGAAAATGTCGGCCATTTTGCTCATTCAAAGATTTACGTTCCAAATCATGGTAAAGCTCTTATAGACAAAATTAATCTGCACATTTCAAAACAATATTACATAAATGTGAAATCTTTAAGATGCTTATAGCGGGCACCAGTGTCAGCTAATGCCCGGCCAATGTTGAAGATCAAGACCACATCCCAAGGCGAAACTCTCCGTCTTGATGTAAGCAAGAAAGAGATAAAATCTAGAACTATTTTATTATTACACGTCTTTTGGTCTTCATCAGATATGGATCCTCCGTGCTCATAAAATATATCTTAAAAGTACTTATTTTACATACAAAATAATACGTCAACGGTTTTGGTAGATCAATGATATATCAAATGCCTTCATTATCATTGCCCATTTTATCATCAATACCGTCTACATCACATTAATGCCAAGTCTTCATTACATTACTATACATCAAATGGACGTAAAGTTGGCATCCAGTCCTGTTCTTGAACTTAGTAATTGTATATTGTTAGTACTAGTCTACGAAAACGCATTTTCTTGACCTCCCCACTTCCTTAAAGTTAAAGATTATGGATCTAACAGCTGACATCATTACAGTCGCTCGTACAGACTTAATGGATTTAAGACCGTCGCCACTTCCATCTTAATTGCGACATCATCATTTTGAGACATCATCGTCTGTGAGTCAATCAGTGATGTCCATACACCTGCCTGTTAAATCAGATTACGACTGTTATCATTATAGAGTGAGGCGTAAGGGACATTACTGGCGGCAGCTTTCTGTGTAGTTGTTAAAGACATACAATGCAATTTTAGGGCGGCGAAACTGTCAATTTTCTGGTCATTCTTTTCATGTACGAGTACTACGTGGGATTAACTCTACCCCATAGCCTATTCTGTTATCTGTGAGGTAAAAATACGTCTGATCGTTTCCCAAATAATATCCAGTTTCTTGGGTAACTGTTTTCGGCTTATTTTCTCTGTATAATTGTAACACGAGGTTTTGACGACCACATACTTAGGTATTCTTAGCAGTAGGTTATACAAAGAAAGTTGTTAAAATGGTAACAATGTCAATTCCAAGGCAGCAAAAAACGTATTATTGAAGTCGCGGAGTACATTTGGTTACGGCACGCTAGACAGCTTAGGTCCATCATATTGTACTTCATAGTAGTAATGTAATTGTAAGGAGGTCTCATAGTATACCTGTTATATCCCAATAGATGCCATACTCTGTACCATGTACGATTGTTGTGCAGTAAAGTTTATTATTATCGTTATAGCGCTGCGTGTGTATGGTGCCATAGATATGTACACACACGGTAATACACCTTATCAACATTATCAGGGCAACTTGCAAGTTTAATACTAGTAATCAAACATGGTGGCCTCATAATCACATGAATGAAAATACCATATATGTAGCCTTTCTAATGTTCTCTAAGTACCCAAGGTTTAGGGGAAAACCAGGGCACGGAAACGTCCCATTTACACGACATCGCATCCTTGCCAAACTCCAGCTATCTCTTCTCTCGGACTCGCCATTCATCATAAGTCAAATCGATTTGCCGTTAGTTTTGTGTGTCTACCGTATCTAGGGCGTGACATGTGTTGTATTATGCAGTAAACAAGCGCCGTATCTAGGGCATGTCGTAAAGCTCGCATTCGCCGCAACATTCGATAGAGCACCTGGCATTCGATAGAACTTTCTTTGTTCGATAATTTCGAGACATGAGTACATTCCGCCATCGCTTTCAAAAATACGTGAGAGACTTTGTAGCTTTTGACTTGTTGGGCATTCATGGATGCCGGTCAAACTATTAGAATAAACATGGAATGGGACAGAGTTTCCGTGCCAGTAACCCCACCTACACACTGCATTTACTTTCGATCTTCTTTTTTTAATATCTGACCTTTAATATTTGGGTCAGTAATAAAACACGACATATTATATGCATGGGCATTGATTTCTTAATTGAAATTCAATACAAGCAAAACTTGTCAATAAAACAATACTAGTCATGTATATTCTGTCACGGTGAATGCCCACATATTATTTGGTGCAGAAATATACGTGACGTGTGAAGCTTCTGATATATACAGAGACAGACAGATGTTCGAATGGATATAGCAAAATGCGCATCCTTTGTCTACAATCTTTAAAGTAAATATACTTGCAGTTGCAACAGAAAAAAGCATCTGCCCCACGCTTCCTTCCTGATAGCCTGAAACCTTTTTTTTTTGCTCCCTAGACCTAGTCCTACATCCTCACAATGGTCCTACATCCTCTCCATGAGGTTTGAGGAGAGGATGTAGGACTCGGGAGTTATAATAGGTTTGGTAACCAGGCTAGGCTACATGCCTGATGCATGTAGACTATCCATAACCGTGTCTGAGCACGGTTCTGATTATAGCACGGTTCTGAATACGCTCAAACTATTCTGAACCGTGTCTGGTTCAGCATAAAGCATGGTTCTGGATGCAACAGTGTATAACATCATGAACCATGACAGCCGCTGTCCCAGTGCGTTCCTGTGTGCCACGTGCGCATCAGAGCGCGGCATGTGACTTCATAACTACCCGGGTCCCGCCCGGACACGGCAGGAACACTTCACCATGCCTGATGGGAAATAAGGTTACGGATCAGCGCGGGCTGCTTGACAGAACGGGACGTCGGGACGTCAAACTGGAGTCTGGTATTTAATAAATGTACAGTATATTGTATAGTCTAACTCCCCTGGTTCTCATCTGAGGAGGCTTTTAATATCACTACAAAATGAAGAGCATTCTACTGACACAATAAACAAAAGAGTTTTGTGATCTTGTTTTAGCTAACAATTGTTTAATTTCTTTCCATCAAAAGAAATATTGACATGTTGATATGTACAATATGGCAATCACCAATTCTGTATTTATTCAGTTGTGACAATTACGAAGTTGATCCAACAAAATCTATTTCTACATTTTTTTTGTTTATGTCAACAAAGACACAATAGTAGTTTTCTGAGTTTGTTTATCTGTATCTTCGTCTATGTTTTTCCTGAATAAAGTATTTTAAAATAAGATATGCTTCTCTTATCTGGAAGATCAAAAAGAAACACCTTCTTGTCTGAAATAGTGTAATCTGACAAATCTATACAAACATATCATAATATTCAATCACAATACATGCATTAGACAATTCATTGACTACTAATACTATATGAGCCCATCCCTCTTCTTCCATCAGCATTTACATATGTCAACAAAGTCAGGTATTACACAATTCTCTGACTACTTTGGTCTGTTTTCCTTGTCGAACATGTTCTTGAGCAGGTCCCTCTGACTTGCCCCGTTCTTAAACAGTCTCATCTTGAGGGATGGTTTGGGAGGAGATGGGAGTTTGTTCTCGTCATCACTGGTACAGAAGCTGCTGCTGGTGTCTAATGATGAGGCTGGAAAAACAACACGAGAGGTGTTAAAAACTTCCACATACATCAGGTTGCAAAAAAATTTTGGGATTTTCTTTTACACAACCAGTGCTTCTCTTACCTTTCTGACGTTTCAGTGTCTACATGTATCAGACACCTTCCTCAGAGCTTCTGTCTGGAGTTCTGCTTCTGTAGGTGGCGCTCCCAACCAGGTTTGGGATTGTTTTCTCATCGCAAAAGCGCCATCAGCTCAACTCCCCTTGCAAATTTTACTATTTTTCAGCCAGCATTGTTACCAGTAGTCTGGTGGAAATCAAAGGCTTTCAAATGTTTGGGCAGAAACGAATAGTCTGCAACAGGTAAAATTGGCCCACACACTGTAGTAGTAAGAAACACCCAAGAAAAACTGTGAAAAACCTGGGTTTCACGCAGGCGCAGTATGCCCAGTGCTTTCCCCACACCCCACCTGTAGCTGCTGCAGCAGCCTTGCCTGATGTAGAAGGTTGTGGTTCCTCCAGTAGGAACTCTGGCAGGTTGGCAGGGTTGAAACAGCAGGACTTCCTGTGTGATGTCAGCAACTCCAACTTCCCTACAAACTCACAGCCCAGCTTTCTGAATGGGCAGGCCACCTGGGTACGCAAAACTTAATATTTACCACAGAGTACAACTTTCTACTACAGTTAAAAAGCCATATCTATGATGATGAAGAACAACAAATTTGTTTGGGATATCTGCCATTGTTGTGGCTATAATGGAAAAAGAAGTCAATAGAGGTTTGGAGTCAGCTTACTCACCATGTGGTCTCCAATAATGTTGGCAAGAATGAAGTCGTAGTGAAGATCTTTTTCTCGAACAGGTCTCCTGCAACAAATTGCAATGTTATAGGTTTTTTTAATGTGACAATACATGTATTGTCTTCTGCTAGATACGCTACAAAATTTCTAGTCACTAGTACTAGTAGTACATTAACTGATGATTCTCACCTGTCTTCAGGGCAAGTCTTGCTTGTGCGTAACCAGGCCATGATACACTGTAAACAAAAGATGCTAGTGTCAACATCTAAAACAGTCAATAGACAATACATCTGTAAATACTTGTCCTTGACAGTAGAAAAGTGAAGTTGATCTTCTTATTAAATATTTACTCTTCTCTTCACTTGAAAATTTCAACATTGTGTAAACTTTTTTTGAGATCTTGCGAAAATTTCGTGGATTATTTTAGCTTAAAAAGTACATAGTAAAGTGTGTACTATATATATAATATTGACCTGTTTACAGTAGCTGTGTCCGCAGGGTGCCCGCTGTGGTTCCTTGAAGACATCTTGGCAGATGGAGCAGTACAGGTGTTCACTCACAGACTCGGGGTTCAGGAAATACCTGCAGGAATCAAACATACAACTCAGAACAACAAATGACGACGAACAACATCGTTACGTCAGCGTAAAGCAACACGGATAAAAATAATTTTATAAGTACAAAACCATAGCTTCATATCGATCTGACCTCTCTTCTTCGGCTTGATTCACGTCCATACATCCATCGTCCCCTCTTGTTCTTTTCTTTGACATATCTAACACTAAATTTTCCTCTAAAGTTATCGAAAATAGTCAAAAGAGATGTCAAAAACATACAAATGTCTCCCGTCTCCCTAAATTTGAAATTCGTGCAACAACAATACGCATGCGTATTACTCCTGACCACAACAACAAAACGCCACGAATCGCAAGCTCAAAAGAAGCACAGATATATTATTTTTCTCCGAATAATATCACAAAACTCCTGTAATTTATTCCAGATTTAATATTTACGTTTGTTGAATGGTACATATTTGTACGAATAAAACAGTGACAACGGAACTTATTAGGTTTCAGTCGCGTTTTGACGCTGTTACAACAAAACCTTTGACCTATTAGCAACCTTTGACCTACAAACAACCTTTGACCCTGCAAGATGGCGGAAAATGACGGAATTTTGGTCAGCCCGGCTCCAGGCGAGACGAGAGACGCTCTAGCGGACGGCATGATGAGACTTCTGCGGCCTGCCGTGGAGGAACTGGACGAGAGAGTCCGCGGCGTCAGGTCAGGCCGGTTTCATGGCTTGAAGCGTAGTTATAAGACCGCAATGTCTTCTATTACTAGTGTAGTCAAGCTTCCCCTTTTGACCAGGTGATAGTCACATGATGTTTTTGTTGTCATTCGTATGTTGTTTACGTCAGATGTCCCCATATCTAGAACCGTGTCAGTTAGTAAATAGATCTTTATTTCTTCCCACAGACAGAGCCAGTTGGAGCTGAGAGAACAGATAGATGGTTTATGTGGAGGTGAGTGTAATCTTGGCATTTTTTATGTTAACTTATTATATGTAGGCAAGGAGTGTAATATCCTTGTTGCGGGTTAGTGCAGGTAAAACTGGAGCTGTGTAGCTACCTGCACCAGTCCATGTATACATACATGTAGGGGTATGTGAATTTTTATTTGCTGCAATGACTGTTACCATTTTAAAATGTGAATAGTGGCCTGGGTGTCAGCCTTTTAAATTTAATGGTCTCTGATCTGAACAGTTTCTAGTCTAATAACTTCCTTTAATTTTATAAGTTCTGAGTGGTGAGGGAAAAATGTCTAGTGCAGGTAATTTTGTATATAAGCAGCACTGGTGCAGATGTGCACAAAAAAGTATTTTCAGCCCAATAACGTATGACTTTTTTTTGTTTGTTTTTAGAGTTGAAGAAGATAAACGAGGAGCAGCAAGTTCCTGTTGATCTGGAGCCGTACGTCAAGAAACTGATGAACGCCCGCAGGAGAGTCATGGTCGTCAACAACATCCTACAGAACGCTCAGGTATTTCTGTTTGTAGTTTGTTGGTGTCTGGTGGCTAGGCCATACCCTCTGCTGACTCAGAGACACACACAAGTATTGTCAGTTTTGAGTGGGCAGTTCCTCTAGATTTGGCTGTGAAGAAAGCCAATGCAACTGTGAAATCTGTTGTCTTTGTGGAGGATATCACTAGGCAGATGTTGACTTGGGAAGCTAGGAGTGCCTTACGCCACTCATCCTGACCTTTGATAGCCATTGTAACTCATCCGTGAAATTATGTTTAACTTGAACCAATATAAACATCTACTAGTATTAGTAACATGTTCCTCTACATGCACACAAGATGTATATTTTAGACTTATAGATATTTTTTTCACCCCTGCACAGGAGAGACTTGGTAGACTCCACCAGAGCGTTTCTCGGGAAACCGCCAGAAGAAAAGCCCTTCTAGAACCCCCTAATGCTGGACCAGTCATGTGACCTGTCATGTGATCAGTCATGTGACCTGTCATGTCATCTCATCTATAATGTCATCAATCATGTGATCATCATCATCAACTTGTTATCCTTACCATTAGCTTGATATCCATCTGTGATCTATGTAGCTACTGGGTCTCAATCCAGTTGCCTCTACCTGACTTTAGAAGTGGCTGGAAAGAGTAGAAATTGACTACTAGTAAATAGGCAGATAATACATGTATAGCCAGGAGAGTTGGTCTGCTAAAGAGTACAGTTTGCCACTCCCAAAGCCTTGTAGGGGCTCCATCCTCTACCCATTCCCCATATGCTATGTATGCCAGGCTACCGTATCATATTCAAAGTAATGTACTCTATAGTGAAAAATCTATGGAATTTCTGATAATGTAATACCTGTTATCAGTGCTTTTAAAATGAAGAGTCTTTATAAAGACTTGTTTGTTGACTGCTTTATTGGAAATAATAAGATACAGTCTATGTCAGGTGCCCAGCATAAATGTAAATTTTTCCTTATTATAATTTATATATTATAGCATAACCATGTCCTTAGTCAATATAACACCCTATCAAAGAGCAAGACAAAATTTGGTCCTTTAGTTATTAAACATAAAATTGATATGTAGCAGAAATCAACAATGTTGCATAATAATTAATGCAGCTACTTTGTTACTCATATTGGGTGTATGAAATACTTTAGTGTTATTTGGGAGATATGTTACTGATGTATTATACTGATATAATATGTGAATATAAAGTCAAGCTATCAATGAATTTTTTTTAAAGATTGAATCATTGATTAGAACATGTCACACAAATTGCATACAGTACGGCTCAGAATGTCACAATTTCTTTTCAACAAACACAACTCATTACTATTTGTTTGCAGACCAAAATAAAAATCAAACAACATTAAAACGTCTCGCACATTTATACCCGTCTTATTTCTCAGGAATGTATTTGGATTTATAAAAATTAAAAATACATGTATATACTATATGTACAATAAGTATATAGACATACACAATGTAGATGATTACTCAACAACTAAATATCTTCATTATTATATACTTTTTAAGCACTTGCCCAAATAGTAACAACAGTGGTTAGTGGTAGTCAACTCATGTGTTAAACATTTTTCCATAAACTTAATTTCAACTTCTCCCAAACCTCCTTCACAATAAATTTGGTGCCAAACAGACTATGCTCCCCAGAAATTTAACCTCCTGCTACCTAATCCCACAATCATCACTATCTCATCACCAATACAAATTTGCTGTCAAACTGATACCTCAGCAGTATATGTATGCCTATTTGCAACATGAGTGCAGAATATTTTTTGTAATTAACAAAATAGGTACTGTCTTGAACTATAATGCTACAGTTCCCATGCACAGGCCCTTATGAAGATGAGATCAGCAAGTTTTGGAGTGCAGTAGGATGTCAGTATTTTCTTAGGTATTCTGTAACTTTTGATCATTAATACTGTTTCATTGGTGGACTTCCAGGAACTGTTGAGAACTCTCTTTCTATCTATCACTGAAGGTTGCAAGTCCCATTCACAGCAGGCAAGCAATATTGAAATCACTTTCATCAATGTGATTCAGCAAGTAGCAGACTGCTTTAGCACACCTGTATCTGTATAGCGACTATACCCACCCTTCGATGTAACACACCAGCTTCTGTATCTGTATAGCTGGTAGAACTACCCTTTTGGTGTAACACACCAGCTTTGCAGGCATGGCAGAAGACAGCTGGCTATATTACACCAAACAACCTGTTACACCCAACCTCTGCACATCTAACTGCAGGTATTGTTTCACGCTATCTAGTGATTCAATACTTTTTCATTCAACACTGATTGGTGGACCTGGCAGGCACTGTAGGGAGTGGACTCTCTCTGCACTCTTGTCTCACAGTTTGGATGTTGTTTTGCGCCTGATGGCAGCGTGGATGTTGCCTGATGGCTTGTCAACTGGCATGAGCACCTGTGGGTGAGGCACGGAAGAGTTAGTGACTGAATTTTTCATGCTGAACAAGACTTCTTCATTTTACCCTCAGCCCTCTTGCAAGCTTAAGAGGACATACAAAAAAGCTGAGCTTTTAAATATATTCACTCCCTGAAACTGTGTGCACTGAAGTAAAGACTTTTCCCTCAGACTTATATGTTGTTTTTATAAACACTTGTTGCTGTAACTCATTTTCTTACCTCATCCTTGTTCTCCAGCCCAAACTTGGACATATCCACAGTAAAGTTGTGCACATTGGGCATCGTCATCTCAATTTCACTGATCTGTTGAGCAAAAACAAACAGAAAGTGACAGTACTAATGTCATGTTAATCTTCAGATATGCCCACTGGCAGAAATACTTCATCTGTAGATTACACGGATCAGAAAAGTTATAAATACTTTGGATAACACATAATGCAACAAAATGTAAGACTTAAACTTCAAATCTACAAAACAATCATACTTTGAATGTCATAAAATACTTCTGAATCAATACATCATGCTGAACTAGGGCTTTACAAAGCTTGTCACAATATTTTTTTCTATTCAAAGTTGCCACAGCTAGGACTTACCTGTGGTACCTTGCCCAGGATTTCACACTCAGCGTCATACAGAGTCTTCTGTACAGAGGCAGAGAACGCGCCTGTGGACGGGGGGCCGGCAAACTCCTCCAGGATGGTGGACTTAGCAATGTTCCTGGGAAACAGAGAAACATGCTTCTAGCCTTCTCTGACATAAAACTGACTACAGCACAATGTATGTATAGCTATCAGGACATTATCAATATGAGAAGAAATTTTGCCCAATTTGTCATCTTTCATTGACAAAAATAGGTATGTAAAGGTATGGAAAGATATGTCATTTGCATGTAACTAAGCTTAGTCTACCAGCAAAATTTGCCCGTCAAAATGCAGGAAATACATGTAGCATTTCAGAGGGTTAAGATTTCAAAATGGAGCATAGCCCTCCTAGATTTGTTGGGCCTTCCTCCCTCAACATGACATTATGTTAAACAAAGTTCAGATTTCAGGCTGGCAAAAATACTGGTTGAAACATCATGTCAAGCTTTATATGTAGTATATAGGAAACTGCATCTACTCAGCGTACCATGCAGCATCAAAGTCCAGTCCCTGTAGTGTGCTGTACCTCCACCTGCTGTACACCACTGTCTCAAGACACCTGTCCTCAGCGTCAGGCAGGCTGGTGTACCGGTCTCTTAAGAACCCTGTAAACCCCGACTGGGTCGTCTTAAGGATCTTCATGTCCTTAAGGCCAGCATGCACCACCGGTGGGCCTGAGACAAGGAAATTAAAGACGAATATAATATTAATCTAAATAATGGTAACTGAAACTGAAAAAGTACTAGTAATAGAATGATATGCATGTTGATTAGTGGTAAGAGTTGCTTTCAGCTAAAGTACAGGTTTCTATACACTGTAATAAAAAACACTGAGCTCCTATTTGTAGTTCTGGGAATGATTCTCTCAGGTGTATGGCAGTCAAAAATAATGTTACTATCCTCCATCGTAACATCTACATTGTACTTGAAGATTACACCTGACAGCTGGTGACAACAGCTTCAGGTGAGCTGAACTCAGGTGTTAGACTCACCTTGTCTGGCCTGCTCCACGTGACAGAACCTGACGGCATCTGGAGTCATGATGAAGGCATGGGCGTGGTCCTGACCTCCCTGTAAGGACAAGAAACAGGCCTGAGATTTCATACGCAGCAACTTACAACAAAGTAAAGAGTTTACCAACAAGCTTTCAATTAGTCCTTTGAAGCAACCAATTCTGTTCTGTTCCTGAAACCTGACATTTGCTTAATGTCGTGCTTGCTAAATCTAAAATTACCTATTGGATGTGGTATTTTGAGACTAGATGATGTGCAAGTGACAACTCTGTAAGTCTTCACTCAACAGTAAGATTCTTACAGTTACTGATCCTACATGTACATAACAATACAGAACGTCAATTCGTCAATTTTTTTTTATGAGGACAATGATGATGCCAATGATGATGATGATGACATACTATTTTAATCCTCCTCCAGGGTGCCATGGTAACATCCACCTTCACCATGGTAACATGGGAGAAACTGGACAGGAAGTGATGGCACAGGTCTAGCCCAAACTGCTCTGGGGTGGTCACCTGGATGCAAACAAACAAACATGAACATAAACCACTGGGGAGGTGGTATTAGTCCAGCCAAAACAGTCACCTGGACAACATTAAGGGAAATCAGTTAGTACTTATTGGTTGTTAGGCTGCTTAGTAGTAGTTTGGTTTAATAATAGTACATTGTGTATGTAGGTTGGTACTAATGGCAGGTGTGTGAGGAAGTTGCCCGTCACAACTTGGCAAAGATGTCACATCAGAAGAAAATTCTGACAAGAACATTGGATGGTAAAAACATCACTGCCACAGTAACTTCAACCACCTGTTAAATTGAAAGTTCTAAATGACTATTGGTAGTCATTGATTTCCTGACAGATTGGAAATGGGATAGAAAACCATGTAAATAAATCATATGATACCACATGTCACCTTATCTCCATATCCAGACTCACCCCTTTAGTTTTGGCCAGTGCATAGACTGTGTTCTTCTGTGTGTCTGTTGCGATGATGTCACTGTTGTCTCCATGGAGATAGTCCTTCTTACTGTCCAGGGTTAGGCTGGTGCATACCTGGAGGGATAGCAACAGTTCATTAGAAAGGCATTCAAATTTGCATTAGTGAATGAATTCTTCATAATGGGAAAATAGGGCACAAAAGCATATTCATGTATCTACTATAATAGACAAGTAATAAGTGCCAGTATTGACAGTATGAGGAAGGTATATATTACTAGTGCACAAGACACATTAAGAAAGCCCACATAACCCAATACTTACAATACCTACTATTACTACTACTACTACTACTACTAACTACTACTACTACTGCTGCTGCTACTACTACTATCAATTACTACTACTGCTACTTCTACTACTACTACTACAGTAACAACTGTAACAGTAGCATATAGTGTACAGTAATTACTACTACTGCTACATGTACTTCTACTGCTACTACTACTCCTACTCCCTACCTCCAGCTCCCTGATATCCTGGTGTTTCCCCCCTAACCTGCGGATGTGCAGCAGACGGACCCAGTTCTTCCCGTACTCTGTGTTTGTGAACTCTACATCCGCCATCTTTCACTGGAAAAAATGGATTTAGTAGAATCTGATTCACTATCAATGCTACTGATGGCATATTTAACCTTCAGCATACTAAGGTAGCTGCTTGGCTACTGATTATGGCATCTCCATTAATGCACTGAGCATTTGGGGGAACGTTTGTTTATTAAATTAACTTGAAACATACACTACTAACACTATCCTTTAAAATAAAATGCTTTTAAGTTCACCTGTACTTTATCAGATTAAATGCCATTCGTACTAGCTTTTCCTTGGCATTGACTATCATTTATGACTTTCTTAGTCTGTACACCAAGTACTACATATATATTTTTGACCGTTGCCTACCAATAAACCCACTTAGTAGTACTACTCCAGCTCCTTTGAATAATAATATATTGTTGCATTGTTTGTGTACCCAGGGCCACTCTGAAAAGCAGTGCCCAGTCACTGTGAGTGCCACGTGCACTGTACCCCGGTAAAAAGAGCACAGAAATAAATAAATAAATATAAATACAGATGCAAGGGCACTTGGTCACGTAAGACCACATAAACCTGTCTTAAATTATCTTAACTATAATCAGATTAAATATACTGCTACTAATAACTCACTGCCACTTAAAACCTACTTGTGACCCACTTGTAAATCGGTGCACCATATATAAGATCAAGCTAGTTTCGTGGACAATACAGCTAGCAAACATACAAGTCACGAAGGAAAGTAGCAGCTTTGTGTTATGTAATATTAGGTAAGTTAAGTCCTGGTAACCGGTCAAAGCTACTGCAATGCCGGCACTTTGCAAACATCCTAAACAAAAGGTTTGACTGCGGTAACTATGATTTCATTGGCATGTAAGGTCAAGGTACAGAGTTACAAATTCTTCAGGCCAACAGGTATTCTTAATACTGCAATTTACATGTTTTGTAAATCTTCATTGTGATTTTGGTTCTCTATTATACACGTTATAATGCAACAGGACTTCATGCTTTAAATAATCATTTCTTACAAAAAATGAATGTGCGAGCTGTAAAATCATTTACAGTCTTAATTGCCACATTTCTAGAATTAAAGTTATTCTACAAAAAGCTGTGACCAGAAAGTGGCTTGACTATAGAAAGTCTGAACCAGAGAACACAAAGTTAGTCATAAATGTATATGACATTATTGATATCAATAAGTCACTTGTATTTCTGTCTTCTGTCCCTCTTTAGATCGCTGTTATTGAATGTTTAAAGACACGAGTCTTACAAGAGCACACACAGAAAAAGTTACAGTTACAACTTATAGATTCTGAAGTAGTGAGAAGGTAGAACAAAATCGGACAGGTGAAAGGGGCGTTCTTACCTGCAGCAGCCGGCGTCTCAGTCACTTGAAATAAACACTTAGTTTTATGCCCTCCAGTCATGTTTGTTTGACCCCTTTTTAAGCCGTGTGAACTGTGTCTCACCCCAGAGTGACTACGTGACGGGATTGTCTACGTGACACACGTTTGTTTGAAGTGTGTGGGCGGTTCCCGGATTATCCAATCAAGCTTGAACCTCTGTAAAGGGGGTGGTTCTGACCTGGGTTCGAACTTCGACCGACAAACCGGCATGGTAGAAAGCCGGATATTTAGCTTACTAGATCGTGGTGGGCCTACATTGACGGTCGTTTTCCCTTAAAATGCCACTCCTTAAAAATTAAGGGCCCTTATATACGATAAGTTAGGTCAACTCATCTTTGAGCCATATGATAAGTTTTCTCGAACGAAAGAAATATCATTAAAAGAAAACATTGTGGTGGTCTAGGACAAATTATCACGGCATATAATTCAACTGCAAATTGACTGACTTACACAAGTGTTAAAGGTTACCTGGGCTGAAAACAGAAGAGAGGCCCAAGCTTCAAAACACATCGTTACCCTTCATACTTTAGCTTCAAAGAAATAATCTGAGAAACAGCGAAGGCCTAATTTCTTGTTAAGACTATAGTGCAACTTCGATGACATTCAAAGTACCATCAAAAGTCTAAAATCATCCTTTGGTCTCACCTGTTGCAGTTCTACCTGCAGAGATCTCTGTACACAACCGACCCCCGCTCAGCTGCTCGGGAAAGTGTAAACAACATTACGCAACTTTAGAGGAAATAGTCCGTGTGTTTCGAGACGCAGATTCTCACAAATATAATGGCACAAATTACCTTGCTTTGGACAACAAAAGTATTTTGCGTAAAATATTGTTACATTTATTGATTCAAAATTTTTTTTTGTAAGTTAAGTGAGTAGACTCGAGGAACGTGTTAAAATAAGAAAGATTCGTATCAAGTCAACGAATTTGAAGCTTATTGTTTTTACCAAGTTACATGGGTCAAAGGTCATGAGAAAGTTTTGAGGACATTTCTCGCCGAAAAAGATGTTTTTGTCTGTCTTTTTCTCATGTCTTGCCCCTGAAGACACTCGAGATGAGGGAAAGATCTTGAGACGATGCCTGGGAATGTCTTAACGTTTCAAGACGTCTTGGTCACGCAGCGAGAAGGGCGTCGACGCCTTGTATTTTCAAGTGGGCGGGCTTGTGGAAGTGTGTGGACCGGTTACGGATTTATTTGGTGGGAGGCCGGGCCAAACCCGGGCAGCCAGCTCGTAAAATAATAGTCAACGCCCAAGCCTGACCCGTCAGACGAGTCAGTCGGTACCACTTGAAACCTGAATGTTACAAATTATAATCTGATGACATGTGAAGGTTTCAGTTCCGGATCATCACATGATCGGGACTTGGCGCTTGGAGGAACACAACTGCAAACAGTTCGTTCCCCTTTCGAAGCTTAGTTAGAGAGAGGGTTTTGTCAAGTTTCACCACTTCATGTAACTCGGGCTCAAAGCTTGGCCAAGTGGATCACTTAACGCCGCTCGTCTCTGTCTTACAAGCGGCAAGTCTAAACGATTACGCATCCAAGACGTTGACGTTAACCGCATTTTAGAACGTGCAGCTAAGGTTTCAGCCCAGCTCTATTGCCAGAAGATGTCTTTGCGGAAGATCGCCCCGTTCCTTCCCGTGTTATGTGTGTTTCTGTGCGCAGTCGGAGGTCGGTCCGCCGCTCTGTCATGTCTGAACGAACAAGGCAAACCTGTGGACTGGTGGGTCTATTTAATATTTTTGTAAGTGGATAACAGTAATGCTATGCGTCGATGAAGATTGAACATAGCAGGAATGAATAGCAAAGTTCATTACTAAATGTAGTAAGTAATTTAACATTACACAATTTCAGTGGGAATATTTTAACCATCATTTGAAGGAAAATTGAAAAGAAACAAGCAAACAAACATTCCATAATTTTAAACTCCATTTGTAGCTTTAAAGTTAAACAATATTTATTTGTGTAATACCCCTCACATTTTCAGGTTTATTGCCTACAAAATCCCCAAGATTGCAGAGAGTTCCTACAAGTTGGTACAGGAGGGGCTGGGACATGTGTACATGGATGCAAACAAACAGGTGGGGTTGGTTTATTCCTCTTCTTGTTTCATAAGATATTGTATCATATTAGTTCCTCATGTTAATAGGCAGATACTTTGTACATTCATTACATCTGCGTGTTCTGTTTTGCTTCTCATTGCAACTGGACCTTTCACTTCAAATTTGCAGAAGTAAGTACTTTTTATACTTCTTTTGTCAGCTTAATGCTATTTCAGCACCAGGGTCAGGTATTTTTATCTGGCAGATTTAGAAAGTTATGATAACGTTTGTAACAATTGCATTGAGCTTCTAGCTCCCCATACTTCCTAACACTGTTTGTAAGTAGAAAAAATTAACTGAACTTTCTTTTTTTTGTTGTCCCTGTGCAGAAATGGAGCGATGTGTCCCCAGAATCCCTGAACAACACCAACAACGCTATCGGCCGTACCTTACAGCAGATGTACAGCAGAGCTGCTAGACAGGTACTTGTATGTATGTTTCAGACCCATGGTTGATGTGGCCTGTGTGTCAGCAGATCTAAACCAATGTGGTTAGAGTACACCATACAGCATACACACCTGCCCTCAATATTTGACACCTTGTATATACACATGATATTTAAACCTTCTCCTTGCTGCTTAATCCTGTAACTATGGTACAAATTTGGTGCTGAAATGCTAACTCATATAACTGGAGTATATCAAATAACTGTAATACATAACACCATATAGTCACTATTGTGTACATGTTGTATGTTGTGTTCTGTCTATTTCAGGACGTTGCTTACATACTCTATGATGATGAGCTGCCGAATGACACGTTAGCTGCCACCTCCACAAACAGGGGACACACTAAAGGTAGACGCTACGTTGTACTTTTGGTGCAATCAATTTATCAACAAATCAATCAATCCATCTTGCTGATCCACAGTATACCCAAGTTTACACCTGTTCATGTTACCTGTGTTTGCAGGTGTGTTTGTGTCAGTTTACAGCTGTATAGTGTGTTTACAGGTGTGTCAGTGTTCTTTTTCACCTGTATATTGTATGTTGCAGGTGTGTTAGTGTTTGATAAGAGCAGAGGTTACTGGTTGGTCCACAGCACACCAAAGTTCCCCAACCCTGCTAAGGAGTCCTACTCCTGGCCTGAGAATGCCGTCATCTACGGACAGAGTTTCCTCTGTATCAGCTTCCAGTACAGAGAATTTGAAAAAATTGGTAAGTTATTCCAACTTCCATTTGTAATGAATTTTATTTTTCTTCGCAGAAAGAAAGATATTGTTTTTGCTCTTTTTCTTGACTTGGACCAGACGGCTGCCACCATGGTAACCGGTTATGTAGCCGACACCCTGTGGTGTTAGGTTACATTATGTAGCAAGTTGGAGGGGTTGGTCACTATATACATGTACTAAGTATATATGAATATGTTTGAGTAAGGTTAAGCAGAGCAGTAATTTGTTAAGGTATGCGAAGGTAAACATTATGTTTTTCATTGCAAATGTTACCTTTCTAATTATATGCATCCTTCACCATATTCATGTACACAAATCTCTTCACTATAATATTTCTAGCCAGCAGAATTACATCTAACTAAAAGTCACCATATTTTCAGGCCAACAGCTCCTGTACACCTGGCCAAGGGTGTATGACAGTCAGCTCCCAGCAGCCTTTGCTGCTGACTTCCCGTCCCTGTCCAAGGTGCTGAAAGGTCAGCACGTGGGGTCGTCGCCATGGAACCAGACCCTGGTCCTCACCTCCACGGGCGGGCAGCAGTTCCACAGCTTTGTCAAGTTTGGGACCTTCGATGCAGGTGTGCAGTTCTACTCTCAATCCATGCAAACTTCATTTTATACATGTAATTGTTAGATTTTTTTAAACACTCCAACTCTCTTCTAAGAAGGGTGTCTATACTGGCTATACAGATACAGAGGAGAAGATTAATTATATGATAATGTATCTCATAGCTGAAGAAATATCTATGATGTTATATGTCTGTTGCAACTGAATTAAATTATGCATGCGTGGAGGTATTTAAATACATGGATATAACATGTTAATAGATCTGATGATGTAGTGTTTTTGCCTGCAGACATCTATGCTGACTGGCTGGCTCCGTACTTCCAGAGTGAACTGTTAACAGAAACCTGGCAGAACGGAGCAGGCAAACTGGACTCCTTCTGTGGGAAATACAAGGTGGACTACCTTTAATGCACTTAAGATGGAAGTCATATGCATGTACATATGTTTAACATTTAATAAAACAATTTTCTGGTTTATGTGAAATTTGATGTACCTGGAGGTGTTTGCATTATGAAGAAGTTAAACTGTTCTCCAACTCAAAATTTGACTCACCAGAATTTTCGACTGATCGAATCACTCAGTCTTCCTCAGTCAGGAAGCATATACAGATAAACAGTTTAACAACACTTCAGTATTGTATCTTTGCAGGTGTTGAACATCAAAGAAGTGAAACTTCCCAATGGCATCAGATTCACCTCTACCAAGGACCACTCCAAGTGGGCAGTCACTCAGGACACTGGGAGCCACTGGACATGTATAGGGGGACTTAACAGACAGGTCAGAAACAAGTTTTTTTATGGCAAAATGAAACCTAGACTAGTGAAGATGTGATGGCCTGCACTTGTCATTTTGTGATGCAATAAAGGGTAGAAATATGAGTTAAGAAATGCTGGTAGAAATAAAATAGAGCATGCATTTTTTCTGAAAGATATCATATTGATTTTGTTGTTGCTGTTTTTTTTTTTTTTAGATGAGTCAGGAGGAGCGACCCGGAGGCACCGTGTGTGTCAATCATCCCCAAATATGGCATGCCTTCATCAACATCATCAGTGAGCTGGAGACATGCACTAAAACTCAGGACTAGGCAACAGCACTGCAACATGGATGTAAACCACTTGATAGTTAACATAAACTTTGCCAGGTGCCCTAAAACTGCTACTAGATGCTAGGTTAGAAAAGGCTGTTATCAAGACCTTTCTGAGAATGTCTTGGATATCTGACATTTCCTTCTTGTTTTGTATGCTGTATTTATCTTGAATAAGCTGTAACTGGCTGGACCAGTGTGTTTCATGTGTGTGTGCTGCTGTGTAGCTGCTGTGTAACTGCTGTGGTAGACTGTCTACCAAGGCAAAAAGAACTGAAGACATTGTACCATATACTTTGTTGCATTATGTTCAAGTAACTTTTTCAACTTTGTATACATGCATGGTAGATATATCACTGATACACTTACAATTTGTGTTTAGTAAGATAGTCTTTCTAGTTAACTAGAATATAGTGATCATTGACAGGTGATTTTTGACATCTTGTACATAATGCTCTGATCAAATGCCAGTCTTTAGTATGGATAACACTGAAAAATAACACTGAATAAAAATAATTTCAGTCCAAGGAAGCTGGGAAAACTTTCATTTGTTTGTCATCTGGTGCATAATAGTTGCTAGCTAAGATATTTATTCCCACACCAACTTGTACGTTACTGAGTCAAAGTCAAGGCCGTTGCCAGTTTGAGTATGTTTAAAGTTAAGTGAACCATTGTTTGCACATGTAGACTGATTGTCTTCGATTCAGTGCCCCATATATCGTCCTCTCTAAAACCAGAAGTGACAGACCATTTATTGTATTTGGCACATCTAGCATTAAATATCGGATCACTGCATTTTACTGGCATTAGGTTTAGTATAGAATGTTTGAGTGAAAACTGAACTATGATAGCCGGTCGTTGACCCTTTCCGGATTTACTTAATATACAAATACGACTTTAGACTTTCCTCTATCGCCCCGGTTTTGTCTAGAATTTCATAGCCATAGACTGTTGAAAATGTAGCTGTTTATAGTCTACTTATAGTAGACTTGCTGTACTTTATAGTAGTGGCGGTTTTAAAACGTATAGATTTACATTTTGTAGGCCTGTATGGGGTAAGTGTAGTCGGCTGGCAGTCGGTAACGCACCCTTTCTACCAGACAGCGATCGCAGTCCGAGCGGCCAAGATTGGGTTTGTTTGAGTGGCTCTTCGATTTATAATTGGAATGTAATTCACGATGTAAGAAGTATGACTTAAAAGACATAAAAACACAGTCACAAAGAATTCGCTATTTATCGGATTCCACAAAATTACTTCAGCAAGCTGTCAAAATTTTGGTCGCTCATCTGTCACAGTTTCTAGTAGAAAACAGTATCATGGAGGACCCGGGGTCAGTTTGGGGCTGTGTTGTGGTAGGGGCCGGGGTCATGGGATCCGCTACAGCCCTGCAGCTGGCTGAGAGCGGCGTCAGGACTCTGCTGTTGGAGCAGGTAAGATTTGGTTGAGATTAGTGTTTGTCTCTTGGTTAATGGTTAACTGTTGGTTACTTGCACGTACTACATACATCGGATTGTTCATCATCCTAAATATTGTGACCATTTCTTGTGTTTACTTCCGCGGAAGAACATGACTGGTTTTCTGTTTCTTCTTCTCGAATTCAAGCACATAAAGTCAATGACCGAGACCAGGCGTTTGTCACCATGGTAACCGGTGCTGTAGCAGACAGCCTGTGGTGTTGAGTTACATTATGTTGGATGTTGCAGGACGTAGTTGGAGGGGTTGGCACTTTTCAGCCATATATTGGTTGTGAAGTGTCTGTCCCATCTCTTGTAATGGTTAACCTTAGATACACAAGGTCCTGCACGTAGCGCCACGGTCATTCATCAACTTACATC
The DNA here is from genome assembly GCF_001625305.1 of Branchiostoma belcheri. NCBI lineage: Eukaryota > Metazoa > Chordata > Leptocardii > Amphioxiformes > Branchiostomatidae > Branchiostoma > Branchiostoma belcheri. Next base: position 3,033,061 of record NW_017804353.1, read on the forward strand.
AGATACGAGCATGCCGCCGAGGAGGTTGACTTCAAACTTAAGTGTTGTTTGATCGGTCATTTAGTTCGTTGGTTTTTATTGGCATGTATGGATTCGAAGTTATGAGATTGGGTGTTTGTAGGCAGGTAATCAACGAATAAAGCTGTGGTGTACAGTAAAATGATGATTGACCTCGTACGAAATATACACAAATCTGGGATCGTTTACTTAGTTCCAAAAACATTGCGCACATACATTGTATGGATAGATAGATCATATAGATATGTAGAGCTAGATAGACAGATGGAGGTAGATGGAGATACAGTAGGTATTATAAATAGATAGATAGATATATAGAGAGAGATACATGTATATAGACATCTTACATAACGAGGTATGTTCCAGTTCGCCCTCCCGCACACCCTGGGCAGCTCGGTGGGCGGTACCCGTGTGATCCGCCGCGCGTACCGGCAGCAGCTCGCCTACATGGCCGATATCGTCACGGAGTCTCTCAGCATGTGGAGACGGCTGGAGGAGGAGACTGGAGTCAAGCTACTGGTGTAAGTCTACTCAATATGTGGTCCCAAATGAGCGAGCAACTGAGGAATATGTCCAAACTAAGGCTGATACCGTTATGTATTTAAAACTTACGATGTATACAATAACTGGTCGTTTAGAAAACTGATCTTTCTTTCTATATCCTTTCTTTCTTCCTTCCTTCCTTTTTTTCTTTCCACTAATGATCCTATATCATGTCAAGAAAATGAAGAGCCCCACACGTTTTTACAACCTGGGCTGCTATAGCCATGTATATTCAATGACAGCTCCACGGACCTTGAAAAAAAGTTCATAAAAGTAACCCACTTGTTGCTGTTCGTCCATGTGCAGCCCGAAGCCGTTCGTGGTTGTGGCCAGTAAGACCGTGAAGGGTCTCCGTTCCAAAGCCCGTACCCTGCACGCGGCGGGACTCCCCTACCGACTGGCGGCCGGACCTGCTCTCCGGACCGAGTTCCCCGCGCTGCGGTACCCGGCGGAGTTTACCGGGCTGGTGGACGAGCAGGGGGCGCAGATCAGAGCTGACAAGGCTATCAAATGTTTGCAGGTAAAACAGTTTTTATATTACCTCAATGAAATTGTTTTGGGTATGTTTGTCTCTCTCTGTCCCTCTGTCTGTCTCTCTCTTTCTCTCTCTCTCTCTCTCTCTGTATATGTGTGTGTGTGTTTCTTTGTTTGTGTGTGTGTTTGTGAGTGTGTGTGTGTGTGTGTGTGTGTGTGTGTGTGTTTGTGTCTGTGTTTCCGTATGGCCCTTAAGCTTAGGTAATAGCTCGTATTGGATATCGTCTATTCCAGAGTGAGAACGTCATGGATCACTTCGTACATCTGGTAGAGCTAACTGCTTTTACTACTATATACAGGTGTTTCTCCTTCTTTCTTATTTTGCATCATTGCTTTCGTGGCCGAAGTATTGTTTTCGGTCGAGGTAATTGATAGTCTTTGTGTTTGTGTCGAGTTTGCACTTGAGACCTGGGGAATTTAGTCGTTTGAGGTTGAATTTTGTGGGAGTAATGGGGTTGTCAAGAACAGGTCCAAATTACAATGGCCTGAAAAAGACTATTGTACGATACCTTTACCACTTTTTTTTACCAAATGTTCCCCCAGGAGGTGTTTTTACAGAAGGGCGGTGTTCTCCGAGATGGGGAAAGGTTGGAGACCATCTCACCTGGTGACGTCATCACGCTGCGAACGTCACGTGGTACACTCCGCACCCGGCGATTGGTTCTTACCTGCGGCCCCTGGGCTGGTGACGTCATGGCAGGGATAGGGTTACATCCGCCATTACAGGTGACCATAGCACAGAATTAGCTTTAAACATCATTAGAGGAATCTGAAGATATAGCAAAGGCTTGTTTGGGAACGATCTTCAACTTTCTAAATTGGAAAAACTACGCCTTGGCCAAATTTTGGCCGTTCAAACAGTGGCTGAAATAGTGTTACTTGTTTTCTGAAATTTTGGGTAGTCCATACAGGTGCATATGGTTGTACTTTTCTTTTTTCTATTGACATTTATAATTCATATTCATCTCTCTTTCTTCCTACAAAATCAAGGTGATGCCAATAAATCTGCTGTATATGAGAAAGTCGCAAGGGGCGCTCCTCTCCGTCCGCGACGACTTCCCCTGCATGTTCGATGATGACAACGAAGTTGGCGCGTTTCCGTCCTTGGAACATCCCGAAACTCTCAAGGTGCCTTGAACAGCAAAGTTGAATTTACCAATGGTACTTCAAGTCAGTAAAGTCATTTATAATTTGTTAACAGTTCAGGACGTCTGCGGTCAACACTGAGTCAAAGTTTGTAGAAAGTCGGTATCGCCCCCCGTTCCGGTTGAGAGGAAGTTGGTATGCCCTGACCGACCGGGGCCACACGGCCGACATGCTCGCACAAGTCGGCACAAACCGTTTTCCTGTCTGTAGACTTTATAACGTTACATCTGTCACAAAAGTCTTTGAAGTCAATGTTTTCCCTTTAGATCAGTTTCAGTCAGCAGGGTGGGACCGACCGGGGTCACACGGCCCACCCCGACCGTAGAGACGCCGACATGGCTGCGCAGCTAGCCGCCGACCAGGCCTTCCTCCGGGACTACGTCTGCAAACACTTCCCGGACTTCGAGAACCGGCCCTGCCTGGTGGAGAGATGCATGTACACGGTCAGTCATCATATTTTGATCTTTAAGGATTATTTATGACTTTTATAGAAATGGGCGTGGGCCTAGAAATTTTGCGTAAATTATCATCTTGCAAACAGGTACGTAGAGAGAAAAAATCAAGAGCTAGCAGTACACTATTTGAAACACCCCCCAAAATCACCAGACACCATCTTCTACTACTAGTACCTTAAGTAGCTTGAGATCATTAAACCAGGGTACACATGTAATTCGTGACTTGAGACGGTCAAACCTGAAGTTGATAGCTAGATAGGAATGAGATGTCGAATGGTGACTATGTTATGGTGCACTGGTGGAAAAGACTATAGCGATTGTGAGAAGAATTAGGAGTTATTGGTTAATGATAATACATCCATTTACTCACAGAACACGCCAGATGGGAATTTCATCCTTGATAGACACCCCACCCATCCTAACATCGTCTTCGGTACAGGATTTTCAGGTAAACCTGCCTTTCTCAGACGAGCAAGTTTAAACTGTAATTTGAGACACAAATTTTCGACTGTACAACTCTAGTTTTTAAGGAATCTTTGTGACGTCGCGTTATGCAGAGGAGCCACGTGACTCGGTGAGCAGTGGATCATAGGTCGCAGAGAGTCTGTGGCGCCCCCCGTCTTTGTTGAGGGATGGTTGCAATCCCCTGATGAAGATGGCCTTTTTTGGTGCTTTGTAAAATCTTCCTAGACCAGTATAGTTTCACGACACCCCCTTCTGTAAGATATTCAACTATTGTTTTTCAGGACACGGTTTCATGGCGGCCCCTGTGGTGGGACAGCTCCTGTGTCAGATGGTCCTGGACCAGCCCACCAGTCATGACGTCACTCCCTTCAGTCTCTCCAGGTTTAAACCATCAGCGAAGTCTTCCATGTGACTAACTAGATGACAGAAATTGTGATGAAAAACCTCCAGTTAGCCACCAATTATGATCTTGTCCTTGCATTTTTGAAAAAGATTTTTACCAATTCATTCGACAATTTATTTTTGTACCCACCAAATAAGTTGAAACTGCAATAGCACCACCATCATCAATGTCTTTATTATCTTAAATTGCACAACAGGAAAAAATATTTATGGCACAAGCAATCTGCAACAAAATTAAAGTTTCCCTTACAAAGCTCTATTTTAGAATATTAACTAATATACATTCTTGCAACAATATAACTATTTGCAACATTATCTGTACATGCACATGCATAGATATGTATGTCATATAAAATAACTTGAAATGGATGTAGCTTAGCTAGTAATATAACAAAACAAAGTGCACAAATGTACAGTTTCTTGAAAAGTTTATAAACTAACTAAAGGAACAGTCAGGTAATCTTGTTTGTGCAACTTGGACATGATTTTTGTTATTCAACATTTACCCCATGGCATCACTTCACTTTAACCTGGAACGATTTTGGCCTGCAAATGTCCCATACTTCAGCCTCTAAATGTGTGCAGGTATACATGCAAGGAGGTTAAACTCAACTACATCTGATTTTAACCTCCTTGGTACATGTTATTCTTCTGAGGCTTTCTTCTATAGCTGCCAGACAGTGTCAGTATATAAGTAAGAATAACTACATTTACCAAGTAGACCGTGATTGCACAGCTTTTAGATGTTTTCAATGATTTATATAGATGCAACTTGTAAAGCAACAAATAAAGTACATGTACAACCAAAGTGCCCACTTATGTACATTTTAGTAACAAAACATGCAACAACTTCTCTGATTGGTTTACAGTCCAGCAACAGAATAAGAATGGCTGACAATAAACCCTTCTCTGATTGGCTAACCTAAAGTAACTCTCTTCTGATTGGTTGACAGTAAAGCTACATAATATGTATTCTAAATACCCATAGCAACCAGTGGAAGAGACACATAATGACTGCCCACCTGCCCCTTTGTGATTGGCTAATCAAAGACAGCTCCCCTCTGATTGGTTGACAGTAAAGCTACAGAACATCTATTCTAAATATCCATAGCAACCACTGGAAGAACCCAACAACAGCTGACCACCAGCCCTGCCGTGATTGGATGATTTTCTGTATATCCTTCTCTGATTGGATGAAGTGATCGATGATGCTGGCCTTCAGTTCTGGGTGCCAGTATTTTGGCTGGCCCTGGTTTAACTGCAGCAAGCAAACCTGTCGGATCTGCAAGCAAATGTCAAAGATTTTATGATGTTGTTTTTTTAAATCTTTATTATATAAAAAAAACATTGAACGTACAGAGTACACCCTTAGGCCTTAGCTGACTATGAAATAAAAGAAACAACCTGACAACTGAATAATTACAATTTACCACCCCTCATATTACAGCATATCTATACAAAGTTATCATACTGTACTGGTACTCACATACTGTGTGACGCTGAAGACTGTGTCGTACTTGTCTGCAGACAGCTTGATAATGTCACGAGCTGTTTTCAGAGGAGCGTCTACCTGTGTTTGGGAAAAGAATCATGGTGATTAACCTTCTCTCTGCTGACAGTGTATCATCTTAGTTACAGCATAGGAAGGGTTAAAGATAATTGTGGAGTACCTTTGCCAGTTTTTTTCTTCTTTTTAATTACAGTCAAACCTGCCCAAAATGGCCACCAAAGGGACCAAGACAAAATTTTCTTGAGCAGGTGGGGAAAATTTAGGAACAGGTGATTGTTATGTCCAGGTGGCTGGCTTGAAAAGAAGGCCACCTGCCAGTGGGCAGGTTTGACTGTATTCAGTAGTGTTTCTTCTTTTACATTCATACAAGCATGATTTTAAGTCATATATGATGTACAGAATGCCAGATAAGTATAAAAACATCAGACATAGCTTCAACACCTCTCTTGCAAACGCCTGCACATTTTCCTGCTTCCTCTGTTTGCAAACATCTTCTACTCTCTCCTGGAAAAAAAGAGAAGACAAATGATTATCTACAGTATCACTTGAGTATCTTGAGTAGGAACAGAAAAAATGACATCTTCGCTATCTTTTCATCAAATCTGTATAAAAACTACATGAAGTTAAACTCCCACCTGCAAAGTCTTCAGACCTTCATTGTAAGCTGTAAATAGTGAGTAGTCATCCTGCAGGATGGAAATAAATTTACCAAATTGGGAAGGTTTAAAATTTATACACTGTGATTTTCTGCTTAACCAATCCTGATGTAATGATTTTAATTTTTATAACGTTAAAAAGTAGTATCATATCATTTAACTCAATGATTCAATAATTTACTTCAAGTTGACGATGCACACCATAAGACATGTTATCAAACTGAAAACATGAAAACTTACCTCAGCTTCCTTGTACAGGGCCTCTACTCTCAGCCAACTCTGTTTTAGCCTGTAAAGAAATTGGTCAATTCAGTATCACTGTGAAAAAGGAACAAACAAGGAAGTTTGTTACAGCTTTACACTTACATGTAACTACTAGCACCCAAAAAAATTAATGATAAACAGTTCAACATACTGTAATTACAAATGAGATTTATTAGTTACTGCACCTCATTTCCAGTTCTGTGTTGTTGATGGGTAAGATAATCTCAGTACTACCAGTACTGGTCCTGAACTCATCTACAAGCTCACGCACCTGGAGGAGAGGAACACATTATTATACAAACTTGATACAAAATACAATGCATTATGAACGTGATTAGTGACCACAGAATGATCTTACATTATTTTGATTATACAGTTCTGATAATAAAGAAAACTCTGCACCCACCTTAGATAGACAGAAGAGCCTGACCAGCTCACTGTTGGCTTCCTCAAACCTTTCCTGTTCCTCTGATATACGAGTCTGAAACAGAGGGAAGGAAAATTGAAAGTTTGCAGAACAGAAACAAAACTACAACATACAAAATGTAACTGGAAAATCTGGCACCTGACTCTTATTAGCAGTCAGGTACTTAATGTGCAAAGTATAAATCTCCATGACAAGAGACTGTAAGTTTAAGAAACTATTGGTGACATTATTCTCACCTGGAGTACAGCCTGGTACGGTTCATACATTTTCTCGCCCTCTGCAGCCTTGGCTTCTGCTGAAAATATCTGGAAATTAAAACAAAAGTTCTTAATCAACCATTTTTGCTTTCTTAAAATGAAGGACTAAAAAGAAATGCAGCAAGATATAAAGATGATTAATACTGGTAGCAATAGTTTAGTATTTATCTAATAGACATACATGTACAATGTAATCAGCTTTATATCTAAGTCTCAATAATGATTAAACTTGTTGCTAAATAATAAAATTTAATGTAAACTCGTACCTTAGTGGCTGTGACTGTTGCCTCTGCAACCTGCCTGACCACAGCACCAGGGGACAGCGGTGTCTTGTCTGGTATCACTGCCTTCTCACGGAAACCATCTTTAAAAGGGGAAAAAATAATCCACTCACACTCAGACATTCTTGGTGGCAATCACATGATTGTAAAGAAAAGAAAACTTACAATGACATGTCCTTCAGTGTTTTTTATTACTTAAGTGTGAATGAATTTCAATCCAGATTTTCAATCCATCCCTTCAGTTTTCTCAATGATTTTCCTTTAAGAGTATAAGGCCTTACAGGTGCAACATAATTTATTAAATCCACATTCTAACTTTTTTTACCTATGGCATTTTGTACAGCTTGGTCCAACAAGTCTTCCAGCAGCCTGGTGTTCCTCAGAGCATACTTGTCATGGACGTTCTGTAGTGAGCTCTGTACAAATAAACATTTCACTGTAACACTGACATATATTCCAACATTCATGAATTCACCAAACACTAGTTACTAGCAATAAATATAAATATATGTTGGTAGGCAAAGTGGGTTTTTCTGGTGTGTGGTGTGAAACTTCCTTAGTTGTAAGTCCGCACAACCTAGGCTGAATGATGGCCATGGACAGAAGCCTAGCCCATTTTTTACGGGCCAGCCTTCTGGGCTAGGCAATCATAAACTGTGGCTGGCCCAACCAGGTACCATCCCAACACATGTGCACCTGGTGGGGAGCCCCCCCTGGAGAGGGGCTCGGCCATCAGCCTAGGCTGTCTTCAAGGAGTCACAACTTAATGTAACTCCTCGGTTGCACCTCCAGGGTACTAGATGAAAATTTAAACATAGACCAGCAGCGTCTGTACAGGTGGGCAATGTGGGAAATGTCTCTTTCACTTCTGGCTATATCTACGTAGTAAAAAAAGCCTGTACAGGTCTGAAATCTCCTTTTTAAGAAAAGACCTATTTGATCAGTTAAAAGAAAAAACTCCTGTTCTTTTTGCCTTCAACTTTAATCTTCAATGATATCCTTTCACCTCATGATAAATAAATGTTCTGTACAACAATACCACTTGCTACCTGCCGCAAGGCCCTGCTTCGCATAATATATGGAAAACTTGATCACGTGTTAAACGTTAACCTTGGGCTATTCTAATCTCTAAACCGTTAAAACTTAGACAATGAATGGGGCATAAAATCATTCTTTATTCTCTCACAACAAATTTTCTATTAAAAAATTATTCCCCTTCATTATCTCCTACTTGTATTCCTAATTTTCAGGAATTCATATTACAATTAAGCTTTAAATCTCTTTGCTTTCTCCCCCTTCCTTGAAGTGGAACAGTCTGCTGCAAATATGTCTGCTGTGTATACATTCACACAAAGGCCATAGTCGTGACTGTACACAAAGGCATTGTGAGCACTGCACGGCAGAATTTCTACATGTATTATGTATCTGCCTAAGAATGTCACGTCTAATTTTAGCAGAAGACAGAGTGTGTAAGACAAAAGTTAAAATCAACATTTAACAAATCCCTACCTTGAGCTGTTCCATGTATTTGCTGTAAGCCTTCTTGCCCAACAGTCTCCCCACAGCCTGCTGGAAGCTGCTGATACAGCTGGTCTCCACGGCAACAAACTCCTCCTCCAGGACGCTGGACCGGGTCGGCAGCTGGACACTCTCCAGTTTCTCCTCCGCCTCCAGCTGTGTATAACAGGTGATAATTGGCAATCTTTATGAGATGCTACAATAACACAATCTTTTCACACACACTCACTATCTGATTTAGCATCAGATTCTGTTGTTCCCTGACTTCCGAGGGTTGGACGTGCTTGCATGTAGCAATATTAGGGCTTGATGGCAGCCCCCCACTTGCCCCTATCCTGTGGGTTGACATAATGTAGGCTCAAGTGGTGGAAGTCCTCCCTTGTCAAACCATTTCTTCTTTCTTCTCAACCCTTAACCAAAGTCAGGTAATAATTTTCACCTGAGTCAAGTGAGGAAATAGATGTGAAATGCCTTTGCCAACAGCACAACACTAGGGCCTGCCACTGGGATCTGAACCCAGGACCTTTAGGTTCCAAGTCAACAACCTGAGCTACAAGACTACATTGTACAACACATGAACCCTGCCACACCTCCAGTCTCCTCTGCCACTCTGTACATCTCAGTTTGATTTTCTTGTCGTTGATCTCCAGTGTCTTGTCGAACTTGTTCCTGATCTCACGACCAAGGTCAAGGGAAGACTCCTCTACAGAGTCTCCCAGGCTGGCAAGGAGAGCACAACACATGTTAAAGGGACGTTAGACAGACTTTCTGTATCACAGTTTTTCTATGATCATGGATGTTTATGAATTTTAAGTCAATTTAGAATCATAAAAATCTACACATGAACCTTGATGATCTAGATGTTCTGAAGATGAAATAATATATCCTTTGATCAGACTCACCCAAACAGCAGATGCTGCAGCAGATCCAGGGACTTGTTGTACATCTGGTTGTGCCAGTCCTGGGTAAATCACACTATTAGTATTACTTACAATATAAGTCCTTAATAAACTGTGACTTAGGGAATAACAGCTAGAGTGTAATAAGGTTGTAAGGCACATATTGAAATTATACATTACACAGGTCATTAAAAACCTCACATCACGTTTTTTTCTCTGCCCCAGGCCATCTATTAGTACATTTTGTAACTATGACCCTGACCTGACCTGACCCTCACCTCCAGTTCCTGCGGTATGATTGGTCCATTGTCCCTCCCCTTGTACAGGACAGCCATCTCTCCCTCGTAGAACAGCAGACAGTCTTCCTTTGCTGTTCTCTCCAACTTGTCGATAAACACATTCCAACGGCTGGGGATCTATAAAAAATAAAGTCTAAGGAATAAAGTCTAGGACAAGAGCAACTGAAACAAACTGAAGTTAAGGTCTTCATCGAGCATGATGGATAAACATCATCGTCATCAGGATCATCAAGTAATGTACACTTGGAAATCTATCCAACAGATTTATGGTAACCGTTCTAAATCAAATGCCAATTGTTACTTGTAATGTAGATGCAAGTAACAAGTGCAGTGAAATATGACTATATCCTCATACCTAACATCATAATACAATCCTTTGCATCTTTAAGTGAAAAGAAAATAATGTTGAATTGTTACCTGAGCTAGTGATCCTTCATTAGCAGCGTTGACCAGAATGTCTAAGAGAGAAGCCAGCTCTGCTCCAGTGATGGGTTGATCTAAAAAGGCCGGGATGTAGGAAACTTGTTTGCAAACTGTTATGTTGACATATTATTTACAACGGTTACCATATGTTTATGGATTTGTTAGAACTTGTGATCGTGTTATATGTTGTCAGGTTTTTACCCCTTAATCACTCACACACTCTTAATCTCTAAACTTCTCAATTAAAAAGTGGCAAGGAAGCAATTTGAATATATTCTGTGCAATGCAAATACAGAGTCAACTGAATTTCCCATTTCAATTGAAAACCCTGCCATACCATTTTTCTCCTTAGGGACAAGTCCTTTCCTGAGTTTGCTGATGAGACTGTCTCTCTCCTCTCTGTACTCCTCTGTTAGGTCTTCTTCTCGTGCCTGGAAGACAACAAAAACATTGGTCTAAAGTTTGTGGATTTCACACTAAGGGCATAAGGTAGTCACAAAGGCTGTTGGAGTGGTCTAGACTTCTGTGTCAAGGACATGGTATTGTAAGACAGATACCTGAGACAAGTCCTGCAGCAGTTCCCTCCTGGTTGCAGGGAGAAACAAGGTGTGACAGTCCACTGACTTGAAGACACCTGCAAAACACAATCATACATGTATAAAAAATTTTAATAACAAAAACCACTTCTTTCAATCACGAAATAAGAAGTGTTGACAACATATACCACAGCATAACCTTTAAAATCAGAGGTACTAGTATAGGTAAGATGACATTTCCAGTACCCAGCAAACTGATCTCGTAGTCCTCGTTGTCCCAGGCTGATGTGTCCATGAGTTTCCTGAGCCAGTCCTGGGGTGAGTCGTTATCACCCAACAACTGGGCAAAATCCTGGACTACCTGCAGTGAAGCAATGACGGCAAGGGCATTTAGGATTTTCTGAATATTAGGCAAGAAAATACAAACAAACATATAGAAATGCAGTGTTTATTGCTTATGACTAAAATGAGATTCAGACTCAGACTGACCCACAGCAGAGGAGGGAAGCTGAGCAGGTCGTGGTTGAAGTCGTCGGCCCACTTGGATCTGGACATCTGGGACCGCAGGGCAAACAGCTGATGGGAAGAATAATCAGTAGTTATATATACATGTATAGCCTGGTCTGGCCCGTGGTGACATGTGGCTATGAAGCATGGACACTTCACACAAGTAAGGACAGGCAGAAGATTGAGGCCTTTAAGATGAAGAGCTTTCAGAAGCTATATACTGACGGTAAGTTGGACAGACCATCACCAATATCTTTTGAAGAGATAGGGACACTGTCAGAAAATATACTCCTATCCATGGTCAGAAGAAGATAACTACATGTCTTTGATAGCAAGGTAAGTCCAAAAAAGTAAATGTTAAAATGAGGACAAAATGTGCTGCCTGACATCCCACCTGAGTTCTTCTGGCCAGCAGTTCCAGGTAGTCGATGTCTGCCTGGTCGATGATTTTGACAGAGTTGTAGATCAGGTAGGAGCTGAGGAGGGTCGACACGGCAAAGATCTTAGCATCGTAGTTCTCTGAGATGTTGTTGGCTGCAAAACCTGGAGGGGGGCGAGCAAAAGTAGGATCTTTAGATTTTTTGTGGATGCTGAACAGCAAATGTTTGAGCAACTCATAGTCAGATTTGAGATCTATTCTTCCTGCAGCTGCTGCGGTTTTTCCTTTAAAAAAATCTTTCTGACTACCCCTGGGCCCTTAAAGTTTGAAAATGTTAAAATTTTCTGATTTCAGAAGAACCCCATACTAACCTTCAGTGTCAAGGAAGATAACAGAAACTGAGTCTCCTGAAGGTAGAGTCATCTCCAGAGGCTACACATAGGGGGACAAAGAGAGAGAGAGAGAAATAAAAGGAGTTACTGCAGCCTTCTACATGACAACAGACAGATAAATTCTATTCAGGATTTTTTTTCTTTTAAACCTTTAAATTGATTCAGTTTTTTTTTTCTTAAGATCCACAATATTCAAGTTGTGTGCTACATGGATTGGAGGACTAATGATGATGATGGTGTCTTTATTACAATATCTTTACCTTTCCCCACATCCATATCCCCATGGTATGCGGCCGTACGTAGGGGCCGACTCCAAACCCGCTGGACTTGCCCATCAGTTGGTTCATGAGAAAGGACTTCCCTGAGTGGAACTTTCCGACTACAGCGATGGTGGCCACAGCACCAGATATCCTGTGCAGCAGCTGGAGGGCATAAAGGTCACATCAATATACGATTTCAAACCTGTCCAAGAAGAGCACCCAGGGGACTGCAGTGAAGACTGGTCTTCTTGTACAGGTGGCCTTTGTGGGCAGATTACATACTTAATGGAAAAGTGGTTGTTTAGTCAGGTGGCTGTCTTGAAGAGGTGGCCACTTGGCTAAGTTTGACTGTAGCTTGCCAGATCACCTAAAGAATGTTAAACCTTCAGCTAAGTAGCCATTTGGTACCATATTTGTATTGGCTACTGGGTACATGTATTGAGCAGAAAGCTCTAAAGCTCAGGTCTAAATCAGTTTTTTTAATATTGATTTCCAACACAATACAATGCTGTGGACTCAATTTTTTGACAGTACAGATATTCTCATTTAGAATAAACCTGAATATTGAAGAAAAAAAACTTTATATACTGTACTCACTTTGACATTCTGCTGTACCAGAACCAGTTTCTTGTGTGTGACATCAGGCCTGACCAGCTGTAGAGGCTGCTCTGGAAACTCACGCCAGTTTTCCAAAACCTCCTCCTCTACCTCTCCCCCCATCTCTGTTTCTTTATCCACTGTTTCCACCTGTTTGTTTGCCTTGTTTGGAGTAGCTGTCTTTGCTTCAGGCTGAACATGTTGTGTACTGTGTTTCAAATTCTCCACCTTGTTTGGCCTTTTTATTTCTGCCTTTTCATCAGCTTGTTCTGTGTGTTTGCTAGTAGGGCTGTTTGGAGACTTTTGTGGTTCAGTACGGACATGTTGTGTACTGTGGGGAGGGGCAGACTTGGGCACTGGTTTAACTGGTTTGACAACTGGGGGGCCTTGAACACCAGATCTGTCTGGAAAATGAAAAAAAAAGAAAAACTAGAATTGTAACCTTCACATGGTCTTAAGCCTAACAAACAACTACCCTGTTTTTTGGCGACGCCTCAGGGGCGGAGCCCTTAGTATAGTACTGCGATTGAATTGCCAGGAATTCTAAATATTCCACGCACGCATTCCCTAGGGAATTCATTTTTGGCAACACCTTGCGGGTGAGGTCTTCCCTCCCAGGGAATTCATTTTTGGCAACACCTTGCGGGTGAGGTCTTCCCTCTCAGCTGTTTAGCCGTTTTCAATGACTTTGGAGCTTTTCCGACAGCTTGGACAGGAACATTGTTTGGAATTGAACAAGGTCGGCATTTGAAGTCAGATGTTTCAAAGGAGATGTCGTGATTGTCTGAATATAAACCAATATGTCACCGCGTTTAGTTGTTGTTTTTTCTGGTAGTTTTCCTTCTCTTTATGAAAAGTATGTGTTTGGACACAAGGCCATGTTGATTTGATTATATGGATGACATCCGCGCGCGCATGAATTTTCGGCCGTTTCCAAAAAAAAAAACGTTTTCAACCATACTGTAAATCGTGCAAAACAGTTGTTAAAT
>NW_017804353.1:3046837-3067033 GCF_001625305.1 Branchiostoma belcheri
CGTGGTGCGAACGTCACAGCAAATGGTAGCGGTTTGAAATGAGTCTTCAAAACAAGGTGTACATTTCCTAAACAAGTCATCGAAACGTAGAAAACAATTGAAGACAAGGCTGATATAGAATGTGCGTCAAAAGTACACTTGACATAACACATTAGCTGTTAACTGCATAAGTAGCAGTCGCGCTTCATAAATTAACTTAGCCAAAACTGGCCGACGTTACCAAACATCCACACCCTGTAGAATTATGGATAAAAGTACGCATGAACTCACCTTTTTTTATGTCTGTATCCCTGGTTGAGAGAAGGCAAAGGGGCTACGTATCTCCACGCCCGCCGGCCTGGGCAACTGTAGGGAAACAGCGGTGATTAGCCTCGTGTCATTATCGCAGGAACCGAAAAGGAGGAAACAAACGCTTATAACCTTACTTCTTTACCTGTAAATATGTTAAGAAGTGGCTTCCTTATTTTGGCAAGAAGGTAGCTTCGTTTCCTATTTGAAGATTTCGCTTCTCATTGAGCCTTAGGACTCGGCTACTAAAATCTGAAGTTTGTTTAGTATAAACTATTTTTGGCCCTGCCCAGCAACAAGCTTGACACCTAATTCGACCAATGGCAGCCCTGCTTCTCCCAGACATCCAGATACCACGTGTTTCAGAATCTCACACGCCGCATGCCTTGCATTGGCCGTGAAAATAGTTCTATGTCGCCATGTGGGCCATAAGGAAATTTATGCCGGACACGAAAGCCGATCCTCGCCCGCTAGGTTTACGTTGACCAGTGCACGGGGAATTCTCCGTTTGTACCGAACGGGGTTTCCTTGTTTGTATCGCACGGGCCACGCTCAAACTTTTCCGGAATTGACCAATCAGAGCATCCATGTGCTCTCTCCTCGCGTCCTTTTCCACAAGCAGGACGGTTTCAGTTTATCGAGGGCATGGGCGATAAGACAAGTTTGGCTTATCTGTCTAGAATGCCCCCACACACATTGCAATGGACATCAAAGGCAGATTATTGTGGGAAACACTAAAGTAGTCCAGCCCTACAAAATTAACAAGGTGTACATTCATATTCAAGTCAAAGAAACGTAGAAATTATTCAGCTGTAAACAAGGCTGATATGTCCAGCGCAAACATTGACACGTTTCACAATCAAAGTCACACAAAACAACCACTGAACAGGCCGGGTGGTTACAGGGGAGAATGTAAGTCGTCTATAAAGTCTGCTATATAAGATGAACGATCCGAAATGTGAAGTCGTCATCAGGACTCCAAACACGGAAGGTTCTATACATAAAATACACTCCGGATCCTACCATAATTGTATATGATACCTGTCAACGCTCCTGTTTAAAAGTGTGCCCTAAATAAAAGCACGTATGAACTCACCGTTTTGGGAGTCTGTTATCGCTGGTGGAGAGGAGAGCAGTTGTTCTCAGTGGTCCGGGGTACGGCCACGCGGGTACGGCCTCGTCTGCGGGCTCATCTCGTCTAACAGTAGAAGCGTTAGTTGAATACGTTCAGGGGTCCAGTTGTAAGTATTGTTGATACGGCAAATGAGCTCAAATAAGTCAAATAGTTTGTCAGTTGGTACAACGAAAGTTTAGTACGTCCTCGCGGGTAGCTGGCGACCGACTGAATGAATCTATGGTGCCTCGTGCACGGACCACCCACTGCACCCAGAGGTGGTCAGCCAGACAGATAGGTTTGTTGCTATGGCAACTGTCGCGACGGACTTACTGGGAAATAGTCTCCCTTCCGGTTTACAGCAAAAACCCTAGGCTGTTTTGCAGGGCAAAGGGCCTTTAGCTTCCAAACTCACGGAATGACAGAAAAGCATGTGCCATCCTACATGTCCTACAGTTTTGGAAAAAGGTGATATGTAAATATTTAAAAAAAAAAGAGAGAATAGCTAGTCTTCTGCACGATTATCTTATGAAAGAATGTTTTATACAAAGTCATCTTAGTTTGCTTGTGAGAGAGGTATAACCATATTTTATTTCATTTACTGTATCATAATGTTGTGTAGCGTGTTCATTTTTTCTCTACAACTATGCCCTGAACATCTGCTTGGAGATTTCGCACACAGTAAAATCCGACCAATACAATTTCCAAGTAGATACAGGGACCTAATGTTTGTTTTACTAATTTTCAGTAAGTCTGTAAGCATTCACTCGAATATCAAACAATGGAACAGATACAGAGAAAGGGACAACCCCAACTATACCCTCCCCCGAACATCTGCTTGGAGACCTCGTAAACAGTAAGATCCGACCGACACAATCTCCAAGCAGATACATGGAACAGATTTTCTAGTAATTCTGTGTAAAAAATCATCTGAAGATCAAACAATGGAGCAGATATAGAGAAAGGGACAACCCCAACTATACCCTCCCCCGAACATCTGCTTGGAGACCTCGTAAACAGTAAGATCCGACCGACACAATCTCCAAGCAGATACATGGAACAGATTTTCTAGTAATTCTGTGTAAAAAATCATCTGAAGATGGAGCCATATTATATTCCAACGTTATCTCAACGGGCGCGACCTACTCATAGTAATTGTTATCCTTTACCCAGACTAACCAGAGTATCTACTAGGGATGTGTATATGACGATATTTATGTTACCGACAGTTTAGAAATTATTTGTGTCTGTGGCGTTCCGAGCGGAGCATTGACTGTGTTGTACCGAAGTCGGCCGTGCAAAGTAACGGTCTCCGCTCTCGGCCACGATCGTATCATAGTTTGTATACCTATATTTTCGTCATGTATCCAGGGAAATCACCAATAATTCGTTTATTCAGTGACCCATAGCGTAAATACTGCAATGTGCATTGAAATGTTATCCGGGAAACCTCTCAGTAAGTGTCGCCAGAGGACACGGGCACTGATGAGACTGCGATGCCGGTTACGTTACTACACGGTGTCCAGACCCGACATTCACCGTACGGGTCGGGGTATCGCTTGTCGGTGCAAGGATACTGCCCGTAAATTATATACACTATTGTATACACTACTATACAATGCCATACTTGTTGCTCTGAATGTGTGGGGGGCAATGGGCCTTAGATATTGAAGTATTACGCAGCGGAGCTCTCCGCGATGTGAACACCACGAAGGTTTACGTCAGACTGAGCTCCGGTTGTTTACGTTACGTCTTTTATCGGGCCAGGTCACCGTTAGTTATATAGTGCAATCTAACACAATAAACAGAAGAGACATTTCTTGTTTGGCGAGATATGCAACCTTTTATTCTGTTGTATCACAAACCATAGTATCAACACGTGCGAGGCATGATGTAGGATAGAGATTGTCTCAAATATATTAACATGTGTCTCATGTCAAAAACCCGGCCGAAACACGCCTAACTGCGTGAAAGAAACCAAGACCACGTGCGTGTGCGAACGAAAAGGGGAAACCAGCCAATCGGGCACAAATTGTGTCGGAATGAGAAAGGAAAGGGGTTCACAAGGGACAAGCGAACACGTTTTAAATGTGCTTTAGCTGGCGGTCTAAAGCACCGCGGACACTCTTGTAATACTGGAGGTTTCCCAGATCGGACAAGTGTAGGCCGGCAGGCGCAAAGTAGTTTGGGTTGTGTCTCCACAGACGTCTGTGGTCCCATACTGTGACCTTGGGGTAGCTCTGCACAAGTCCCTTCAACGCCTCCGTGAATTTGTGAAGGCGCTGAGGAAAGTCAGACATGTTAGGTGGAATATGGAGACGCCAGATATCTGGGGAACCTTGGACGAGCGCCCGGTCTGCTTTCTGGTGGAGACCCACTCAGTGTACACGTGGCGTGTCTATCATATATGGCAATACCTATTAAAAATTTCATCCTTATTTGGTAATACTTGCGTCAGATACCATTCTTTCCTAATAACTATACCTTACTCACGTACTTCCTAAATAATCAAACATAAATCCATACGAATGTGAGTTACAGCTCAGGGTACACATTTCATTCGTTGATGCATGCATCATATTAGCACCCTCAAAAACAAACAATACAACTTCCTACATACAATACGGTGTTAAAAACACACACATTTTAAAATACTAGTAGTACTAAAACAACAATCCGTTATAAGAAAAATTCCTTTTACTCAAGCTATATCAAAAGGGTTACAAATTTATACTATTATATTATTAAAATACTCACGTCGCCGGTGTGTTTTTTAAACACCGCCCTTGTTTCTTATATTACTCAAGCACATTCATGTATATGGTGACCAGCTCCTTGCTACATAATGTAACCTCAGAGTGTCTGCCGTTAACTGTTTCTAGATTCTAAACAAAAATAATAATAATAATAATATGACACTGGGAAACTTTGGAGCATTATGATATCTGATAGCATCGGTCCTATGCAAAAGTTTACAAATGAATCAAATAACAAGCTGTTTTCCATTGTGCTCTGGAAGTAATAATTATTGTGAAAACTTCAAGCGAATTCACCAAGTATGGCGTCATGATCATAATATCTAACGTTAAACTTCTGAGTAGCGACTAAATACAAGGTCTCAGATAATTTCAAGGTTTCTGGCTTGACCTACCTTCGTCCAGATATGTTTCAGAAAACTCCTTGTGGAGGGCTGAGACTGTCACTGAACAGAAGACAAGACAGAAGAACAAAACTTTCTTCAACCCAGAAGACATCGTCACATCTAGTCTGGGCATGTCTTCGTATGGTAGAGTTTCGGGAGAGTCCACTCAATAAATAGGGGTCTTAAGACAGCGATACCGATCTGGATTTTTCAAAGAAAAATCGCTTCTCAACACCTATAAAGTAGCAAAAATTCACAAAATACTGTATTCTATCGAATACATTTAACTTCGAGGGATACATGTTGCCGATGATATTTCTGTTTCACAAATATTTGTTCCCCAGTCAGAAATGGACTATCCTGATACCCTTTGACCTAAAATTCTCGAGATTCCCGCCATCTATGGTGTTGCGGTGTTGGGTTGTGATCTGGCTGATGTTTTGTGCTGTGAGATCGTTTGTTTCGACAAACGCTGCAGCAAAGTGTGCTCTTCCTGTGATATACATGTACAGTACCAGGCACTTTCTGTGCGAGTTGAGGCAACTGTCGTCTGCAAATAGAACAGCATTCTCCCGCCAAGTTTCCACCATGTCCGCTGAGGGGGGAGGGGCAGAGGCCAAGTTGGCAGGTACTGGACGGTCTTCTCAAATTTCTGACTTTTTTTAGGGGGGCGGGGTCTGTTTACGTGACAGCATTACGAAAGGAAAAACACGGTTTCTGTTCCCCTTCCCGTTTTCATACTTAAGAAGGAAAATATTGTTTTTGTCCAGTTTCTCCTTCTTCTTTTTCACAAGCAAATAAGGCAAGAATATTAAAGGTCGGTCAACGACATCGACCAGACGGCAGTTACCATGGTAACTGGTGTTTGAATACCAGTACATTATGTAGCGAAGTGGCATGACGCTAGAGGGGCTGGTCCCCATATCCATGTATTACATCGGCCTCCTTCCGTCTGAGTAGACGATGGGCTTGGCACTGGAGGGGTCTGGCACCGTCTCTGGTGGCTGAACAGGCCGATCCGTGAGTGGCAGACTCTGCCACATGTTGAACAGGTGAATGTGGTGGTGTTGGAAGTGGCTGGTCTCTGCCGGCGCAGGTCTCTCAATTGAGACCTTGTGATGTCGGCATCTCTCACCCCAGCTTTCACAGCGTGTTTCCAGTCTGAGCGGTTGAGTGCCAGTTCCTCCCACGAGTCCACGCTGATGCCTGCCGACGCAAGGTCTCTCTTACAGACATCTCTGTACCTCAGGTGAGGACGGCCAACTGGACGTGAACCGCTTTCAAGCTGGCCATATAGAAGGTCCTTGGGAATGCGGCCTTTTCCCATGCGGCGCACATGTCCAAGCCATCTCAGGCGACGCTCGCTGATCATGGCAAACAGGGTCCTGGACTTCGACCTGTCGAGGACCTCGGTGTTTGAGACCTTGTCCTGCCATTTAATACCCAAGATCCTGCGTAGGCATCTCATGTGGTAGGCATTCAGCTTTGCTTCCTGTTTGGCATATGTTGTCCATGTTTCACTACCGTAGAGAAGGGTACTTAGCACGCAAGCCTGGTATACCTTCAGTTTGGTGTTCATTGTCAAGTTCCTGTTTTCCCAAACTCTCTTGTTGAGTTTGCTCATAACAGAGGCTGCTTTCCCAATTCTTGTGTTTATTTCAACATCTAGGGACATGTTGTTGGTAACAGTAGACCCTAGATAGGTGAACCTATCTGTCACGGCAAGTAGAGAGCCATTGATGTGTATGGCAGGAGGGTTTAGAACATCCTGCACCATCACCTCAGTCTTCTTTATGCTGATTATGGGTTCACCACACCACGAAGTGGTGTGGTGAAACCATATTGCTTTTTCTGATGTTTCTTCTTCTCCTCCTTCTTCTCCTGCCATTTTTTAAATGGATTCAGCTTCTTCATTTTAGGGCCCAAGGTCCTGAAATTTGGTATGGAGGTACAGTGGGCAAATACCCCTAGGCGTTTTTTAAATTATTGTGATACAGGCTTTTAGAATGGTTTTATTTGAGTTTTTTGGCTGTGTTAGAGCAAATGTATTACTGTGTTAGTGGCCTTGTTTACCATGTTTGGGCATGAGTCATGACAATGGAATGCAGGGCATCAACCAATAGGCATGCAGCTTTCCTCTATACTTCTTGCTGATTGGCTGTTGGGATTTAACTTGATTAACACCTGCACAGAAGCATTTCCATACTGACAGTATGTCTGTATTCAAGTGTTTTGGTAGGTATTTCAAGCTTTCCTGCTCCAGCATTGGAATGCCGGGCATGGACGTTTTTTTTTATTTTGAAAATCAACAGTTTGCATTATGCAATTAAAAATCCTAACCAATAAAGTAGGGAATAGCTATCCAACTGTTGTTTTAGTTGTATTTTACTTCATATTATAGTTATATCAATGTAAATCATTGTTTTCCCTTGTGTTTCTCATTCTTTCCCTGCCATGTCGTAAAATGTGGTGAACCCATCGCTGTATTTGCTCCAAAGCAAATATTGGCCTTTCTAGTTTACACATGTATTACAACATGTATTACAAGTGTCTAGTATAGTTGACATAAGCCTTTTTTATTGCTTGGCTTATATCAATGACACAACTGAGTATTTTTACACATGGCTGATGAGATTAAGTAAAATAACTTAATAAGTTTCCTCCACAATGCCTCCAGCGATCCCTGATGTAGAGATTGACCCTGACGGGAAGTTCAAGTACATCCTGATCCGCTGCCATGGTCCCGGTGATGTCAGCAAGGACATCGTCAGGGGGTTCGCCTGGGCGGAGTTCCACGGTAAGAGCCGACACTTGAAACATCTTGAAGTTAAATAGCTCTCATATTAAGAACACTTGGCAATGTAACAAGGGGGGAGTACAGTACAAACAGAAAGACACTCCTGGCCCAGGGCTGGGGTCGAACCCACACCAACCCAGGGCACCAGTTCACACCCTGACACTCTAACCATTAGGCTAAAAGGTCTAGACCCGTCAGACGGATCAGTTGGTATCACTTACTAGTATAAACCCCCCACTGTTACAGCAAAGCAAAGGAACTAAAACTGTTGAAAGCAGTACAGTATAAGTTTCAGTATTGTAACTGCATTTTCTATCTAAGAGTCTTATTTGAAAAGCTGTCAAATAGATGAAGCATTGGATTTTATCTTAACTGTTGTTTCAAGCCGTAATACATTATCTATATACTGCTGTTTAGTTCTATCATATGCAAGTACCAGGTTCTTTTGAATCATATGATATTCAGAACAAACTGCTGCTGGGGCCACAATTCTTTCTTACGGACTTCGCAATCAGATGCACCACATTATATGTAGATTTTGTTATTAACTGGAAAAAATGTTTTAAAAAAAGGAGAGATGGGAGGATACCTGAATGTGATGTGTGTTTGAAGAGCTTGCACTGTTCCTTTCTCCAGCCGATATCTATGACAGAGTTGCACCAGGGATTGAGGCTCTAGGGTTTGACTGTGAATGTATAGGCGGCGGCAGAATACAGCATAGCAGGAGTCAGAGGAACATCCTAGTGTATGGGTACTCCATGGTAGGATCATGTTTTATATATGTACCTCAGGGCTGCCTTTGTGTCTATGTGACAGTTACACAATGCACAGGCTTATTTTTGAAAAATGTATTTTGAAACTTTTCTTGTAATTCTGCAAACAGAAAGAAATTGTTTAGCATTCTCCTAAATTCTCTTAGCCTGGGATCCAGTCTTTTTAGGCTTAATCTGCTTCCAAATGTTGCTACCAAGCCTCCAGTCTTGGTAACTTTGGTTGTTGGAAGCAGGTTAAAGACAATAAGACTGGATTCCATGCTGGAATTCTCTATGGAAAAAAATTATTTACAAGAGAAGATCAGGATTTTTGTATCTTTGACTTCTAGACAGAAACACAGGGCATTGTGCACTGCCCTGTCCATATCACACAGACACCGAGGCACCCATACTCCCTTAGTCCCTGACCTGTAGTTTCCCACAATGTTTGTAACCGCTTGACTTCCAGACCACATCTATGGCAAAGTGAAGCCTGTGCTGGATGAACTGCAGATCCGGTCTGAGGTGCTAGGGGGCGGCAAGATGACCCACGAGAGCGCCGAGAAGAAAATCCATGTCTATGGAAAATCCACTGTATGTCACTTTCAGACAGAGAAAACTTTGGATCTATAATATTTTATGTACTTATTTGTTTCTTTATTTATGTGTTCTTTAACCAGATTTGTGCAATGTATTCTGTACATTTGCCTATGGCTTGTTACTGTTGGTCCATATGCCTTCATTTTCTTCTGGTAACTAACCATAGGCTATTTTTATTGTTGGAACACAAGACTTGATTGGACAGAAAGTACAAACAGGTGACAAAATGTTTGACAGTTATAACAGAATTATACACTTGCAAGTATAATATAAAAACTGACTGTTTTCTCCTGTGTTTCTGCAGGGCTTTGGCCAGGCTGATCACTCCATCACTGTGGAGAAGCTGAAGAAGAAATTTCCTGACTACTCCAGCATCACCTTCAACAATGAGGGGTACTGAAGACACGAAGAGTCTGACAACTTCTTAAAGAGTGGCTCTAAAGAGTACTCTTATCTCTAACAGGACACAAACTTTTGAATTCTTATTTACTCCCCTTGCAAGGGTATGTGTAACAAAGACTTCCAGTGGTTGGCCAGTGCAAGTGCACTTGCTACAGAACTGCACTGTTGTTAGGAGTGTTTTCTACGTATAGTTTTGGCTATGGTATGAAACTAAGTTCTTGTGTTGTCAGCTAAATTGTTTGTTGAAAGGACTTGCTATAAAACTACCCTGTTGTAAGGAAGTTGTGCTGTTTTCTGTATAATTTTGATGATGATGAGAAGTTAAATTTCTTCAATGAGGTTATAGGCCTCAGTTTCTTGCATTGAAATTCTCAAAGTATGTTAAAATAGCTACTCATGAGGTTCTCTAAAATGTCCACAGCCTCACAGAGGCTGCTAGTTTGATAATATGATGACTGTCATTATTACATGTGTGTCTGAAGGCTATAGTACAAGTATAACGTGTCGCAGCGCAAGAGACATGTACAATAAATGACACAGCAAAATGCAACTGTACAAGCATTTCAATGTATATGTTTGACATAATTTTATTCCTATAAATAGCTTCATCACATTGGTAGGACTTGTCCTCAGACTCATCCTCAGTCACTGATAAAAGATAGCGGTTGCTATCTAAAGCATGTTACAATTCAGCAAATTTATCCAGGCGCGTTATTCATTTGTATTACATAGTATTATAGTGTCATTCCCAGTCTCATGTACAGACCCCCTTGACACACTTCTGCGTCTCTTCACAGCAGGTGTAGCTCTTATGATACTCACAGCAGGGTTGTCCCGTGGGACAGGGCTTGTCTGCGCAGGTCAGGTGGCGTGGCGGGGGGACGGGCGGGTCGTACGTGCACCCTGTCCCGTGACAGGTTGTCCCAGGCGCGATGTTAGCCACAAGGAGGTCAAACACCTCTGCCTGGACCTGAAGACATGAGGATTATGAATCACATTAAATAATTTTATTAGGTTGGGGAATGAGTGAATAGCAAAGTTCTTTCTTCACAACCACATGTCTAGTGATGACTGTCATCTTCAGCAGGGCTAATGTGACTGGTTCACTGAGCACTGAAGCTAATAAGCCACTTACACCTAGCTTCAGCGCACAGTGAACCAAGGACTAGTAGAGTATGTCACAAAGCAGTATAGGTATGGGAGTGAAGTCTGCCATCTCTGATTGCCTTTTCTTTATTATTGATTTAATGTGGATGCTATCTATACTTCAACTTTCAGTCTGCTGAGGCACTCGTTAGGCACAAAATTTGTGTTGTTTATGGAGTCTGACAGCAGGGAGAAGGTTAAGTATGACTGAAAATACAGATTAGTTAACCTACCATAGGGTTGGAGATGTTGAAAGGCCCCCTCCACTCTAAGTCAAAGACCGGTCCAGTTTTGTTGTACAGTGAAGGCCCGTCTTGGTAGGTTATGTTACAGGACCTCATCTCAGGCCAGCAGACAGCGTTGGAAATCACAGACCTGCCCAAGGTAAATTGGTTTATTGCTCAATAGATAAGCATTGAAATAAAGTTTCGTCTCACTATGCTTATCGTCCCAGGAAGAAAACATTGCTTATGCTCTATTTCTTCTTCTTCTTCATAAGGTCAATAACCTGGACCAGACCATGGTAACTGGTGCTGTAACCTGTGATATTGGATTACATTATGTAACAACTGGAAGGGCAGACCTGAGTTGGACACATTCATAATACACCTGTAATGAACAGAGCAGTAGTTTGTTGGGCTAGACCATGTGAAGGTAAACATTACGCCTTTGCCTTTCTAGTTGATTGGTATGTTTGCTTGCTAGCACTATGTTGAATTGCATCCATTGTTACAGAAAAGTAAGACTGACTTTATGTTGCCATCTAGCCAGTCGCTGTAGGCCTTCCTGGTGATGTCATCAGAAACATCCATGAGGTAGCGCAGGTGGCGGACAAAGATTCCTGTAGAATATATTGGCGAAGTAGAAGATCATTTATCAACTGCCCTGATATCTGATATAAACATTGTAAGAACTTGAATTCCAATGTCCGAATCCTGTATTCTAATGTTCGAAAGCCGCGCACGCGAAGCGCGTTCAAATTATGCTATGGAACAGTACGAACCCCGTGTGATAACCTTAAGAACCCAGTGTGATACCGCTAGTTATAACACGAACGTAATCGCTGCCCAGGTATGACATAACCAAAGTTATCACTCGGTCCGGACCACGCGCATGTCAAACGTTATCACGGACAAGATAATTATATAATCTACATGTGATATAGAAACACGTATATAGCAAAAGACCTTTGCAAATGCTTGATCAATGCTTGATCAACGCAATGTACCTTTGTAAACATATTCGTCCTTGTCACACTCCGGCCAGCAGCGTTCCACCAGCACCCCTTGGTGAGAGTTGTAGAAGATGGTTGCCTGGGCGACCCGGTGAGCCAGATTCAGGTAGCTGGTGTCGTTCAGGATGTTAGTCATCTCCACCAGGCCGCCCACCAGCACCCCGCTGTTGAAGGTTTTGTTGAAGTCACGGTTTCCCGTACAGTTGTCGGTCGCTATGTTCGACACCTGTAATGTCACACGGAAGAACTGTTAGTGGACAGAACTTTGGCAGTTAATAGTGGAGCAAATCAAACTTAATCGGCCATCTACATCAGGGCATTACAGCCATCCCTCAACAAAGACGTGGGGCGCCACAGATCTAGACTACCAAGCACATGAACGGAGAAGTAAAATTCATTCATTTGACCCGTTGCTAATGGCAAATAATGCCACGCCTGTTGTTGAATTTGTTTGTTTGTTACCTGGAACGTTTCCTGATCAATCAGTCCGTTTTTCTGTATATACTTCCAGGTCGTCTTCATTCTCTCCAGGAATGTTGAGTTCCCGGTGTGTCTGTGTCAATAGTAACAAACTCGGGTTACAACTAGATATCATAATGTATTGTGCATATTTAGCTAAATTTATTCCAGAGGCGTACGTCACAATCACAAGGCAAATGAAATTTCACTTTGGATAGCTACATAGACCAAGTCTAGACTGACCTGTACAACTTGGCGCTCAGCTGTAACATCTGCACATTTGTGATGGTGGTTTTCTTATCGTAGAACCAGTACCCACCTGGAAATGGAATGTACATAGTTCCAGCATTAAAAATGTGCAATGAACAATTTTTATGGAGAAGGATGTCGATAATCATATGAGTGAAACCTTGAATAGCAATGATTATTCCTGAATATAAGATAATTTCGTCGTGTTTCAATACATCTAAATATTTTGTAATGTTTCTCAATATTTCGCGTTTATGTCGATCATAGGTTATCGCAGAAAACAAAATAAACCCGTTGTTTACCTCCACAAGTGCCCGTATGATCCCATCCGTACTGGTAGTTCCAGTCGTGAATCTGCTGAGCTAGGGACAGGAAGTCCTTGTCACCGAGAACCTGGAAGAGATTCTTAAAATTTCAACAGGGAATGCATAGTGTCCGTACTAGTTACAAAGTTAGCAACATTATAGATTTTCCAGCAATGAATTTACTACAAAATTGCTGTTTGGAAGTGAAGGAAGAAGTAAAACGCGGTTCCAAAGGTTTTGAATTTTGAAGATAAAAATTGAAAACAGTAAAGATTATATTTGACACCTCATATATCCTGAGATAGCTGAGCCCGAACCACGCCATGTCGTCATAGGAGGGCGCAGGCGCGTAGGCCAGGATCAGGTCATACATCTGCCGCAGGGACGACTTCAGACACGTCTGGTACCTGTACCATACAAACAAACGATTTTTTCAAAGAGGCTTACATGCAATAGTCTACTTCAACACGTACAGATGGGAGGAGAACATTGGAGAATTGACAGGACGCAGCCCAAGTGAGCCCTCCGGAACAGTGAACAGAGAAGATGTAAGAATGGTTAACATGATATCTGTGGATCCCAAACGGCGAAACATCTATATACAAGGCATATGGGATGGTGACCTATACATGTACACCTGTTGATCTATGGTGGTGATAAAAAATAGCGGTCTAATATCTTGATTATATAAAGGGATTTGCTCCATGTTACCTGGTGTGGTTTCCGTAGTGCATGAAGTTTGCGAACGTCTCCAGAACAGCTCCGTTCTGCCAGAAACCGTCAAAACCGTTCCACACCTTAAGCAAAAACAAAGAATATGTGTCAAAAGCATGATGAGTTTGCATGTAAGTTTGTAAGGCATGCAAATATACAACTTTCAAAAATTCTTCATTATTTTCAAAAAGGTTCTTATAACACAGATGTTGAAAAGTCATTAACTGGAGTATCATTCCAACCCAGCTCGTCCACCACATTGAGAAGGGATGCGCATCCTCAACCGTGTCTATCTAGGTCTATGCCTGTATGGGTTACCGGTTAGGATCTGGCACGGTTCTGGATAGTCCCCATGTATCCAAGTCAAAAGAACAGTAGCTTTGCCAAAGCAAGGATCTGGATACACGTGGACTATCCAGAACAATGATAAAGCTCGTTTCTAAGTACAACGAATCGTTCCCACCTGATAGCTGAAGAGGCCCGCAATGGGTGACGGGAACCAGTTCCGCTGCAGTGCCACCTGCGCCCGGCAGGCCCACAGCGCCGCCGAGCCGTTTCCATGGTTACCGAACATCCCCGGGACGCAGTCCTCAGGTGTGGGCGCTGATGACGTCACCAAATTCGAGTTCGGCCACATGAGCGCCAGACACACCAGCATACACGTACTTCCTACGGCCGCCATGTTTCTAGTACTGAACTTTGGAGTGGCCAGCTGTTTTGCACGCTTGCCTTTTATAAGTGTCAAAGGTTGTTTGCTCGACCGACATCACCCAAGGACGCGCACGATTGAAGGATACACACTATATTTTTCGGACCTTTATTGTTCAAAATTGTTGCTGTACATGTATTATATGAATGTTCACGCAGTTGCACTGGAATAACTCTATAGAATTAAAACAAATCCATTTATTTTATAGACAAATTTACTTGAGTAACTCGCTTACACTATCAAATCTTTTGCCGATATTATGTTACTTACCGATCTTTCATAGACCTCTGTCAAATAAAAAATGATATTTTACTTTAATTTACTACATTTACATGGATTCTTAATTACTAGTACTTATGTTTGCTAGGTGTAAAAAGAATTGAAATTGATATAGAATGTATATCAAATATATCATAGAATATGTGAGTATTAAAATCGCACAATGAGGTATAATGGTGGCTCAATCCATGGCAAATAAACACATAATGTACACAAGCAGAGAACGATAAGGTAGAGTTTAGACAACTACATCTCCTTCGACACTTCCCTTTTATCTATTTATCTACATATCGGAGAACCAAGACCTGTCGATCTTAAATACAAATGGCCACAAATGGGTAGTCCCTTTGAGCAGGTACGCAAACCTTCCAATAACAATCTGTCCACCCCACCCCTAGCAACGGTTCTCCCCCACTGTACCCCCTCCCCTCACGCGGGCCTGATCCTCATGACACTCCCCTTGAGTGAGTAGGTGTAGCCGTGCCACGTGCACCAGTTGATTCCGTCTCCGTGCGTCTGGTGCTGGCCGCGCAGGTACTGGCCGTTCAGGTTGGCGCAGTGGCAGTTGTAGTACCACCAGGCGCCGGCGAACAGGGACGCGCACGAGCCCTGCCGCCAAGCGTCGTTGTCCTTGTCCTTGGTGCTGAACGTCATTTCGTTGTGCTGGCCGGCTGCTAGAGCGTCTCCTGGAATGTGCCGGGGAAAAAGAATACTAGAAGTCAAGTCAATGTGGTTCTATGAAAATAGAATTCATAGTTGGTGGGTCGTGTGGCGTAAAGGTAGCGTGTTCGGCTCGGAACCAAGAGGTCCCGGGTTCGAAACCTGCCAGTCACCGATCTTCTGCCCTTGGGGAAGGCATTTTACACGACTTTCCTGGATGGAGGCCTGGCGAACCCCATCTCATATTAGACACAAAAAGGCAGCAGAATCTTCAGATAGTTGAAGGCGGCTGCCTCAAAATGAAAGAAGAAGAAGTGCTCTTTATTTACGGGTAAAAGGTAAGTTAAGGAAGACAGATATCAAATACTTTTACTAAATGACTTGGGACTCTTCTTTAACCAGCCACCATGGCTGCCGCTAATGACGTCATTGTCACGTGAGTGCAGTCATTCCATATTTGGCTATATGTGTACCTGCGTCTCCCTCGTAGTCCTGGACCTCCAGCCGGAAGTTGTCATCCTGACCTTTGATCCGGAAGAGACCGTACCTGGCGTACCGCGTCTCATCCTCAAAGTCTTCCATGTCTATGTAGAGCGTGTACCGGCCCTGGCTGGCGATCTGGTGGATCTTGTCATTGCCTAAAGACAAAAGGGAAGACAGGGGTCTTTTACAGTATAAATCTCTCTAATGTTTGTAAATGTCCTACTTATGTTTACCGAAGGAAAACATATTGTTTTTGCTGTTTCCTCTTCTTCTTCTCCAAACCAATAAGGTCAATGACCTGAACCAGACGTCTGTCACCATGATAACTAGTGCTGGGTTACATCATGTTGCAATTCTATAGCAGGAGGGATTTAGACTCCTGTCTGACCCGATATGAATTTGTTTGAGTAAGAGCAGACTATATGCGAAGGTAAAAGCCTGGTAGAGGCTACGTGGGAGCTCCAGTAAGCAAACTACATGTACATGTAGGATGGCACCTAAGCTACGTATGCAGAGCTTTAGTGAGGTGGAAATTACCTAACCAGAACTCGCCCTCCAGGTCGCCGAAGCCCTGGCGGTACGACTCCCAGCCCCGCTGGAAATCCACCAGCCCGTTCATCCGCCGCTGGATCACCTGCAGGAAAACAGCAACACGTGAACAAATAGACAAGAATAGCCTCTACCAGGCTTCGGAAGCGGCTGGAAAGGGTTAAATATACAGATAACATGCCAGGGGATCCGGAGTGACGGTCCGCTACAGGAGTACATTTGCCGCCTCCGTCGATTTCTAATCTAAAAAGCACTGATCTTGAACCAGTTTAGCTTACGTATACTGAAGAGCTACCACTGACTGTGACAGAGAGGTTCTTTGTACCGGGGAATTCCATTAGCTCTTTTCGACAAGTGCAGCGAACAGTGGGCCACGGCTTAACATCCCGCCTTAGAACTGTGCCCTTTCCAATTAATAGCGTATGAATTTATCTCGATCTATATGCCCATTCTTATGTACGAACAAGAACCGGTAGCCATTACAACGACTTTTCCAAGCTCTGTAACAGGTATCCCGCAAAGGTTAGTGCACGACGGACTGAAGCCCTTTTGATCGGCTCGCAAGTCGAGGGCCAAGACCAAGAACAGCCGGAATTTGACCTGTGGCCCTCCCGGCTGAGAGGCCCGGTAGCCTGTTACTGGGGACAACACAGCGGGGAGCGTGGTTTACCCAACAGAAACACGGCAATCGGTGGTCTGAGCAAGTGTAGTACACGGATGTTACTTGTATCTGTATTTGTTCCAGTTATACGGTGTAACCGCCTTAAGCCAGCCCAGGTTTACGCTAAGGCAGCACCCCGGGCTGGTTACCGTTCTCTTTCGGTGCTAGATCTTTCCATGATCCAACATGCCTTTCTGGTTGTTGCCGTCCATTGTAGGCAAACTAATTGACACCGACCCCGTACAAAAACTCTGGCCAATGGACCTAGGCAGGCGGGCACCGTATTCCCAGCACAGTAAAGATATACAGGGAGCCTACGATGGTCTGGCTGCCAGGCGGCTAGCTAGCCTGGGTGCCAGACTGTTTCCAGGGCGGGCCTACATAGACCAGTTCCTCGGCTCCAGGGCCAACACGCCCCCAGTGAAATTATACCACAGCCCCCAGTTAAGCCCCGATTCACACAGGCTAAGCCAACACGCTTGCTAACTTTAGGCCTAGTGTGTGATGAGCCTGGCAGCCAGGCTATGTGGAGGCTATCCTTGCGTGATGTGTCCGCGTGTCCGCAGCCCAGTCTGGCGGGGGGCCAGGTTTATGGAGGATTTTCTCGACAACCGGAGCCGAAAGGTTAACAAGTCCTGCATGGTCTCTCCGAGCGCTGCCGGATGTTTAAAGAGACAGTGTGGTGTACAGGAAACCAACCTGTCAGCTTCACGGCTCTGACCATTACGTTGATAAAGGAAGGTTAGCCGTCCATGTAGAACATTACATAATACAAGATGAATCAAGCTTTAACTTCATGACTCTCATCAATACAGGTAGATCACTTATTTTCTCTCTGGTTATTTTTGTAGAAGGATAAAAAAAAGCTTGCGGGTCCTTTCCGTCGGTCAGCGCACTGCTCTGGCCTTGAAAGTCATACACGAAAAAGACGTGGGGAAAAAACTGTGTAATCTGCAGCTGAAGATAGAATGTCTGTAGAAAACCAGAGTGTCTATAGACAGAGAAAAACAGGAGTAGAGGGCTTGTGGAGGCGGTTTCCTACGTGTTCTTTTTGTAAGGTAGGCAGCATCCCAAATTCAACGAAATTGGTAATCAGAAGCGAACATAAGCCCCATCGCGTAATACTGCGCTTTTATTCTACATGAAGCCTTCTGTTTAAACGCAGTAAAAGAATCACTCGTAAACCGTAGGCTGATTTTAAGATGGTCCAATCCACATGACGTGAACTAACGGAGCTTCTGTACGTGCCACACCTCAGTGGTTCCCTCAGCAAACTCGTTTGTCATCCAAAGTGAGGAGTGGTTCTCGTTAGTGAAGACCCGGGAAGTAACCACACTCCACAGGATAGCGTGCACGGGCCCGGCTAAACAAACTTCACACCGTACTTGTTGGCTAGCCTGGTGAACCAAGAGGGTTATATAGTAGCCCACTATAACCTCCCTGGGTTAACATACCGTTTTGGCTCCCTATTCAACTCTCTATGGTGCTAATATTCTGTGCCCTCCCACCCAGAGCACCCTAGGGATTATAATCAACTTCAAATTAATATATCTAAAACTGACTGCAACAATCGGCTGTCAGTTTAAAGCCTTGTGCCAAACAAAATGGGCCGGCCGGAACACCTCTCCAACGCTGGCCCGTCACCAAACTACTTGCTGGCAGGGTACAGTGACGAAAAAATTGGTAGAATTTCTCCCTCGTCCAACTCGGGTTGATTCTCCCACATCCTGCTCGAAAAATCAACGACCTTGACTAATGAGACCTCGCCGTTACTGACATAATTTGATTATGTCCGACAGCTACATCATCATGTATAGCACATGCTGGTGATTAAATGATTTTTACCATACTGTACAGTGTACATGTATTTTATCCAGTTGACCCGAATTATATGATCCTTTTAGAGCCTTCGGATACAGCCAAAATTTACCTAAAGGATACCTAGCAACACAGCTTTAAGTAATTCCCATGTTGGAACCATTTTTATTTACCGTCTTCTCCTGCAAAATGCCAATGGCCTTTAAGTTATTACCTTCTAATTGAAAAGTTCAAGAGTTTAGTGTGAGGAAAAGGATCCGAAATGATCTTAGACACTATTCTATTGGGCTAATCTTGGTGAGTTTCTTCTAAGAAGCCGGTATTTTGCAGAAGACGCGGAACCTGACAGAGTTGAATCAGAGTTCGTCTGTGTCTTGGCTTGTTTTCTTCTAGCTGTATTGCGGGGCGTGGGCGTCCGCATACAAAATTTAACAGAAGTGACTCCCATGTTGCGCTTTTCCATCTCGTAAACGGTCGTTGCCATTATAAACGCTCGATGCCATGATATCACTGATGAATAAAGTTGGTGTTTTACGTCGAAGGACGGTTCTACCGGCTATAGGAGTACAGATATAGATACAGCTCGACGACGTATCCGAGCGTATCATAATTATATGTAACTTCTTTGAGGAGTGAAAATATTCGGCCATGTCTTACAGGGTGTTAAAAAGTAAGACCGTCCTACCGTCCAGCCCCCTCCGTCGGTGTCCATGTCACAGAAGACATCAAAGCCCTTGCCGCCGTCGCCCACCCCTGTGAAGGCAGGTGTGATGGTGTAGATGCCGCTCCGCGTGTAGTTCTTTTGCCGCAACTCCATGCAGTCTTTCGCCTCCATCGTCGAGATTTTCTCTTCAAGGAAAAGAAAACAGTTTAAGCTTGAAGGCACTCAAAGCAATTTCACGACAATAAAACTGCGTTTACAAAGTCAATTTTCTGCAAATTTTATTTTTTTCAACCTTGATACTGATATCTGTAAACTACGAATGAATGAATGAATGAATGAATGAATGAATGCATGAATGAATGAATGAATGATACTTTATTTCCGTGTCGTGCGCTATCCCGCGCCCAGCCCGTGTGGGCTTATACGACACCGATTCAATAAATTATACAAAAACAAAAGACGATCAAAGGTACAGATAACATAATCCAAACAAAATATGAACGCAAATAAAGGTATGCTATATACAATACTGGTGAACAAATAAGTGAACTCATAGGAGATCGTAAATACAAATAAACAAATCTGTACATAATGAACCAAGAGTTCGCAAAATAAATACAAGTACATAAGGTAAATCAAACATAATAAGAGAAAACAAACGTGCAGAAGTCACAGAAAGTGTTGATGTGTTATGAATACAGGTATTTTCTTCTTTTCCCCCACGCTCGATAAATGAAAGTTGCTAGGTCAGATACACCCTCGTTAAAGAGCCAGTTAATTCTATTTTCATCTCTTTCTCATATGATGTCAGGTGATTTTTTATAAATTTTACGAAACATATTTTCTCGAAGATCGTCATAAAAGGGACAGTACGATTGCTCGAGCGGTCTTTGTTAACATTGTCTCCATGTACATATTCTTGTACTTTTCTCGCAACAGCGCATCATATACAATTCGCCCAAACACTTGACTCTGTACAGGTTATGAAGTTTTTTGATCAACAAACCAGGAATTTCACGTTCAAAAACGTTCGATAGTGCACGTTTCTTGAGGCATTCCGTTATGTAATCCTCAACAACTAATTTTAATTGGGCGGCTCAGACTTTATACGAGAAGTCGTGAATACACACAGCAGCGACTGTTAAAAGTGTTTACAAGTTGTCGTAAAGAA
>NW_017804353.1:3067053-3090624 GCF_001625305.1 Branchiostoma belcheri
CTGTTGGTTAAATCCCGCTCCAGCTTGCCCTGCTTGGTCACGTAGTAGCACAGCTGCGCGAAGGACAGGTCCCCGCAGCTCTCGGAGCACGTCTCGGAGTTACAGATGCGGTTGATCTCGTCGTAGTACATCTGTGACACTCGCGGAGGGGACAGGAACGGGTCCGGGGTCTTCTCCGACAAATCCGACAGTACGGGGACGCAGGAGAGGAGGAGAACGAAGGCGGATTCCAAGGCGAACGCAGCCCACATCTTGACCGCGGGTGACCCCGACCTATCCGTCTTGAAGTTGAACATAAGTTGTCGTGCTACTGGGAAGCGGCGCGCTGCTATCTGCCGCTGCATCTTCCTTCGTCTGTTTTCCTCCCCGGGCAACCGGAGTAAACCGCACGACACAGGGGCGGCGCGGGGAGACTTGGCATTTATATGTCGGTACTGTGATCTAGGAAGAATCGAAGATGAGAAACATTTTGTAACGGATTGTGAACTATACCACAAAGAGAGAGTAGATCTTTATAATCTGATACAATCTATGTTCCCCTTCTTTATACATCTAAGCTGTACAGATAAATTTATATTCCTAATGAGCTTAGACAAACCCTCTGTATTGAAACATAT
This sequence comes from Branchiostoma belcheri, assembly GCF_001625305.1. Classification (NCBI taxonomy): domain Eukaryota; kingdom Metazoa; phylum Chordata; class Leptocardii; order Amphioxiformes; family Branchiostomatidae; genus Branchiostoma; species Branchiostoma belcheri. Next base: position 3,067,671 of record NW_017804353.1, read on the forward strand.
CTGTTCTTACATTTTTGCCATTACTAAGAAACGAGAAGAAACCGAATTTACTTGATTATAGCTAGCGCTACTTGACGATGTATGTATGTAACGTTATCTATATTCCATCATTTTTGTGACCTGTACTTAACCCAGTGGGTATGTGTGTACAATAAAGGTCTTCATTCATTCATTCATTTATAGGAGGAAATTTCCGGGGTTTGAGTTTAGGTTTACTTCGATTCACAATTAGCATACATAGTTGCTTCTCTCCCTGTTGTCCTTATAGTTCAAGTTCAATCCACGGTAAAACTAAATTGAGTTTTTCAGCAAAACTGCCATACATAGTTGCTATTCTCGCTATTTTACAAAAAACAAATATACAAAATACAGATACATTAATTAGTAGTTAATAATGTAATGTAATGTAAGAGATCAACAAGAACTAACGCATGGCAGCTGCAGACATGCAAAGATCTCGCCAGGTTGATCCGTTCAACTTCTACCTGGCGCAGGCCCTTCAGTCAGTTCTGGTGACCCGGGCCAGCCCATATACTAGTACACCAAATGAAATTATTTTTGTACCCTTCATCGTTCCAGGTGTTAGGTATTCGGTTTAAGTAACGGATATATATCGATACGGATGTTTCTTTTCTTGTTCAGTCGAGTCCGCGTTTTGCGTCCCACCTATACAAACATAGGGATGGCCATACATGTAATTGTACATGGTACAATGTACGGTAACCACTTTTGAACCATGATAGCACAAAAAGGGTTTAAAATGGAACTTAACATCCTAGTTACTTAAACATCGCGTGTTAGTGTAAAAGATTATCGAGTGGGGCTAACAAAACAGTCTTTTATGTATTTATCTGATTATTTTTGCATTGTGAGAGTTATGTTTTTGAACATAACGTATATTAATATCTTTGGTATGCATTTTTTTTTTACCTGATACATGTACACGCCGACCAACGAAAGCAAGATCATGAGATGATGTCCTGATGAAAAATTCATAGCATTAATATTGTGTTCACAGCCAGTATTATTTAACAGACCTGCGGTTTTACTTCGACTACCTGGAAGAGATGGGTAATCAGGTATTCCATTCTTCACCCTTGACCACCGGAAGTCCTTGTCCGCCATTTTGGGACTGACCATTTGTTTTGTTGTCGAATTCTTTCTGAGAATACGTCTAAATATCTGCAGAATTCAACACCTTATAGATAAGGAAACGGCAACAAGCTATTGGTAAGACCCTTATTTAACTCTTTAAGCGTCTTGGTGGAGCAAATACGGCACAATGAGTTTTCTAAGTGATGTTATTTCTCTATTTTAGTGTCAGTGCTACAGGGGGAGGGGGGTGTTTGTGGAACTTTTCCTAGCCCTTCACGTATGCATCAGGAGCCAGAAATTATGCCAGACTGCTCTTACACAGGTCAGACTCCAGTTAGAGCTTACGAAGTTCAAGGTCTAACTAATATGGGTGCTTAGCGCGGCTGTCGTTGCTAGGGTATTCTGGTGTCGGGTTACAAACTAACGATACTGTGACCTTTCTAAAAACTCTAGTAGAACAATCTAACCCACCATCAACAGTAATATGTTATTGTTTTCAAGAGTTAAGACATTATATTTTGCATGGCGATTTCCATTTCCTAACTATTTCCATTTCCATAATAATTTGTAGAAATGGAGGCTGGGCCATTTGACTTGGCTACACTACAGGCGGCATATGAACTGGCCATGTCTGCTGAAGACCCAGGAACCGAGAATAACAGTACTAGTGGAGAGGACCAGACAACAGATACAGGAAGGCAGCAGGACAGGGAAAGAGAGAGTCCATGTGAGGAAAGGGAGAGTCCATGTGAGGAAAGGGAGAGTCCATGTGAGGAAAGGGAGAGTCCATGTGAGGAAAGGGGGAGTCCATCTAAGGAAAGGGAGAGTCCATCTGAGGAAAGGGAGAGTCCATGCGAAGAATCTACCCATCGTGGCCATGTTTGTTCTCATTGTGGATACACGACAAGTCGTCTGGCAAACCTCTCAGTACACATGAAAAAGCACACAGGTGGAAACCCCTACCATTTGGATCAGTCAGAAAAAACGAGTGATGACGACGAAACCAACAACAGGGAAGACACAGATACAGAATGGCAGCAGGACAAGGAAAGGGGGAGTCAGTATGACTCTGAGGAAACCTGTAGTGTAGGCTCTACCCAGTCTGAAGAGCTTGAAAAAATGGATGTTGACTATCACGATTCGCCTGACAATGCCGACAACAGAGAGGTCCAGGCAACAAACCAAGCTGGACCAAGTTACAGATGTGGCCAGTGCGATCACCTTGCAAGCAGCCAGGAGGGTTTAAAAGCCCACATGGTGTACCACTTGTGCAAATGCGACCTTTGCAGCTTTTCTACCACGTCGAAACAGGAACTGAGGCAGCACATTTCGGAACACACTGCAGACAAACCGTACATCCACTCATGCGGACGCTGCGACTTCAAGACCCTCCATAAATCCCAACTTACCAAACATATGAAAACACACCCGGTGGAAGAATGCCCCAACAAATGCGACATTTGTGGCTTTGTCACAACGTCAAAACAGGAACTGCAGCAGCACATTTCCCAACACGACGAACAGTACATCCACTCGTGTAAACATTGTGACTTCCAGACCATCTACAAATCTCAACTTTCCACGCACATTAAAAATCTACATGCTGTTGAGGAGTACCCCTACCAGTGTGACCAGTGCAGATACGCCACAACACAGAAGAACTTTTATGACAAACACATGCTCAAAGTACACAGCAAGCCTCACGTGTGTTGGTGTGGGTTTAGAACGGCTGATAGTTCTTTCCTACTTGTGCACATGGCAACCCATACAGGACAAATAACCTATAAATGTGACCAGTGCGACTTTATTGCATTGTCACAACACACTTTGAAACAACACACTAAGGCAACACACAACTACAAATGTAGACAGTGCGATCATATTGAAAGCAGCCAAGAGGGTTTAAAAGCACACATGGCATTCCACTTGTTGAAATGCGGCACTTGCAAGTTTTCAACACCGTCGTTACAGGATTTTAAACAGCATCTCTCCCAGCACGTCTACAAACCTTACATCTACTCATGTGGACAGTGTGACTTCAGGACCGACTATAAGTCTCAACTTGCCACACATATCAGAAGTCTACACACCCCTGACGAATTCCCCCACAAGTGTGACCAGTGCAGCTACGCTGCGAGACAGAAGTCCTTTCTAGACAAACACATGCTGAAACACACCAAACCCCACGTGTGTTGGTGTGGCTTCAGAACGGCTGACAAATCTCAGCTAGTTGTACACAGGGCAACCCATACAGGAGAAGTAACCTTCAAGTGTGATGAGTGTGACTTTCGTACGTTGTCAGAAGACAGTTGGGAACAACACGAGGAAACACTCGGTCACACTCTTGCAAATTGGGGAGATGTTTCTACATCATCAAAAAACAAGAATTTGAAGAAACATTCAGGAGAAAAACCCTACCTCTTCTCGTGTGAAAAGTGCGAGTTTAAGACTGATGACGGTTCACAGGTATACCCACATATGATGACCCATGCTGAGAAAAAACCTCCTTCGTATAAATACAAGTGTGATCAGTGCAGCTACGTCGCGAGCAAAAAGCACTTTTTAGACAAACACATGCTCAAACATACCAAGCCTCGTGTGTGTTGGGTTCGAACGCCCAATAGTTCTAGCCTATCTGTGCCAAGCGCATCCGATATGAGCCGAGGAGAAAGAACCTACAAATGTGATCAGTGTGAGTTTTCTACATCGTCAGAAGACAGTTTAGAGCTACACAGGGCAATACATAGAACAGTTGATAGTATGGAAGGTCACAATGTTACACACAGTGGCACAGTCAACCGTCACACGAGTGGGGAGCGTGAGTTCACCACAAGTGACAGTGTTATTCTATCCATGCATATTAATGAACAGACAGGCGAAGCACCCAAAATCAGTGACCACACTTCTGGCAAAACCACACGTACACTCAGTACCGAGGAAGACTACCACATCTGTGGGGAGTGTGCGTTCATAACAACTGACAGGGTTGTCCTATCTATGCATCTGACTGAACACAAAGGCAAAGAACAGACCACCACCACCTGGGACCATACCTATGCCATCCCAGCCTCCGCACTGGACATGAACACTGGTGACAAACCCTACCTGTGTGAACAGTGTGGATTCTCGTCCACGTCCATAACTCAATTTACCATCCACAAGAGAAGACACACGGGGGAGAAGCCTTACCTGTGTGACGTCTGCGGGCTAACGTTTGTCGACCGGTCTGCCCTGACTGCTCACCGCAGGAGGAAACACACACTTGAGAAACCACACAAATGCAACCTGTGCGACTATTCTGCCGAACAGAAAAGCTGTCTAGACCTACACATGGCAAACAAGCACACGGGGGAGAAACCCTACGCGTGCGAGCTGTGTGGGTACAGGACAGCTGTGAAGGGGTACATTTCCGTGCACATGAGGATACACACGGGTGACAAGCCCTACCGGTGTGACTACTGTGACTTTACTGCTGCGGCGAAAAACACCATTAACCAACACATGGCCAGGCACGATCCCACCAAATACCTCGTGTGCAAGGAGTGCGGCATGAGGACAGTTAGCAAGCAGTACATGAAGCGCCACATGGCTAAACACGAAAAGAACCCGAGTTACAGCTACAAACCGTACCAGAAAAAGAGGAGAAAGAATGATGATGATGATGATAGCATTGATGATGACATTACTGATGATGATGAGGAGGAGGAGGAGGTGTATTATGCAGATTATGATGATGTTGATGAGAAAGAGCAGGATAATGAAGGTTATGATGAAGACTTGTTTGACTTCTATGGAGCACAGGAAGGCACTGAAGATGTGGAGTAAATTCCCTGCTACTTTTGTACATAACTATTCACATTATTATTTACTCAGTGTTATCTGTTACACACTGTTGTCTCACTTGTGATTGCATGAATACAAAATGTGTATAAATGTACCATCATATGATATTGTCTTGTGTTATTTTCCACAAACTCACATACCCGAAAACACCCGGCTTCTAAATCCAGCTAAGGAGGCTAAAAACCACTCCTGTATCCACTCTCGAAGCAGAGGTTTACAAAATATTAATAACCCAAAACTTCTGCCTGGAGAATAATACTAGTATGCATCTTGCACATTTTGCTCATTTATTTGTAAAGAAAACATCTGGTAATATAAGGTCTATTTGAGACAGTACCAAACACCCATACCTTCCCAACATAATGTTATATGTAATTTGCATATTATATGACTTAAAATTAAATTAGACTGAGGGACCTCCAAGTTTTGATATTAGATTAATCGTAAACACAAGAAGAACTAGAAAGGATCATGATCATGCCTGCCAAGTCACTGGTAGACAATTTAACTAGGACACGTTTACACCCACGCGTAGCAAGCTTGAAAATGTAAGGCTTCTGATTTCCCTTCTTCAAAGACCGCTGTTTTACCTCCTAAGGCTTCTTCAAAGAAATTCCGGGGAAATTTTGGAGATTTCCTCCGCTGTGTTGCGGGCAACTCCAGACTATTAAGTGATTGCCTAAGTAAATATTCAATACTAAATCTCACCTCACATTACTTAAAGCAGTGCGCAAAACGAACAACCTACGTAGCCAGAAAAATATCAATATCCCAGGGTTCATTACGTTCTTCTACGTGAAAAAGGTTGATTAGAGCTGGAGAAAAAGTTTTTTGCGTGAGTTTGTTCGGACAGTCTTTCATGAGCTCACAGCTATAGCTGCTAGCATTCCGATTTCCATTAAGGCCTTAATATAATTTTTTGGATGATATTTTCAAAATGTAGTACCGACTGTATTGCGTATCTTCTTTATAGAGTGTTGTAAAATGAACACCATTACTTAAAAATGTGAATAAACAATTCTAGGAAACGTGACGTCTTATTTCATCCTTGAAGTAAGAAAGGATAACATTGTCCTTAATATCAAGTCAATTCCAGACCTCCTGTTTGAACTTTCACCTTTGCAAAACACCTATCCCTTCACAACAACAGCCTTTCATGAGATTGGGCGACATTTTTTTAATCCCTGTGAATTTTCATACATAATGCAAACTTCGCTCGCCATAGTCATCACTGAAAACGCCAGACGCTGCGACGTGCGCCTGTGAGCGCGTTGCTCTTTTCTTTGGAAGTCCAGACTAGAAAAACGCGGTCCGACGCGGCTGGACAAGAAGCGCGAAGTCATCGGATGAACTGAAATCATCTCTGAGGTGAGTTTGAATTTTTTATTTGCACATATATATATAACAGTAGTTCGTAAAATGATGGAAATGGATTTGTTATAGTTATTTATTTATATAAACATTCTGAAAATCCGTGCTAATTTTTTTATTCCATGCTCATTTGTCACACAAATATGCCAACACCGATAACGAATCAAATTTGTTGAATACCGACTTTCTAGTAAGGAAATAGCTGATTGGGCTTAAGGCGTTGCAATACTCGATATCATGAGTGTAGTGTGACGCAGTTTTGTTTCTTCTTGCTGTTTTCAGAAGTCCAGAGAAACGCGGTCCGTCGATCGATGTGGGACAACACACTCGAAATCATCGGATGAACGAAATTATCTCTGAGGTGGGTTTAAATCTTCATTAGCCCAAGTTAGTACATATAACAGTTGTCCGTAAAAAATATACTAGAAATTGACTTATTTATCTAAATCTTCTTGTTATTCCTTCCTTGCCTTGTATATTTGTCACACAAATATGTTGGGATCAATAGCGACTCAATTTTGTTAAAATCCGACTTTCTGGTAAGCAAATACCTAACTGGGTGTGACCCGCTGCAATACTCGACATCTTGAGTGTATCGTGACGCAGTTAAGTTTCTTAATAATATATGGCGTTCTATGCTTTTTACGAATGTGGATATTTTGCGATGGTTAAATATCGTCATCATATGTTAGATATAGACGTGATCGAAAGGTTGAATTTGTTGTCTACAAAGATTTGTACGTATTCCTGATATTTTCCGTGAGTTTTGTAGGCAGCGTACAGCTCGACTGTTGTAACTAGTGGTCCCTATTTGGGGCAGCGAGTTTTATTTGGGGCTTAAAAGACATATATTTTATACCCTTATAGTAATAACTAATGTAGATTTTGGGCCTCTGGGTGAAAAAGCTTCCATTTGTTCAGATTTTCTTCTTTACGTTTTGTAGACAAAAGTACAGTACGGATCCAGAATATTTACTGTTATAAGGTTGTCAGGCTGTATTAGTGGCAATAAAAATTAATGGCATGTTTTCTACAGAAAGTCTTATGTATCGAACAGTTCTGATAATGGCAATTACAGAGATTACACCTGAAAAGGTGATACACCTGTCTGGCAGTTTTACGTGTACACAAAGGCTCTGATTGGTTACTTTCTGCACATGCGTAGTTCCTCTATTTTTCCACGATACCTATTAAGATAGCAGTACATAGCTTTCTGCCTACAGGATGAAATTTCTATATAGTTAAGCACCCCATGATGACTCACTTCGACGCGGTAAAAACTATACTAGGGTGCACTACTGAGAAATACAAGAAATAAATATGTTAAAATTCAGGATATAATCTATAGAATTACTGAAAGAAAGTCGAGTCTTTTTCACGTTTGAGGCCCTCTCTTAAATGGTGCCCTGCGGAGGTTAACTGAACTGCAGCCAGCTCACACAGGTGCGTCATCATCATCATCATCATTCATCCTCTGTAGTAGAGGTGGAGCATACAAAGTTAGCTCGCCACAACTGTCTGTCATACATCACAGAGAAAAGTTCATGTCCCTCCAAGCCAGTTTCAGTTTCAATAAGTTTCTTAAGTGTTATGTTTGGGCGTCCAACTCTTCTCTTACCGGTATCAGGGTTCCAGAGTAGAAGCCTACTGGCTGGTTCTTCACTACGTACTACATGACCGGCCAAGCTTAGTCGTCGACATTTGACTACTGAAGTTACATTTGGTAGCGAACCGTATAACTGTTCATTAGTAGTGTGTTTCCACCATGGTGTATTGAAAACCACTCGCAACATCTTCGTGTATGTTCCGTTTAGTTTTCTAGAATGTGACATATTCATGACCCATGATTCTGACCCATACAGGTGCGTAATGCGCCACATTTATAGGCCCGAAAAGAAAAAAAAACTTCAAGAATCCAAATCATTAACAGTCTGAAAGCGAATAGTATTTCTATATTACACAGCACGGTTTACTTGTTGGTACCTCTCACATAAGTCGTTCTAGCCTGGCTTTTAGAGTTATGTCAGTACCTCTTCGTATACCTGCGTCATAGACCAGCGGGGACCGTCCGTTAATACTGTGTTCTACGACCTTAACAGCGGCCCTACAGTAATTACAGGCGGGGGCAATTCGGATCACACAATCTTCATTTTCTATTCCCCGTGGCTATGTTGTACCATTTGATAGGGAAACGAATGTGTAAGTAACTTTTTTTAAAGCTTTTTTACTCCGTGAAGGAGGTCAGGACCTCCGGACGGAGTGTTGTAATCGGCTGATTTTTCATGTTCGCAGTCAAAACACTGGGTTCTCTTTGTGTAATCGGCACGCAATTTTATACGCCGTCTGCGGGCATGCCCGTGTTGATGCACGAATGTGTATTTTTGCCGTTGCTGCTTTCGCGGTCAATGTAATATCGCAGACGCACCCCTACAATTACGAGGCGAATTGGAATGGTCCAGAAAAACGCGTTGTTTGGAATAGCAGTGGGGTTCAAAAAAGTTCATGCAGATACGGGGTGGTTTTTATAAGTGGTTCCAGATGTTTTTGCCCATGGTTAAGAGATGCCAAGTTTTTTGGAAGATGTTCGCAGCCAAAACGCATTCTTCCGTACGTCGCATTTCTGTGTAATTTCGCATGTGGTGTTGCATTATGTCCGGGATGATGCACGTCTTTTTATTTTTACCGTAGCTGTTTTGATATTGGAGTAAATGCTTATTTTCGAAACATCCCCATTTCTTTGAAATGGTTTCGTCCGTTTATGCAACTGTTACTGCGCTAATGACGACCAGTCCTGATACACCGCGAATGTGCGAGTGTTCCCTGTAGACAGTCCCGGGAGTCATTTTTTTCGCACATTCCAGGAGCCAAACCAAAATACGTTCATGAACCGAGTCCAAAAAAACCGAAACGTGAAAATCGGATGATCGGACCTGATGTACATTTCTCTTTCTATAGATTGTACACACAATACACACATCTTTAGATAATCTGGCCATGGCAGGTTAAAAAAAAAGTAACCCTGAATCATACTAGATTAGCGTAAATGCATGTTAATGCGTTCAAAACAAGAAAAAAATTGTTTCCGGGTATTAATCTCTTGAATCACGGCGCTGAATATTGACGCAAAAATATTTCGGGCATCGCGCGCCCTTCCCGCGTCACGTGTAGGCATCTCGCATCTCTGATTGGTTGTTGCGTCTTAAGATGACTGAGCCGACGCGCGTTTAAACAATTTTTCTTTGTTCGATTTATCACACTTCACAGAGAATTGTCGCCAATGGCTACTTCTTTTTGTTGCAATATATAATACTTCACGGAGAATTGTCGCCTATGGCTTCTTGTTTTTACTCGTTCCAAGGATTTGGGTGTAATTTTGTAAATGATGATAACAAAGCTGGTGTTTTAAGAATAAAAACCGCCTTATGCTTGTTCACCCAGGGTTAGGGCAATACGGATCATACATTTTGTTTTTCTACTTCATTTTTTATTCCCAGTTGCTATGTTGTACGTTTTTTTTTAGGAAAACGAAGATGTAACGTATTTTCCAAGGCGTTTTTCGTCGTTCCTGATCATGATTTACAGTTTCTGTTCAAAGATTTCAGCGGCAAAGACAATTTTGTACATAATGAATGATAACGAAGTTGGTGTTTCGTGATTAAAAACCGCCTTATGCATGTTCACCCAGGGTTAGAGCTGAAATAGTAGACTTCTTTTTTTTCCGACAATAAATACAGGGCTAGGGGGGCAATCACCTGATATCGGGCGACAGGTTATTTCAGGAGGATATCACAGCCCACAGTATAGATCAGTATATACTGATTCACGATGAACACCGTTATCGGGTTACTATTGTAAACGCTATTTGGGGCAGTTCGTATCATACTTTCTGTTTTCTTTCTATTCCAAGTCGTCATGTTGTACAATTTGCTAGGAAAACGAAAAATGATGTAACTTATTTTCCAAGGCGTTTTACTCACTACTGAGTTACAGTTCCGGTCCAAGGATTTCTGTGACAAATGCAGTTTTGTGAATAATGAATTATAACGAAGTTGGTGTTTCATGAATTCATGAATAAAAACCGCTTTACGCTTTTTCACCCAGGGATGATATAGTAGACTTGTTTTCCTTGACACATACTAGTTTTGGCAGGAGTACTAAAATTGATTGTAGTAATACGTTGTGTTTACCGTTGTTATAATATGCATGTCATTATGACTGTATACGTAATATGTGGTTACATTATCATCTAGCAGCTGCGATAGTGCCCTAATTGTCTTGCTGCGATAAGTTAAAGTCAAAGTAGGAGTACTATGTGATCCTTCTTTCACCTTTTTTAACGGTGAAAAGTAAACTAAGCCATTTGAATCAATCCTGTTTCAATTTGAGTTATAGGTCAACTTGACCTAAGTCGAAAAAAAACTTAACAAATGGTAAAAAATTGGGGTCGAAACGACAGCGCGTTCGGATCGGAACCAAGAGGTCCCGAGTTCGAATCCTGCCATGCCACCGATCTTGTGCCCTTGGAAAAGGCACTTTGCACGAATTTCCTCACTTTACTAAGATGAAAATGAGTGTATCTGTTGTCGGTTCATGCGTTTGTCTGCGTTGGTGGCGGCATAAACATCAAGTTGAAAAAAAATCTTGAGGTGCCTTCGCCATGTCCTAATAAATGTTGGAATAGACATAAAACTAGTTGCCACTATAACCACTTATAAATGCTGAATCTTTCAATCTTTCAGGTGACGCCTGGCGACAAAGGCAAGAGGTGAGCCTGACCCCTGGTGGATCCAGAACGCCCAAGCTGCTTGCGGCAAGAACTCTGTAGAACATGTAGCTACATAGCTCTTTCAAAGACCGCTTAGTATATCCTATAGCATTACTGGTCTCAGATTTACTTGGCTTGATCTTTATAGAGTGTTGTAGAGAGCCGTAAAGAGTCTGAAATGGCTGGTGTGAAGCTGTCCCTTTTTCTCCTCTTCCTCGTTGCGTTTGAGCCGCGTCAGGCTGGTCTGTCCTGTGCTGGCGTGTGTGAGATAAAGCGCACTGGGTTCTGCCCTGGTCTGGGTGGGATCTCTTTAAGGGGCAGTTTGCCTTGTGCCACGTGCAACACGACCGGCCAGGCCGATGAGAATCCGCTCGGGTGTCTCCCAGGCGATATGAAGAAGCTGCAAGTGGCGGGGCACTCCGACAGAAGCGGCGAGCTGAAAACACTGCCCCGCCTCGGCCAACTCCGCAATCTGATCCTCGGGCCTGGAAGCATCCGTAAAACTGGAAGAGGAGCATTCGCACCCGTGCCCAACATTCTGGCACTATCCATGGAAAAGAATGCCATCAAAGCGGTTGGAAGCTGGTTTGGCGAGATCGCCAAGCTAGAACGTCTCACGCTGTCAAGGAATGAAATCGAAGAAATCAAGGAGAATGCTTTCCAGCCCCTGAGACGGCTGGAGTATCTCGACCTGAGGCACAACCGGCTTCGTGCTGTGGAAGAATCCCACTTCTCAAGCCTGACCGGGCCTCGTGTATCTGCACCTCAGCTACAACAACATCTCGCACATCGCTGGGAGGGCATTCGGCCGTCTTTCTAGGCTAAGCTCGCTCACTCTGGATCACAACAAGATATCGTTCCTCAGCACCGGATGGCTGCAGGGGTTATCCGCTAAGAATATCCGCCTAAACAACAACCTGATCTCAACCATCCCCTCAGAGTCGCTCGCTGCCATGTACCGTGCTGTGGGAATTGGAGGAAGTACTAGTGTCTCCATCCAGGAGAATCCCTTCCGTTGCACCTGTGCGCTGGGCAGAGCGTCAGCGTCCCTCTTCGGCGACCGCCGCGACAAAATGCGATGCAGCTACCCGCCTAGCCTCTTGAGGAGAAAGATAGCCGACGTTCCTAGGAGAGAGATGCCGTGCCCGCCACCCACAGCCAAGGTGTCACGCCGAGACCGCGGAACCACTCTAGTGTGTGAGGTCTTCTGGGAGAAGCGACCAGAGATCAGGTGGATGGATCCAGGAGGGAGGACCGTTGGAGACCGACAGGCACAAGACCAATGTGGCGGCACCGTGACTACACGCCTGGAGCACGACTACCCCACCACCCAGTCCCCCGAAGGAGGACAAGTGCTCCCAACAGACGCCCCCAGCCTACCCTACATCGGCAGGTCCACCTTCACCCTCCACATGAATCCGCAAGCCTACGGGTGCTGGACGAGGGGCAGTTACCGGTGCGTCGTGAAGTCTGCAACAACAGGCAGCGTCGTTGCAAACCTATCGCTGATCAAGTCGAGCGAACAAGACCCGAGGGACGACCACACCGTGACGACAGCGGCCGCCTACACCTCAACACCTGCCCAGCGGAACGCAAGGATGACGGAAAGGGTCGCCAAAACCCCGGACAAGAACCCCCGGCAGGATGGCATTACTCCGGCAGCTGAAGCAGGAAGCATGGGCCGAGCCAAGACCAAGAAACCCCGGCAGGATAGCATGACTCCGGCAGCTGATAAGGCAAAACGTCGCACCGTGATGGCAGCCGTCTTCACCACCAAGCCTACCCGGCAGAACGGGAGGGTTACAGGAGGCATGGGCAAAGCATTTACGGACAAGAACGGACAGAAAGATCGCACCATTCCATCAGATGACAAGCCATTGAATATCGTGATGCTGGTATTTGTCTCCGTAATAGGCACTTTCGTCACTGTGGGAGTTGCGGACAGGGTGTTGGCCCGTTTCAAGAAGTGGTACGAGAAGCGACAAGAGCAGCGGCAAAACGCACACGGCTACGCCGCAGGCGCGATCGGAGGCATACCGCTGCAGAACCTCCAGCCACCGGCCGCAGCCCCCTCGTCTGGAAACCCTGCTGTACCTCCTCAACACGCGCAAGATGACATCCCGGACGACGCATCCATTACTCCGTATGCGGAAACGTCGCGTCTGGAAAACCCCATGTATGGCGCAGACGTGACGGGGCCTAGAGGTGCGACATCGGCGTCCCCAGACCCTCGTCCCGGACCCAACCGGCCCGCCAACTCCAAGGCCACGTCACAGCCAGGGGGCTCGGGCACAACTTGGGCCCCAGTTCCACCTCCGCGGTCCGACATGCAAGACAACGCCGCCAGCGACTCTCACTACTACCCACCAGCCGGCGCGGACACGACTCGTGCACGGGACGTTCCGGCGCCGCTGCCCCGGACCAACAGGCACGTCAACTCTAACGTGTCGGCACAACCACGAAGACTGGCAGAGAGGATCCCGGACCCACTTCCAAGGACCCACACCTACATCAACTCTAACGTCTCGGTGCGACCGAAACGCATGGGAATGGCTTCAAAGTCACGACACCACGACAACCTTGGGGCTTCCTACGACCCGCAAGGCTTGAGGATGGACGAAGAAGAGAAAGTCGAAGGTCCCAACCTGTACCTTGACCTGAACGGCCCACCACGCCACTCTGACTCGCAGATGGCTCAACCAGAAGACGTCCCGCCCCCGCTTCCCCGGACCAACAGATACGTCAACTCTAACGTCGCAGCTGCACGACCGAAAAGTTTGGGGACTGGCTACTGTGCGAAGAAACCGAAGTGCCTCCTACGACAACCGCAGGGCCTTCCATGTCAGCCGCAGGGCCTCTTACGACAACCTACGTAGGTCCTCCTACGACAATCGTGGTGCCTCCTACGACAAGCGTGGGGACTCCTACGACACCCATGGAACCTCCTGCGACCCACAAGGCTTGAGGATGGACGAAGAAGAAAACGTCGAAGGTCACAACCTGTACCTTGACCTGAACGGCCCACCATACCACTCTAGATCTGGCTCGGAGATACCTGAAGCAGAAGACGTCCCTGACCCTCTCCCAAGGACCAACAGATACGTCAACTCTAACGTCGCAGCACAACTGCGACGCTCCCAGATGCCAACACAAATGCGACCAACCGGACCCTCTTCGCACTCCCAAGGCTCGGACCAAAAAGACGAAGCCGAAGGCCCCAACATTTACCTTGACCTGAACGGCCCATCACGCATTGCTGGCCCTTGACTACAAAACAAACTCAATACCGGACAGTCCCCAACTAGAAACCTAGTATCTACCAGCAAAGTGCAAAGTAATACAAACCATTCTACAGACTGAGACCCCGTTGGAACTTTTTTGGCCCTGTTACCTGTCATAAAATGGCAAGTCTAGCCCCATCGCGTGATGAGTGCCCAATTGACAATTGAGTCAGCACACTGACACTATAATTGTGTTTTTCCAAATTTCTCTTCATTACTTTAGACTTCTGTGTCTATTACTTTCTCTTATCAAAATCTCTTCCTCACACATATAACAGCCATTAATCTTTATTGTGGGTCAGGCCAATAGACATGAAGCCTAAAAATTAAACTAAATCACATCACTTCAGATCCTAAGAGCCTACTTGTGGGAGATTAGAAAACCAGACTTTAAGCTTAAGGTATCATAATGTTGAAACTTTAACAGACAAACTCTGGCTTCAGACATTCAATGAAAGGAAATTCTGTTACCTGTGGCCCTGAGCAAAGACGGTTGACCAAACCTGGAACGGAATAGGACTATGATTATGGACAACGATTCTGGTTTGATGTTTTAAACTGTATATACAAGTGCACTTTCTTTACCTTTGTACATGTAAGAATTGTGCATACATGTTCCCGGTTTAGAAAGACATGAGTTCGATTCTCATTTAGGCCTGTCATTGCAATGTTAATGCTTGTATTGATTTCAGTGGTTGTAGAAACATATCAAAACACGAGGAAAGCTGGAGTGGAGGTAGTAGAGATATCCAGCATAAACACAGGCTCTTCATGTGATTATGCTACACGAAGTTGATTTTATTGATGACTTAGTGCTGTCTTTAGCAATGTAAATGCAGGTAGAGCAAACATGCAGCAAAAAGTAGCCTTTGTGATGTATTTTGTAATGGTATCATGTAGTTCTTATGAATTTATATCTAGAAAAGGGACCGAAAAGAAGATTCCTACAAGGAAGAAGATATGTCTTGCTGTTCTTGAGATGGAGAGTTTAAAAAAATGTTTATTAAAAGTCAATAATTAGACATTGAGTTTGCTAGGAAAGAATTTTGAGCACAGAAAATATTAAGAATGAAGAACTGATGGTTCTTGATGTTGTATTATTGACATCAGAGGCCAATAAAATGGTCTAACTATGACTTGAATTTGTGGCTCCAGGTTACCTTAATTGAAGAACATGTAGACAGCAGTTCAGAAACCACATTTCAGTCCACATCTTCCCATACAGGATGTTGGGTCAATATCGCCCCTTCCCTACTTCATCAAAGTCTCACAACTGTAAATAAAAGTTAGCCATTGGCCAATCTAACTCGGGGTCAGGTTAAAGGTGAAGTTAGAAGTTAGCCAATAGTCAGACCAACATAGGATCAGGTCAAAGGTTAGCCATTATTTAGTTCAAAGGTTAGCCATCAGTCAGTCCAACCCAACCCAAGGACGGGTCAGCCAGCCCAGTCCAAACCAAGGTCAGGTTGATGAGCGAGAGAGGCAGAGAGAGATATGATAATTGCATCTATTCTATGGCTAGCTAGCATTGCTAGTCAATCCCAATGTGTACACAATGTCATGTAATTCATAATGCAAATCTATGGCTATCCACTTTGCTATCTGCGATATAATAAGATGACAGCATACTAGTACATTGTACTTCAGTATAGCGAAAGGCTACAGTTTGGACAAATACAACAGGTGCAAGAAATTCGCTATCAACAGCACACATGTACAAAAAACAGTTTGACCTAATACTAAAACTGGCTACAAACAGGCATCATAATATTACACAGTTACAAAGAAACTCTTCTCTTATGTTTATTCAAACTGCCATACATGTAGGTTGCACAGACTATTGAGGTAATTGTAGCATCACATTGTAAAACAATGTTATGGCACAGGTATCTACAACATTAACAGTTAATGTTCTCACAGAGATTATAAATACTTGCAGCAAGATACATTTTCCACATACATGTACATCACATTTATCGCTGGGTATTTATGTGCTGCAAACAACATTCTTTATCTGTATCGGTACAGCCGGTATAACAACCCTTCGGCGTAACACACCAGCTTCGCAGGCATGCGGCACAGAGGCAGCTGGCTATATCACACCGAACGACTTGTTACACTCAATCTTTGCACATTTAATTGCAGGCGTTAACCTGCAACTATCTAACCATCGTTGTTCAAATACTATGGCTAGCCTGACTAAACCTGGCTCCTAGCAAAAACATCAATTAATGCTAGCCAGTGAGAGATTGTGTAAACACAGGCTAACATTGTGGCCAATTACAGTGATACCTAGGGGCCTCCTTGCACACGTGACAGAAAAAGACTGTGTAACACAGGCTAGTTGTTCTTCCTTCTGTTGAACAGCATGGAAAGAGTCACAGACATTCACACAGACAGCAACTTTAACATACAAGTTAGCCTTATATATTATCATCGGGAATAAGATCTACAAATATGGCTTCCCTTGTCTACGTAGTATATCTTAGGCCCCTTTTAGATTAGATGTAATTCACAAAATACGACTGGTTTAAATTTGGATTTGACAAAAACCCAATGGAGATCTAGTTTAACAGAATGAACTGGACCTTAGTGTCATGTGACAGAACTATCAACCAATCAGCATTTAAAATGCTTTCTGAACCACTTAATTTCTATCCACAGTACCTCATACATTCATTATTTTACAGAATTGCTTCAGCATTAGTGTACACAAGCACATCTAACCCTCGGAAGACAGGGAACAACAGATGCTAAACTGGACAGTGAGTGAGTGAGTGAAAATCACAGCTTTTCTGTTGCTTACAATTATAGATACACATAGTCTGCCTTTATCCTAGAGTGCTGGCATACTATCCTCTACCAGGCTTTGGGGGGTGGCTGGAAAGAGTAGAAACTGGCCAAATAGAGAGATAACATGTCTGAGGACATGTCTCAGCAGCTGCCTTGAGTGTGTTACAGGGAAGCTCGGTGGTAGAGAGAAGTCACCTGGCCTTGTGAGCCAAAGGTCTTGGGTTCGAATCCCAGTCCTGTGCCATGATACACAGACGTACGACTTCCTCGTTCCTTTCCCCTTGCTGTACTGTGTGACCCTGCTGGTTCATTTTTAATTAGCTGCCTCCGATCCTTTGTCACAATTAGGAAGGAACCAGTCATCTCATGGCAATTCAGCCTGTGTCTCTGGTTTCTCAAGAATTGCAATTCTGTAATTCTTTATTTTCTTTACTGTACTTTTATATTCACAGTTTTCACTGTCACTTCTGAACAGAACTTTAGTATCATTTGTCTTACTGCAATTGCTGTCACCATGAAGATTAAGTGCTGCGAACATGTCAAAAGTATCGTGAACATGTCCATTTTCCTCAGACTGTGAAATTTTGCTTTCAAAAGCAGAAGACAAAGTGATAAATCATCTTGCTTGTGTCCGGTGTTGCAGTAACACATCGATCTACCTGCACACTTTGACAGGAGAGTTGGGGCCGAGGTTTCGGACTTCGTCGATGCGGTTTTTGTGGAGCTGGATGGAGGGCGTGATCCATGCTCCACAGGAACACTGCTCGCCTGCCCAGTTAAACGAGCCCAGACGACCGTTGCATTTGGGACACAGCAGCTATATGGGGGGAAAGAAAAAAGAAAGAATGTCACTGGAAAGGATATGTACCTAAAACCTGTACCTATAAAATCATTTAAATACAGGTATGTACCTGAACACTAAGTGGGCAACATTTCTTATGATAAACATAGGTTTTGTTTGTTTGTTGTTTGAGCCTTTGCTTATTCATGAAATTCATGAGGGAAGAGGTCAGGGTCAGACAAAGTATACCAAGATACAGGTTACATGATTGGAGTCATACAAAGTCCATAAATATAATAGATGTACAAAGTCTATTGCATTTCAAAGAAGGTACCATCACCTTTCCCTGCACCACCCCTGCCAGTGACTCTGCCATCCAGGTGACAGGTACGACAAAGATGGAGGAACACTGGATACTGGATCCCCCGCCCTCCCCCGCACCGCCCCGCTTGTACCAGGAGAAACACGTCTGTCCACTCCCCGTCTCGTGTTCCATGATGCTGTCTGAACGGAACAGGCTCCTCCTGGAGGTAAACATCAACAACTTTCACTTACAGGAACTTTCACTTTCAACAGATATATACATTTGTATAAAGAACTTTCACTTACATAAAATTTCACTTTCAACAACTTTCACCTATAAGAACTTTCACATACAAGAACTTACTTTCCACAAATTTCACTTTACACAAATTTCGCTTGTAATATATAAAGAACTTTCCTCCGTTTCAAAAGCAGAATACAAAGGGTTGTTGCTTTGCAACCCTTACTATCATAACTACACTAAAAGAGGGGGATAACAACATCACAAACGGGAAAAAGAGGAATAAAGACCGCACCTCCGCAAACAAAGAGCGACACCCTGCGAGTTACGCAGTACTCCCCTACATCAAAGGAGTCACTGAGAGACTGAAACGGGCTTACGCCAAGCACAACGTGAGTCTGTTCTCTAAACCAGGCTATACACTGCGCAATGCCCTTGTCAGTCCAAAAGACCCACTACTTCCCAGTGAAAAGTGTGGTACTGTTTACAAAATATCGTGTGAGATGTGTGGTGAGGTGTATGTAGGTGAAACCGAAAGGTCCCTAGGTGAACGAACTGACGAACATCAGAAATCTGTTGACCGTCAGGACGGTAAATCCGCACTTAGCCAACATGAACTCAAAGCGGGACATAGGGTCACAAACGGCCCTATTTTGGACATCGTTAAGATTATAGACCAGGAATCCCGGAAGTCACATAGAAAGATTAAGGAAGCGGTCCATATCCAGTTGGAACGTGCCGGGATGAATCGCAACGAAGGTTGGGAGCTGCCCAAGTCCTACCTACCCCTACTCCGCAAGGAGGCGGGGGAGGTCAGAAGATCCACACAAGTCTCGACCTAGTCTCGTGTTCTCGCGAGACTAGGTCACTCCTTGAGAAAGGTGTACAGTCGACACCGAAAATTTGGAGGTACGTGTTTTTACCTTTAAATACAGTCACTGATTGAAGAATTTCTACTAACCATAAAGTTTAACTTTTGAAAAGTAAAGGCGCTTTGCTTTAAAGGTTTATGTTGTCTTGACCCACCTGCACTTTCTGCACCTGAACAGTGCCGTGTTGGAGACGTCTCCTGTCGTGTCTCCACGCTCATGTGGGTCCGACGCAAACGTCGAGGACTCCACTTGACCTTGCTCTGTAAGAAAACACCCTCAAGGTCACTTAAGACATCTCAACAACAACTGAATCTCGAAACTTGAAGAACAACCATACCTACAATGTAGTACCAAGCTGGTAATGAAACAAAGAAAAGGAGAATATACAGAGCATAACAAATTCTTTCAAGAATTAAGAAGAGAAAAAGAGAGAAGAAAACTCAGGGATTAAAGGTAAGAAACTTTCTTTTCAAGGAGTTGTGTGGGTCAGGAGTGAAGCTGGATACTTCAAGCTGGCCTCTCTCTTAAGGCAGAAGAGAAAGAAGTTTAAACATGAAGGTAATAATATAAGATACCCAAGAAAAACAGTTATTCAAGCAACTGTACAGATTTTTGCAACTGGTTAATTTTTCAGTCCTGGGAGAGAAACCTCACCGTGAAACTGCTGTGCGAGGTGCTCCAGTCTGTACTGTTTGAACTCAATGCGACTCTGGTCCACATGGCAGCCCAGAGACTCGTACAACATCAGCTGGGACATGAAGCCATCGTTGGGTCTACATAGGGAACAAAAGGATTTTTAAAAATCTATATCATTCGTTGATAAAGGATACACATCCAGATAATGAGATACACAAGAAAACAGTTACTCAAGCAACTGAATAGGTTTGAAAACTGTCACAGTGTCATACATTTCCTATATAGCTATAGCATCCACTACCACTGCTCACTGACAAAAGTAGTGGATGCTACTAATTATTTATGTGTTTTCAAAATCTATCCAGTTGCTTGATTTAAGACTTTCTGGTGCATAATGCTGCATATATATTATTATTCATTTATAATATTCATATTTCATCCATTAGCTAAACACACTGGGAAGGCCATGTACACACACCTGATGTCTGGCTTGACCTGCCGGACGTGCTGCAGGGCCTGGTCACATGACCAGCGCTCTGTCTGCATCAGGTGTGCTGCGACGACGGCTGCACTGCGGGAAACACCCTGCAGACTAGGAAAGGAACACATGGGTTAAAGTACAGCAAGATCATGTAACAACATGTGACATCCCATGCATGGTATACATAGGAAAATGTATTAAAGAATGTCTACATGTTAGAGGTTCCTCCAATATTGTAAAAGCCCATTTTCATCCCATACTAGATGCACATTCTTGTCCCAAATAAATGCCTAAAATACAACTTATAAATTAAATGTAGTGAGATGGACTCCAGGAAGACTTGTGTTGGTATAGTCAGTATATGGTTAGTAATAAACAGCTTCATAAAACAAACAAACAAACAAACATCCCCACCAGTGGACCAGCACCCCTCCCTGGTTCCGTCCCTTCTGAATGAAGCTGCTGCATTCATCAAACCTGCTCAGCAGGTCGGTACTCGACTCATCCGACGCACGAACAAACTTCTGCTGGAACGTTCCAGCATCTGTACCAGGGCTCAGCTCCTCACTGTCCACCTGAGAGATTAATAAATAAAATATAGAAATTAATTCTCCTTGTTGGCAAATGTGTAGTTTAGTTCATGATTGGGCCTAATTATAAAGTTGTGATCATTCTTTGGGTGTATACTATGTTTCAAGACTATAGTTTTACACCAGTAGCCATTTTATTAGTAATTATAGTATATTCATCAGTCATGGGTTTCAAATTCTTTTATCTTATATTATCTGGATACCAGTGTCTCTGACATCACATCTAAATATATAATATACTATTAATAGAGATTCGTGTGGTGTGTTATACCCATTGTCATTTAGGTAAAGACCCCTGAGACCCCATGCTTTATGCATGTCTTATATTTACGTCTAGGGGGACCTTAACTTTTAACACTGGGAATGCACAGTGAGTACTTGTAATCATGAACCTCCTTATTATTGAGTCAACAGGCTTCACAATGCTTTTGTTTGTACAATAATTTTACTCCTTCACTCACAGTCAAAACGTGGGTGATTCCGGCAGACTTGAGGCCCTGGACGTCCTGTGCATCGCCACGGTTACCCAGGTACAGGTTAGGCGAGACCAGCTGCATCTTCAGGTTGGTGAACTCTCAGGTTATATTACTCAATGTCTCAGGTAGAGTATCGGCACATGATGCTCCGGTATTTTGGACCTGTGCCTAAATGAGAAAAGAGTTGCATCTTTGGTGAACTCTCGTGTCACGGTGGTTTTATGTCGTGAGGAAGAACACTGTTTTAACAAGTCATCACTGCACTACAGAGTTGTTTATACCCCAAATTCAAAACAACGCAACGTGAAAACCCCTTTTCCTATACTACTATACTACTACTACTGCAAAATGAAACCACCGCGAATGTTTTACAATCTACAGTATATCAACTAGAGTGTACCTTTATTCAGGTACAGTACCGGTGCATAATGTTCTGGTATGTTGGACCTGTGCCTAAATAATACAGAAGTTGTTGTATTGAACATGAAGAAATTATTAAAACGTTGACGCAGTTTGTAAACAAAGAAACGTGACGTACACATTTAGGCGTTACACAATGACAGATTTTAGCACATTATTACAATGATGCGCCCAAACAACGAAGTTATTTTGTCCACAAAGTTATGAACTGACAGTTCCTAAACCCACTTACTTACTTGGAATGTTCTTGCGTGAAGATTTCGCGGTTTTTGAGAAGAAAATACACTTCACCGACTTCCATTTATCATGGGCGCAGCCATCTTGAATTCCCAGCATACCCGACTAGTCTATTTACAGGTTTGCGATAGCAAAACCTGTTCTATTTTACCTGGATTTTATGGGCGCCGCCATTTTGTTTCCCGTCATGCAATGGGGCAGGTCAAAGTTGAGTGAGGTGCATTGTGGGACCTGTCACAGGCCTACAGTGTAAGGACGACACCTAGCGGTATGTTTGGAAAGAGCAGTAATTGAAAGCCTACCTGGTTGTGTGTTCATTTTGGCAGAAGTGTATAGAGGCGATGGCTTTGACGTAATAAAGGCGAGTCTGATTGTGTTTAGCACTTGACGTAATTTTCTTAGCATGACGGGAAGGAAACTTGGCGGACCTAATGCGGCGGAACTTTAAAGTTGTTTTTTTTATGATGAGATGGTGAGGCTTTGGTATTAGTAGGGTGGTCTTGAGGATCTTGTCGAGGCCGAGCCTAGGGACGACAGATTGTCCTCAAGTACAGGGGTTAGTAGGTGGGATAAGTGGCATGAAGTTTTGGTATGAGTACACTTCCTGATTTCAAGTTCATTATGGAAATTGTAAGTTTTTTTTCAAGCTTACCAGTCCATTATACAGTGACTGTATAGGCGTTTGTAAACGTTTTTACGACCTGCCTTTCAGGCTGCTTGAACTTAACAATGCCGTCGCTTGCGACTCTCCATCTGTCTGAAATCCCCT
>NW_017804353.1:3096289-3216521 GCF_001625305.1 Branchiostoma belcheri
GTAGGTAGGTCGTTCGGTAGGTAGGTAGGTAGGTCGTTCGGTAGGTAGGTCGTTCGGTAGGTAGGTAGTGGTAGTGATTGGTTTTATTTCTCAAAGATTACAGTTTCGCAGTGCTTGGTGTAAACCCGCACTGAATTGCACTGCTAAAACAATTCGACAAATACATGGGTTACAAATTATTAAAGAAATACATAAATTATTAATAAAATACAATCTACAAATTAACAGATTAAAAGATAACCTCTGAGTAGACATTGTCAGAGGTTAAATACATATCGTGCATACAGATTTCAATAAACCTATTATTAATACATTATTATTGATGACTTGTCATAAATGTGTATATTCAAACATATTAGTTCGGCATTGCATAGTGCTGGTTGAACTATTTTGGGGGACTAGAAATTTAATATTAGCAATCATTGAAACATTCCAGTCAGGGCCGTTGTAAAAAAACATATTATGAGAAAATAATCTCCAATTATTGATGAATTCTCGTATCATGCAATGGTTGAGACCATACGTCAAAATCTAATACGTTCAAGGTGATAATTCAGGCCAGGTAAAGATCTTTACATAAGAATTAAAATCTAATGAATTTCTTCTCCCAAACTTAACATATGTGCATTACAACATATTTGAATCGAAACTGCAAATACTGGTTGCATTATTGTTGAAGAGTGTTACAAGATAGGGTATGGGACTATTCCTGTAACGATTAGTTCGTGTTTTAATAGTGTCCAATAGGCTGCTGTTTCTTGTTCTTCTACCACTGACGTCTCCCCGGAAGGGGGTAGCCAATTCCGGTAGGACTCAGACTGTAGTAGTCTTCTTGCGAATGTCTGACAAAGGTGTTCACGTCTTTGCTGTAGTGTCATGAGGCATAGCGTGTTGCAAGCGTCAGTATAGGTTGTGTAGTCAGGCCCAAGGATGATTCGAAAAGCCCTTCGCTGTATTCTTTCCAGTTGACGTCTTTGGGACTGTGTAATGGCTGGTTGCCAAACTGGGACAGCGTACTCACAAGTGGGTCGGACAAAACTTGTATATATGGTGACAAGATCTTCTCTAGTAACTCCGAAAGATTTGAGTCTTCTCAAGAAGACAAGCCTCTGCCTTCCTTTCTTGGCCATGTGGTCCACCTGGGTGTTTCATTTTAGGTCAGCTTGTATATGGAGCCCCAGGAGTTTAGCTACTTGAACTTGTACTAGGGGGTAGTTGTCAATTTTTAGTGAGGGTAGTGGTGGCACAGTTTTTGAGAAGTGCAGAAACATCACCTTGCATTTGCGAGGGTAGGTAGGTCGGTAGTTCGGTAGGTAGGTAGGTAGTTCGGTAGGTAGGTGGGCAAGGCGTGGGGAGGGCGCTGTTTCAAGGCGGCACAACACAGTTTTAGCCCTATGGGGATTTCTATGAGGGTCTGCATGGGGGGGTCCTGGCAACGGTTAACGGTAAATTCAGCAGGGCCGATAACGCTTAACGGTAAATTCAGGACGGTCGGCAACGCTTAACGGTAAATTGACAGGCTTTTTTTTCGAGCTGCACTGGATTTGGTATCTCGTTTTGTGAAAAAAGGTAATGAAGCACGCATTAAAGGTATGTGTTCCCTGTGTTTCCCACCTGCCCTGGTCCCCGAGTGCGTCCTCAAATAAAGGGGAGTCCGAGTCGACGTCGGCCAGCTTGCATTTTTTCAGTCTGCCCAGTTTTACCGATGGATTTTGAAAGGGGAGCGCCAAAGGCGCCCGTAATCTAGGGCGGTCCGGGGATTAAGGATTTTTAAGCCTTCAAAAACGCAATTTTGAGAGGTAAATCATGGTGTTGAGAGTGTTTGTCGGTCCTTCTCCGCAAACTTCCGGAAATTGACGGGAAAGCTGGTTCTAGTAGAGCCGAAGGGACCAAGCGCAGAAGCGCGAGTCGAGCGCCAAAGGCGCGAGCAATGTTGGGGGGTCCGGGGGCATTCTCCCCCGGGAAATTTTGTATTTTTGAACCGTCAATGACGCATTTTCCTGCACTTTGAAAGGCAAATTTAGGCGTAACGAAGAATTATTCATTAACGCTTAACGCTGAATTTAGGATGACAAATAACGTTTTACGTTGAATTAAAACGACCAATAACGCTTCACGATGAATATACTGATAACGCTTAACGTTGAATTAGAGCGGGCCGGCAACGATTAACGGTAAATTAATATAGCCCATAACGGTTAACGAAAAAGGGCATGCAGACCCTCTTCTATGGTTAAGGACCCCAAAGTGACTCACTTCGACTCACTGAAAATCATAGTAGGGTGCACAAGCAAGGTTCAGATTTTTGATATGTTTAATTTCAGGGTATAGTGTACAACACATGCGAAAATGAGCTTAAATTTGCCGGCTAGTTTTCTTCTCATGCCCTCTTTTATTAGCGCCACTGCGGAGGTCATGGAACTGCAGCCGACGCACAGTACTAGGCGGGACAAGTATCCAAGCGCAAATCTACGCCGACTGAACACGCACCATAATTCAACTTCTACAGTCTCAAAACTGACGTATTCCTCTAACATTTACCACAGGTTCTATCTCGATGCCATGCTCAGAACAATCTCTGCACCCTTCTCTAGTATTGTGCAGCACTACTTTGTGCCCGGACTACTTTTGTTCGCCCATAAATACTGTGTTGTGCGGCCTTTGACGCCTGCATGACCCTCAAAAGGTTAAAGGTCATGGGGCATGGAGAAGTCATAAAGAAGTGAAATTTTGTTTTGGGTGTAACTATTGTTCTTTTGTTAGTATATTGATGACGAAATTGTTTACAAGGTAAGTGGGGATTAGAAAAGGATGAGAAGGAACCCTGTAAAAGGTAAAGCACACACAAAAAACATATTGTAAGTTACACTACAATGACTATGTACAACGCAAACTTGTCTATATTAGCAACCGCTAATATTACTATCTAGTTGATTTTAGGGGGAATTAATTATCATAATACATATCTTAAGTGGCATTAAACGTAATAATCAAGCAGTTTTAAACATCTTGGATATCTACCAGCAATAAAAGTTTATTATTGGAAAAAAATGAATATTCAAACAAAGACACAACTTTTATGTAAATATTGCAAGCATAATCCCCTTTTCTTAGTAGACTCTACCACTAAACCCGGAAGTAAAACTGAGAGGTCATGTTATGAAGGGTGCAAAACGTGGTGTGTTGATGCAGAAACCGGTTAGCTGTAAAAATGAGCAGTTTTGTCGCACGATGGCTGGTATCCAGGCTATTCCGAGGTCTGACACACACACAGGTCCAACCTGTGAGGCAGTTGAGGTTGGCAAGACCTTTATCGTCCTTCAAAGGTAAGTATAAATAATATTTTAGGCCAAATTGATTTCATTATATGGATGACAGATTGTCCTTACCCAAAATGATACGAGCGTGCAAGAAAAATATGTTGTGCAGGACAAAATTTTCCATCATTATGAAATCTAAGCAGTACTAGTTCAGGTTCAAGGAGCTTGATGTATATAACATTACCAAATGATACATCTTTCCAAATGTCATAATCTAGTCATATTTGTGTGGCCTTTGATACAAAATGATTTTCTATGATAGATATAACCTGGGCAGCCCAAATGATACATGTATATATATATATATATATATATATATATATATATATATATATATATGTATATATATATATATATATACTTATTAAGTAGAAATAAACGGCTAGCCAAAATGTAATCTTTAAATCCTTAAGACCAACTTGTGGCGTAATCAATGTTGAAACAAGAAGCGAGTTGTTTATTGTTTGTTTACATGTTTGTTTGTTTGTTTACACTTACAGATGTGAGTTCGTACAGCTTGAGAAGTCACACCTGTGGTGAGCTGAGAGCAGTGCATGCTGGGGAGGATGTTAGCCTCTGTGGATGGGTCCAATTTCAAAGGCAAGTTCAGAGGTAGACTGGTGTCCAGTCTATGGTGGTTGGGGCAGATTTTTCTTCTGGTCTGCAGAAGCTCTATCCCGCCCACCTCATGATCAGCTAGGTTCCCCGGTAGGTTTTGCATGGCAGAAGTTACTGGGGCTAATCAACTTCTGGTGTGCAAAATTTCTACAGATGTAACATTCCTATCCGGCAGTCGTTTGAGCTTGACGGGGGGAAACTGTTAGAGCCCTGAAGACAGCCCGCCCCAACTACGATAGACTAGATAGCAGGCTACATGTAGTATGGACATTTTTAATGCTAATATAATGTTATAATAGAAAAAAGGAACTTTACCTAAAAAATGACTAATTTGACAATTTCACTCTTTCTTCATCTCTCTCCAGAAAGCAGTTGTTTGTGACCCTCAGAGACTCCTATGGAGTCATTCAGCTGGTCCTGCCACAAGACAAGGTCAGGTCCACTTTTGCAAAGGGGGGATTTTGGAGGATTCTAGTCTTTGTTTTTCTGCCTGTACTACAATAAGTATGATTGAAGACTTTTATTACATACACTTTTGATCTGCAAGGCTGAGTACAGGTTAGATATGTACAAGTAACTGTTCTGAATCAATGTTCCCAGAGCCATGCAGACATTAAGCAGACGCTGGCCCACCTCCCCCCAGAGTCGGTGGTTTGTGTCCAAGGGGTCGTTCAACTCAGACCCATCGGAGAGGCCAACAAGGTTGGCATCTTCCCTTTGTTTCTTCTCCTGAAATCCAACTTCTTGTTCAGCTTTAGTACCTAGGTGGCAAATATGAAGGGTTGCTGACTTGGAATCTGAAGGTTCTGGGTTTGAATTTCTGGGTTCGAATCCCTAGTGCAGTAGCAGGCTGCAATGTTGTGCCTTCATGTACAATGTAAAATTATATATTCCCTTGACTCACACACAGACAGGTGA
Source organism: Branchiostoma belcheri (assembly GCF_001625305.1). NCBI lineage: Eukaryota > Metazoa > Chordata > Leptocardii > Amphioxiformes > Branchiostomatidae > Branchiostoma > Branchiostoma belcheri. The sequence continues at coordinate 3,101,146 of NW_017804353.1, forward strand.
AACTTGAGTATGAAATCTTTGTGATGTTGACTTCCACCATAAATGAACCTTCATTCAAATACTGTACATGCATGAATCGTACATGTATATAAGTTTATTGTATGAGAATGTTTTTTTTTGTTCATTTGCCTATTGTTGTGTTGTTTCCCCAGGCCATGGCTACAGGTGATGTGGAGGTGTCAGTGAGTAAAGTTGAGATGGTCAACAAGAGTAAAATCCTCCCCTTCCAAATCAGGGACTTCTTCCAGGTAAGAACTGCTGTCAATAAACATCCAATGTGAATTATCATAATTCTACACATTATCCTAACACTGTGGTGTTGAATAGCCAAGTGATTAGGCTAGTGGACACAAGATTAAGATGTCACAGGTTCGGTCCCTGGCATTCCTGGTTAGATGCTGTATCCTTGGAAAAGGCATTTAACAGAACTCTTCTCTGGTGTAAAATGGGTATTACCTGACTTCTGTTGGGGAGATGAAGGCAGTGGAAGGAGAGGGATGAGCTCCACCGTTCAATACTGTACCAGAGGATACATTGAATATTATACAGTGGATTAACAACCCACTGCCCCTATGGCCTAAAGCAAGGCTGTAAATTTACTATATTTACTCTTATCTTCTGTATGGCCTCAAAAAGGCTACAGGACTATGTTTACCTTAACCTTTCCCACCTGGTGCAGGTGAATGAACACCTGAGACTGAAGCACAGGTACCTGGACCTGAGGGGCTCCCAGCTACAGAACAACCTCAGGGTCAGGTCACAGGTCATCATGAAGATGAGGGAATTTCTCGTCAACACACATGGTGGGTTACCTGTGTCAGCGGTGATTTTGTGTTCATTTTTCTAGTTTAGAAGAAAGTAGTTGAGGTAGGGTAGAACAGTTATCATAATAATGTTTTTGTTCTACGTCTTATAGTTCATATCTATGTACAAATATTCAAAGTCTAACATTTGTTTACTATAATGTGAATCTGGTTTTTCTTTGCCTATATCACTATCAGGGGTGTTTTTTTTTCATTATTCTTATGTAGTGAAACAGTCATAATTTTTGTGCTAACAGTTCATGACAAATTTTGTTATAAATTTCAGGATTTGTTGATGTGGAGACTCCAACACTATTCCGCAGAACTCCTGGGGTAAGTGTAGTCCAAAAATCACATTCAGAACACCAGAAAATTTATCATCATGGTACTTTATGTTATATAAATTGTTTTCTGTCAATATTGTTTTATGTCTTAATATAATGATGTGTACATATTTCAGGGTGCTCGAGAGTTTGTAGTTCCTTCCAGAGAAAAGGGAAAGTTCTTCTGTCTTCCGCAGAGTCCTCAGCAGTTCAAGCAGCTCCTTATGGTGGGAGGAGTGGACAGGTGAGGGTCTTAAGTCAAAATTGAGTGTCTTAAGTCACAATTGAGTGTCTTGAATCAGTTGCACAGACTGAAAATCTACTCATCTGCACTCTGGGTCATCTACACTGGTCATAAGAAAAAACACAGACAATATCTATAGAATTCATAGGATGGTTGCTTCACATCCTAAAGACTGTAATATCATGATGCTTTTGAGTAGTATGCAAGTGACAATAGCTGGGATTCAAATCAAACCCCCAACCTAGCCTTAACTCTGACAAAAGTGACAGATGCTCAACCCACTGGTAGTTGTACAATAGATAACAGTCTTATACAGTGTCTTGACTACCTGTAATAAATCATTCACAGGGTATCAACCTTTAGGTCCATATAATACTGCACAGCCTATTGAAACAGTTTGTACTGTTTTCTGCAGGTATTTCCAGATTGCCAAGTGTTACAGAGACGAGGACCTGAGACAAGACAGGCAACCAGAGTTCACACAGGTGAGGCACAGACACAGTTTTCACAGGCTCAATTTCTTTCATCCCTGGCTAGACATTGTAACCTTGGGAAAGGCACTTCACACAACTTTCCTCACCCCACCCAGGTGTAAAATGGGTACCTGACTTGTTGGCAAGGCAGTAGAAGGAGGATGTGTTCTGCCTTCCAATACTGTGACCTACATCTAGATACAGTGGACTAACAATCCACTGTCCCTACAACCTCAAAAAGCCTGTGGGACTACCTTAAACTTAACCTTTTTGACTACAAGACTGTATAGAATAATGTAAAGTTCAAAAGCTGTAATAAAAATCAAATCATCATCCTTTGTTAATATCATGATCATGATTTGTCACATTTTTTTCCTTGCAGGTTGACATAGAGATGTCCTTTGTTGACCAGAGGGGGGTTGAGCAGTTAATAGAAGAGCTGCTGGAGCATGCATGGCCTGATGGGAAGGCTCCACTCAAGCTGCCTTTTCCCAGAATGCCTTACAAGGATGCTATGGAGAAGGTAAGCTCAGACTTTTTGTTAATTTGTTGTTTACATTTTGTCGATCTTCTTTGAAATAAATCTGTTATCTGCTCAGTTTTGTCTCATGAACTTAGAGTGGGGACCATCAACTCATTCCAAATGGCAGGGACATGTTTTAGTAGAAGTCTTTGAGTAGACTCTTCTGACTTAATAAAGCTTTGTTTTGTCTACTTTTTTTGTTTTTCAGTACGGCAGTGACAAACCTGACACTAGGTTTGGAATGGAGGTGAGTCAAGATATTAAAAATCAATCTACCAATTAGAAGACAGAAAATAGTTGTGTTTTTCTTAAAGCTTTATTTCTACCCATGTTCTCCTCTTTTCCTCAGTTGCATGATGTGAGTGACATCATGAGGTCGAGTGGGGTCACTGTGTTTGAGAGGTTACTTAAGGACAGTCCAGGAAACAGTGTTCAGGCCTTCAATGCCAAACAGGCAGCTGTGAGTGAAATTAATGACCTTTATTGTAACATTAACATACTCACAGATTAAGTACAGGACACAAGAAAAGTTTACAGATATGTGACATATACATACTCCAACTAGCTAACTTTCCAACACTCTACCAAACTAAATTTTTGACTTTGTGATGGTGGAAATGGAATAACAGAAAAAAACAATCTACTTGTTTCTCCACAGCTGCACCTGAAGACCAAAGATATAGAAAAACTGCAGGATGTTGCAAAACAGGCCACGTCTAAGGTGAGTCTGTAACATGAATGGAAATACATTAGTATATTGAAGTTGTTATAAATGGCATGGAAACAAGGAAACACATTGGTGTGATATTTAGGTTAGCCAACTGAGTATTTTATATTGTGCATGCATTTATAGTCCAGTGGTTAGCAACCCTGCCTCAAGATTACTTACCCTTCCTTGTTGCAGGGCTTGTCTGTTCTACAGGTAGTATCAGGAGGTGAGGTGAAGGGGCCGATGGCCAAGCACATCAGCGCCCCCTGTAAAAAAGCCCTGCTGCAGGAACTGCAGGCAGAGGAAGGCGACATGCTGCTGCTGGCTGCTGGGGAGCATCTCAAAACTGTGAGAACATCTTTTCATCAGAAATATAAAGTTGACTCACTGTATTGTTTAATTTGACATGCTGACTGCTATAAAACTTGTGATAAGACGATGGAAACTTCTTAATCATGATGTGGAACATAAGATACAAATTGAATCTGTATCTTGACGTTTCAGTGTGAGCTCCTTGGAAGAATACGAGTAGAGTGTGCCAATGTCTTAGAAACACACGGTAGGATTCCTTCTTTTTCACCTTATTTTCAATTCTTGTGTTTAGCTGTTTTCAAGCATGTAACCAACGACTAGTTATCATTTGTTGACCTGCTGCTTGCTGTCATGGCATTGTGTAAACAATTTGATGAATAACTGACTTGAGTATAAATGAATGGACACTTGAGGTTCGAGGTTCTCAAAGTTTCTCCCTTTCCTGTTACAGGTGTCCACCTCAGGGATCCAGATGTCTTCAACTTCCTGTGGATAACCGACTTCCCACTGTTTGTACCAAGAGAAGATGGTTCAGGGTTGGAGTCGGCTCACCATCCCTTCACATCCCCACATCCTGAGGACACAGACCTGGTGTTCTCACAACCACACAAGGTAAGACAGGACTCAGTCTAACGTAGTAAGATAGGCATTTTATGTTGGGTGTGTTCAGCTTTGAGCTAAACTGGTTGGAATATCACTTTCATGTTGTTTTTGAATTCACTCTTACTCACCTGTCCTTCAGGTGCGCAGCCAGCATTACGACCTGGTTCTGAACGGTAATGAGATAGCAGGCGGTTCCATCCGGATCCACAACGCGGAATTACAGAGGTACATCCTGGAGGAAGTCCTGAAGGTACGCTGTTGTGACTGAATGTTGCTTGTTATAATCTTCCAGCTGATCTGTTGTTGGCTACAAGACAGTATCAAATTGGCCAGACAATTGATTCCGTTTAGTGGAAGACCTTGGTAGCTTCTTTTCAAGCCACCACATCACTTCAATTGCAAATTAGAGGCACGACTTCTACAAAGAATATGTTTATAGGAAATGATCAGCTGGGTTTCTCTTGCTCTCCCAATTCTCCAGGAAGATGCATCAGTTTTAGACCACCTCCTGGAAGCCCTGCAGTCTGGCTGTCCCCCACATGGGGGCATCGCTATAGGTAAGCTGTCACCTCCTCTCTGCTCAATTACTGGTAAAACAAGGAATCTGTGATTCTCCAGGAAGTACATATTGTACATAATGTATAATGCTAACAGCAACTGCTGACAATTTCAGGAACTACATTTAACAACAATGTTATAAGTAATGCTAATTATATCTTAAAGTTGGGTGATATCACAATATTATAACACAAAACAGTCTTAAAACACCCCTCCTGAAAATAGTGTGGTATAGCCTGGTGGACAAGTGTCAATACCTGAAAATACAGATAGGTATAACTGCTGACCTAGGTTGAACTTGAACCATTTTTCCTGATTACTAGTCTGGTGCATGGCTAAGCTATAACCTCTGACCTAGATTGATTGAGCACCAGAGTGGCTAACCTCTGCCCTCTAACCCCTGCCCTCTGCCCCAGGGTTAGACCGGCTGATGGCTGTCCTCTGTAAGACTGACAGCATCAGGGACGTCATCGCCTTCCCAAAATCCCACGCAGGTCACGACCCCATGAGCGGAGCGCCCTCATGGCTGACTGATGCGGAACTGCAGCCTTTCCATGTCAGAGTTCAACCTGGGTCATCTTCAGAATTATGATATATAAGAGCTATTCTTCAATCAACAATGTTGGCTGATGGGCAGAATGTTGACTTTTCTTTAGCTTCAGTTGTGACACAACTGATGTCATCAATGCTGCATCTTACATATTATTTGCTACATGTACCAACTTGAAAGATAGTATTCTATATTGTAATTTAGTTTCATTGCTTCATGTCTGTCTAGAAGTCTTGCCACTGAATAAAATCGAAAGAAACCAAAATATTATAAATTCCTGTGAGTGTCTCTTTGTAGTTACATCAGTTCTATGATAAGCTTACCTTTAAGTTACCTTTAAGTTAGGACATACTGGAGACAGTATAATGTAGTGGATATGGGAATGGCAAAGTTCATTATTCACAACCACCTGTTAACAGTAAACCTGCGAAATTCGACCACTAGTAATAACGAGAAAGGTTGCCCCATATCAGAGCCTCACAGAAAATCCTACACAAAAGAAAGTCATCTAAACCTCACGGTGTATGTGAAGACCCCACCATTGGATTGGTCTGTAGTTTGGCAAAGCTCCATTTCGTTTAGGTTCAGCGTCCTAGAGGACGTTGAACCGCAGCTGGGTCATCGGTCACAAGGCGAGACCTTCCGAATCTGTGGACTTCAGTCTGTCCCAGATTTGATATTTTAGATTCTATCTGTGTGGGACTTACTACACTTACACGTGGGGACCTGATCTCTTCCGTGGATCACGGGCACAGATGCCAAGTGGCGAAATATCGGCTAGGATCGGGAGTTGGGAAAGACGTGCAAGCAGACTATACAGGAAGTAAGGCCATTTGTATATTAGAACCAGTACCGTTCTTTCTCTCTCCCTGTGTCTCTGTGACTGTCGTTTTCTCATTTCAAAGACGCTCGAAATTTTCATGTTTTTTAGTTGTCATTGGAAGGGCTAAAACACGAGCTGTAGCAAAGGCACATTGCACTTTGATGGCCAATTAAAAGTATCATGCGTCACCTTAAGAGATGACGACGTTTTGTATACCTATATTATGTGATAGCTAGAGATTGTGGAATCTAGGGATGTGTTAGGTCTAGGCTTGTCTCCCACTTACAAATCCTGGGTTTATGGTCAATCCATTTCATTGGTCTAAAATGTCGTGAGTCAGACTTTGGAATAGTTCTGTCTTATAAGCGAATATCATAAAATTCCCACACTCCGATTGGGTCTTGATCTCTACCAGCAGAATCGTGATCTCTTTCGGCAAAATCTGCCAGGTTGCAATCTCTGCCCTGTCATATTAATCAGATCATCATAGATCAATAAGTGTAGAGTTGGCTGGTTTTCCTTGGTTGAAATTTTAAGCAACCTTGAAACATTTCTCCACAGACTATTGATTTGATTTTCATAAAGTACTGTTCGCATCAAGCACAACGTTAACGCGTCGCATTAAGGGCTATTGTTGTTCCGTACAAGTTATTCACCCCTTTTTTCAACCACAAAAGGGGGTTACCTAGAGACTGCAAATGTAAAGGCCGTGTCTCAGGGACTTTGTCCTGACGCTTGTTTACCTTAGGCTGTGCCAGCAAAACTTCTGGTTTCTAGGCCAGCTTATCTCTCCGCACGCTGTTTGTTGTGTGCATGGCCACACGTCTCTTGACCTAATCCATCAGGGGCTACATGTAACGTTATGTTTAACACTTAGCTTGTACCGTCATTGTACATGTAAACCAAACATACTACTAAAAGTAACTTTGGTAAAATGGGTGTGCGCAATAGGAACACATTTGGAAGTTGATTGTGTACGTAAGAATGTCCTCAGTTTGCAATCCGCATGGGAAAGTCACTTCTGACTCCTAAGTGTGGATTGTTAACGTTAAACTCATTACCTAACGGACACAATCTAATCATTACTTCAACAGCAAGCCTTAAGAAGACGTCAGAGCCACACCCATAGACGAAAGTGAGGAGCGTACTCGTGACAGATCAGGACATGGCAAGGTGAATTATTTTGTCGTTCATGATCCTTTTTATTGGTTTCGTGACTCTCCGTTCCTTCCTGAGACGAATAGCGACATGAATCCAAACGTAGACATCGTATACCTCCCTATAAACTATCGTAGCGTGGAACTAACTTCCACCAAGTACAGTTGGGGGCATCGTCGCTAGAAAGCTATGAACAACGCCTGCAGTTAGATTGTGCGAAGATTAGGTGTAACGAACAAGTCGTTCGGTGTAATATAGCCAGCTGCCGCCGCGCCGCGTGCCTGTGAAGCTGTTGTCTTACGCCGACGGGCGGTTATACCGGCTATGCAGATACAGATGCATAGTCTGTCTGACTTGCTTTTAGAGATACATGCTATGCAGGTTAATTGTTTATCGAGGTCGAGAAGTTGTGTATGTAGCTAAGTCTTACTCACACTTCCTCCGTAGTCAAGAAAACGGGGAAGACAACCCCTATATACAACTGAAGAGGCACCTACAGGCCCTGCGAAAGCATGCCATCTCCTCATCTGACAACATCGAACAGTTCGCACACCTGGACATGTCAAAGCTCACAGAAGTGTCCCATCCTGACTTCTCCTTAAGCGACCATCTTACTGGAGATGACCTTAGCAGCAGTGAAGGTCAAAGAGTGACCAGAGGGCACGGAGAGGATGAACCTGGCAAAACAGGCGAAGACGCCTCGCCTAAAGAAGTTGGTGCGAAACTTGAAGAAAGGAGGCAGCAGCCCTCTAAAGAAGACACCGAGAATCAAAGTGGTAACGAAGTAGTCAACGATGGAAGTAAAGAGGCGGAATTTGGAGACGAGTCCGAAGACAGACCGTGTCCCTACAAAGTCACTTGGCAGCGCAAAGTTGGGGAGACCAACCCACCACAGCCCTACCAACCACCAGCCGAAACCTTTGGGGAAGAAGTGGTCCAAGTTAAGATCAGCGCAACGTCGGGAAATAAGAGAGAAATATACGTCCTGAGCGACATCCATCTGGGAAGACCCCTTGCCGTCTGTCCCGGGCACAGTCAGCTGGAAGGCGCGCTGTCTCACATCATGGCGGCGGCGGCGGAAGGAAAGGTCCACTCCGTCATTCTGCTGGGCGACATCTTCGAGATGTGGGTGCAGGCTGCGGCAGAGGCGGCGTGGACGGAGCGGGACCTCCTCGCGCACTGGGAGGCGGACGCCGTCTGCAGGGCCTTCACCCAGGCCGTGTGCAGAATGGCGGAGGAGCACCGCGTGGACGTGTACTACGTCAGAGGTAACCACGACCACGAGATCACGGCTGCGATGGTTCATCATTTATTCCGTAAAAAGGTATGGAACTGTTTTAGGGATGTGTGCAGGAGATATTCGAACACACGGGCGTTCTAACCACCTGTTCGAACGAACGAACGGGCGTTCTAACCACCTGTTCGAACGAACGGGTGTTCTAACCACCTGTTCGTTCGAAGGCTTCTGTTCGAACTCGAACCTTCCAGAGGCCTTCCAACGAACACGTTTAAAACACCCATTCGAATCGAATACCGGGTAAATATTGGCTATAGTCACTACCCTATACACATTATTCAGCGAATGGGGAATGGTTCTTGCATTGAGTGACTTAACAAAAAGTTTCCCTTTCCGATGACTTAACTTTTATTCTGGTTGAAATGTTACATTGATATTTGCCATGTTGCTAACGCTTAGAACGTTACATTGATATTTTCCTAACCCGCCAGGTTCGATTCATCCCAGGAATTCTCCTGTACACCATCAGTGCCGACCATCAGGAGTACCGGATCAGGTTCGAACACGGACACATCTGGGATCTGATGAACTCATACTCACATGCGGACACAGATTGCGGACTTGTGGGCGGGCGACCCTTTGCGTACTACGTGTGCAGGTGAGAATTATAAAGCATTGCGTACATTGTGTTGTATCTTGAACCGTGCTTTATCCAGAACAATGATTAAGAAGGGTTCTGGATAGCCCACTCGTATGGAGAACTGTGCAAATCTACGTTCTTGAATACGCGGAGACTATCCAGAACCGTGCCCGCAAAGAAAATTGGCGTAAATCAAATGCCAACTGTCCCCTCCAGCATTAACTTTATCAATGTAAAGTGAAATGTCGTAAACTGTTAGCTTTAGATAAATTTTCTGATAATTGTCTGTTCCAGGTTGGCTTCCTACAGAATAATCAACAGGCTGCTTGTGGGAGACGGCACGGACAAAACACTGCAGTAAGTACACACGTCACCTGTACAAAAACACTAAACAAGAAGTTGAAGATTTAATACCAGGCCAGAGACACCAAAAGCAAAAGCTTTTTTTTATTCAGCCCACCCACTCCATGTATTTTCTATAAAACATGTAAAAATCCGAGTGAACTTTAGGCAATGTCCAAAATGTGAAGAATCTCAAGTTTTCTTGCGTTGTGATCAAATTCAAATCTGTAGTTTCCTTCCCAAAGGACAGCTAAGGCCCAGTTTCGCGCCCTGCTGAGGAGCGCAGGACCAGACATCATGAAACTCCTGTGCCTGTCCGACATACGAGAGGACCTCCTGTCTCTGATCATCCAGCTGGCACTTGGCGGGAGTATCCATGGAAACGAGGTGGTCAGGATGCATGATGGGACGTACGTGCCCGTGAGAAAGTTGCCGAAGTTCAACTTTATGGAACGGTTATGTGAACAGGTACTTGAGTACTTAACGTTACATACCCTTAACACACAGTATTATGGAATACATTTCTATGCATAAAGTACATGTATATGAATTTGTATTATCTAAATTGAAGGACCAGTACATAGTTTGTGTTCACATCCCATTTTAGGCTTATTGTGAAACATTAGCAAAGGACGAAAGTAAACTTCCCTGTCATTTATTTACATATTAGTAAGTAAAATATACGATCGTTAGACAGGATTCTTAATGCTTGTGTCAATGGGAAAAATTATCTAAGGGACCATAAAAAGTAGTCACATTGGCCTGGTAGTCTTATGCAGAGGTGGTCACTTGTACAGGTTTGATAGATGAATGCATATCAAGGACCAGGTGGTCCTTATGTAGAGGTAGTCACTTGTACAGGTTTGACTGTGTAAGAATGGCCAGGAGGTCCATATGCATAAGTAGTCATGATCACTTGTAGATAAAAGTTTGACTGTTTTGTCTATGCCACTCCCAGGAGGGTGTAGAGAAAGTGTTTCAGATGTTCCTGGTGTATCTGGATGACTTCTCTCCCCTAATTGAATCCTGTGAGGAGGACCTGGTAGTTCTGGGACATAACCACCACTGGGCAGTGGGGTCAGTCACTGGCAGCCATGGGAGGGATGTTCTGTTTGCTAACTCAGGAGCCTGGGTGGATGCTGAGGAGGTGGGTTAGAAACACTTACTGAATGTACCTACATGTATAAACATAGTGTTGTACTTTTTTGTACATTTTATTATACAATAGTAAGTCTTGTACACTATCAAGGTATTTCAGTTTGTTCCAGTGTAGGTATACCACATGTTTAGGTAAGGACTTGTACCAACAATGTATAGCTAGTAATAATATTTTGCAGGTACGGTTACCTGTACAAGTATTAGTTACAAGGCTCTACCAAATGTGATCTAACTTGGTAAGATGGCGATTCACAAAACTAATTGTATCAAATTACGTGTCTATTGCAGGTTTCCTATTTAAGGATAGTTCCACCAACAAGTCAGGAGGATGGCGTCATAGAAGTTCTGCACTATCCTGTTGCTATGGCAACAGCTGAGGAGAACAGCCAATAGGGATGGACGCTCAATACACGACATCAGTCTTCTCAGGAAAATGTCTTGAGATAATATTTTATGACAGCTACACTCTGTATAAAGTAACAAAAGAGTTTTTTCATGGAATGAAAGATTTGTGTTTGGTAGAGCCGATGTCAGCTGTTTCCTTTCCGAATGGTTTTCCAGTATCTCTTGACGTCGTCATGTCCACCTTTGCTGACCACCATGTATCGTTTGGAGTTGTTCTCCCACAGTAAAACACCCTGGTCCTGGAATTGGAGAAGAAAAATTCTAAAATCTTTTTGAATATTTATAACAAAACGCGCAACAAAAAGTTAGCTACTCTGGGGAGCTTTCTAGACACACTCTGTCTCTTGTTCAAACCGGTAAAGATCTTGTCTTGGAGTTCTCTTGTCATGTGACTCAATGTGATTATCAATTGACAGGAGATAGTCATGTACAGGCTTCAGGTAGTGATGCCCCTGTCCCTGTTTTAATCCCTTGTCCCTATTCTAATTCTAATCCTACTACTAGTACACCCAGTTAATTAGATATTATAAAAGATGGTTAACAGAGGGAAAAAATATTTCAACACTGCATCAAAACTTTGAATATAAGACAGATAATATTTTCTTTCTCTAAAAGCAAAGAAAGACCACTAGTGCCCCTGAAAATCTTGCTGATAAAATTCCTGTTTACCTTTGCATAATTCCTGAGCATCTCAAAGTCTGGTTGTGACAGGAACTGGTTATACAGGACACCTGAAGGGGACAGATGAAGAAAAGTCACTTAGAAAAAAATTTCACAGCTCACATCAAGAATTTAGAGCTTGACAAATAAAATAGTCTTCTTTGATGTACCACAAATTCTTAACTGACAAGCATAGGTTCTATAGGTATTACTTGGTTTAGTACAGAGTAGAAGAGAAAAAATTTAAGGAATATGATATCCTAGACTTGAAGGGCAAGAAATTATTGAGGAATAACCCTGCCCCTACCTTCAGTGAAAGTCAACCTGTCCCGCTCCATTTCCCATAGCCTGATCTGATCACTGATGGTGGGAGGAACTATTGGAATCTGGTGGGGGGGGGGATAAAGAACCAAAAAAAATTAGTTAAACACTAAGACAGTACTAGTACTGATTACCTTAAGATTAAAAACACTGTATAATGGAAGTAGATATTCTTATCTCTTTCCAACAAGTTTTAGAGTCAAATATCTCTTAATAAAAGATTTCAACACAGGTTTCAGACTATTTACCAAGTTTTCAATTGTTGATCAAAGTGACCATAATCTATACAAAATTGCTACATGCAATGAGAATCACAGTAACATACTCTGTGAAGGGCCTTGGGATGTGCATTCACTCGCAGGAAATGGAGAATCTGTGGGGAAAATAGGAAGATCATCAAATTTGTATATTACATATTACTTATATGTACATCTTGCTATGGGTATGAAGATAGACGTTCTTTTCATGACTTCTTAGCCTTTTCTGACCTGCTCGGCTGTGATCCCTCTCACCACTGCCTCCTGGACACTGTCTCTGGTCAGGTTTGCAACAACCAGGTTGGGAAATCTGACGAAAAAAGGACAGTTAAAAAAAAGTCAACCTTGAACCAAGAGCCAAGAAATAAAGACTTCATGATTAATGAAAGCACCCCCTTTTGCTATTTAGAACGTGAATTTTTCAATGTAAAGTAAAGTTAGAGTGCTACAAAATGTACACCTACCTGTACAGAATTTCACTAAAAAGCCCAATAAGAGCCACCTGAAGCTCCGAATCTGAAAAAATAAAACAAGAGAGTTGATGTCTGTACAGGTTCTCTATTAATTTCTTTGAATAAATGTCTTTATTGATCTACATACACTTGACGTCAACAGATTTCAAAGGCCTGATGGCCCTGAGTAGAGCTAGAATGATCATAGAAGTACAAGACTTAGTCCAGCATCAAAATGAAAACATCTCAAAGAAAATGGATGGAATTATAAAGAAATCATGCACACATCAAACAATTTGATACGTGACGGAATCAACAGGGAATACAAAAAATGTTTTTTTTAGTGATATTGGTACTACACTTATGATGATTCCACACTGACCTGTGTATGCATATATTCTGTAGTTACTCTCCACTACCAGGTACCCCTCTTTGTGAAAGTCTTTCTCCACATCTGAAATACCTGGAAAAGTAATTTTCAACTCTCAGTCAATGTGTAAGATACATGTTGCTATCTGGCAATCAAACAGCAATTCATATATATAGTGAGCCTCTCCAACTTTGTCCTGCAACTTGCTACATAATATAAAACGTCGACAACACAAGGTTATCTGCTACAGCACCAGCTACCATGGTGACAGCTATCTGGTCCAGGCCTCTAACCTTCTGTACGGAGAAGAAATGGAGCAAAAACATTATGTTTTCCTTCTGTGAAAGTAAACATGACTATTGAATGTCTCCTGTAGCTACCTGAAGCGAGGTGGATGGCGAGTCTTGTTGGGTAGAACCTGCCGGACTTCCGTTTGCGCTGGTTGACCAGACCCAACTCTCGCAGGTGCTGCAGAAACTGCTGCATAGAGTCACTCATTCCCTCTGTGGGGTAGTCCTGGCAGGGGAGAGAGGAGTGTTTCTTAATATAAAGAAACAAAAAATCAAGGATTTCACAACTCCATAAAATATTTAAGACTGTGCTAATTTATTATCATTATATGTGCTTGAATCTCAGACAATTTAAAGTGAAAATATAGCAAGTGTCAAGATGAAAACAGAACACTGGAAGGGAGCCCTGCATCTTACTATCACTAGTATAAGCATTTTACTTACCTTACCAAGCGTGGAAAAACTTATTTGAAAAAGGAACTGCAAAGCCTCTACAAGATTCAACCCTCGACTCTGTGGGAAAATATAAAGCAATATATAATCATTGATTCTTTCAATTACAGCTGTCTACTTCTGATTTTAAAGGTTTTCCACATTTTCTTGTAAGTGCTCTTATCCTCAAGTTCATTTCAATCATACAAATAAGTTGGATTCTAAGGGTCTTGTACTGGTGCCCATGTAGAAAGTTAAAGTAAAAAAATCTTAGTTTTCAAAAGACTTGGGGACTTACAACTTCTTCTTCCCTCTGGGAACCACCTATAATACTTGACCTGTTCCCACCTGCATGGTGTCCAGGTACTGCAGGATGATGTACCACACCTGGGAGGGCGTGTCCATCAGGAGGAACTGGAAACCTGCTGGGGTGATGGTCGGATGGAGACTTCCCTCCTCACTGCAATCAATCAATCAATATATACATACATAAATACGTAGGTAAATTCCCTGTGTAAAAGTTAAACTGTTCTCCGACTCAAAAAAAAAACATTGAGTCCAATTTTCTTGAGTTGGGGACAGTTTAACTTTTACACCACAAAGGTAATCAATGATACAATATTTAGCTTCCTTAGCTCAATCTCCATAAACCCTTTATTCCTCCTTTCTGCAATGTATAAAACACTACTAAAGCTCCCATCCCCCCAGTCGATACAGAGCACACTATCAGATTTATATGTGACTGTACATGTATTTTATGGCAACTAGCCCTAAATATACAACTTACCTCTTCATGAGCCCTGACCTGACCAGAATCTCCATGATGTCTTTACTGACTTGAGCCTCTCCTGATCCCACAATGAAGTTCAGTAGGACCTGTACAGAAGATATATTTGTCATCAAAAGGTACATGTATATGATTTGTATATGATACACAAATAAGCTAAAATACATCAATAAACTCTGATCAAAATACATGTAGTCTGTTTTTACAAAATAATGCTGAAATGTCATTAGAGCAGCAGTGCACATTTCCTGTTTACTTTAATTGTTCTTTGAGATAATATACTGTGTAAGGTATCATGATATACTTTTAGTAGTCATGTAGCATAAAGGCTGTACCTCCCATCTCTCTAAGGAGTATGTGTCCAGAGCAGCCACATCCTTGGCATGTTTGTCTGGAGGAAGCTGCACAGCACTGAACCAGGGTTTGCCTCTGCAGGGACATAACAAAACACAATTTGTTAGTTCCATAAAAATAATATCCAATGGTTTGCAAACTAAGGGAACACACAGATACTATCATGTAAAGAAGTAACACAGGCTTGTGGTCAAACACACATAAAGCAGGGGGATTTCAGGGGGTCAAATAACCCCAGCCAGTGAGAGATTGTGCAAACACAGGCTATTAGTAAAAAAAAAGAAGTTAAACTCCTGTGTTTAGTTAAACTAAGGCAAATTACACTGTTTCTGGCATGGATTTTGACCACTCCCACATGACCTGACCTACCCTCCCAGCAGAGCTGTCCTGAGGTTGGCCCTGAAGGTGGGACTGAGGATCCAGCCGGCCAGCCCGCCGGAGATCTGGTGCTCATGCCACACCCGCAGCTCAGTCAGCTGGGACACTGCTCGCAGGTGCTCACTGTAAAGGTAAGGTTTGCAAACATATTAGAGGTAAGTAAACATGGTAAAGGTAATCAAACAGCTTTTTTGAGTATGTAGGCCTATATAGGGGCAGTGGGTTATATTGTTAATCCACTGTGTGTAGGGCACAGTATTGGAGGGCAGAGCCCATCCTTCCTTCTTTAGTTTTACTAACTTTTACCTTTTAAGTCAGGTAGGTATAAATTTTACACCTGGGTGAAGTGAAGAAAGTCATGTTAAGTGTCTTTACTAAGGCCACAACTCATCGACCTTGTGTCTGTTAGTCTAGCCACTAACATAAATTCACTCGGCTGGATCCTCAGTCCCACCTTCAGGGCCAACCTCAGGACAGCTCTGCTGGGAGGGTAGGTTTGGTAATGTAGGAGTGGTCAAAATCCACGCCAGAAACAGTGTAATTTTCCTTCTAAGTTTAATTAGACATAAATGCAAAGTGACCTGAACTTAATTCAATGCCTAAATGTGGTCTCTTGTGCTTGCACTGATGAGCAAATTCATTTTCGCTTTAACAAACAAACAAACAAACAAACATACTTGTGATTGCCGCTGGCGACCCATGACCCGACCACGGCCTGTGGAACCGCCTGCTCCAGGAACAACAGCCGCATCACGTAGTGCTTCGCTAGCTCACTCAGCTCCCTGGGAAATTATGATGAAAATAACCAGAGGTTCATCATTTAAGACCAATAAGAGTCTGCACATGGCCAGTGTAAAAAATCAGGAAGACGTAAACAAACGGCATCTGGACATGCTGTCAATGGCATTATCATGCAAAAAGGTTTACAGAGTCGTCCACGGCTAGGTCTGGTTGTTCTAATATGTTTTATTTACGTTTCGTAGGCCTTCCTAGATCTTTGGCACTGGGCATGTGCAACTTCTTATCAAATCACGATCATCATGTACATACTAGTAATATTATACAAACACTACATAGTAAATAGTCAACAGCTCATATTACAATGACACAACCTTCCTAGAAATATATGTAAGTGATCGCTGCTTTTGTTTACATCATATACAAAATTATGTACATGCAAATTATTTTAAGACATATGCAGATTATTGGTAGGCAAATCACCCAACATATAATTTACGACTCGCTGGTCGTGACGTGATGGAGGTCGCCCGTATTATTCTGATACATGCAAATCGATTGAAATGTTACAGTTCCCTGATTTTGAGGCAAATTTATTCCAGTGTAAAGGAAAGCTTTTGACACGTCAAGATACCAGCATGCACGCAGCACAACAAATTAATATGCATACATTCGCCATAAAAAATATCCCTCTAGCGAAGAAACGAAAGCACCAACCCTGCTTTTCTTGACTTACCTGAAGACTGCTAGACACGTTGCTGGCCTCCCGTACAATTCATCCAGCAGAGACGCCCCTAAAGTCTTCAGATAACCGTGCAAATCTTTACACTCCAACTTTTTCATCCCAGATCCCGCCATGCTTGCTCTGACCTGCGGGTCAAAGGTGATACAAGATTGACCAATCAGAGCGTGATAATCCCTGCCCTGTGACCCGCGGACCGTTCCACTGCGGCTCGGGGGGTGAGGGTACCAGGGTCCGTGCCAGATCAGGCCCAGCTGGTTGCAGATTGCGAGCGAAGGTCTGAGTTCGGAGCTCGATCGGGGCTCAAGTACAGGTCAGGTGCACTGAGGACCGATTCTTTCAAATCGTAGATGGATGCTGCAGCTTAGCAGGACCTTATAGCGATCATGGAGCGCTAGCATCGCCCTGAAAAGGCTGGGGTCCGTTTGCGCGACCGCCCGGGCATGCACCAAGGCTGGTAGAGAAGACGGGACCATCGTCCCGTTTATGTCTTAGGTTTATAAATTTTTTTCTCGGGCCAGCCGGTGCAACACGTCTTCAAAATTCCCCGTCTTGACTGTGCCTCGTAGCAGAGGCTTCCACGGACCCGAAAGAGGCGTGAGTCTGCCGTACAGTCTCTTAATTTACTGACGAATATTCCTGTGTTGTCGCGAGCGACCGCCAGGTCGGGCTGAGCCGAGCAGCTGCCAACAAGACGACAAGATGGGGTTCTTACACCAGCTCCGTCTTCTGCTCTGGAAGAACTTCACCCTCAAGAAACGCAGCCCTGTAAGTCACCTCGTCTTCTCCTTGCCTTGTCTTAAAGGTTTGACGTCTTGACGTACAGAAAATGTGTTTTAAAAGGGTTTAAAAGGACGTTTGTTGTTGGTGTCCAGTAACTAGATCAGGTTACTCGATACTTGAACAGCTGGGGATCCTTTTGTTTACAAACATATACGCAGCAGACCAACCGGAAACCTTAATTTCTTAAATGTCACGAACAACGTCATGTCATATTTCAATTATACAATTATAGTGTGGCAACACTGCATTGACACAGTTTGCCACATTTTTGTTACACCGTTACTAAGTAATGTTACATTTGGTATTGCGTCACTCACCAGTTGTCACAGTGTCATTGTACATGTATGATGACACACCCAGGCAGGAATGCCATATTGTTTTGCTTTTCACTGACGATTTCTGGAGCGAACATCAAAGAGCCTAGAGGCTTGGTTCACCTTCGAAGCATACCTAATTACAGCCAGTCAATTATTTAGATTGCAGCCAGAAAAAATTAATATTTCTAGGAATTCGAACCTTTAGATCTCCAGGCTGGTAAATGTTTTATTTTTAATATACATGTAGTTTTTTAACACTTGTTGCTGTCAAACAGGTCAAGAAAGCATAAAAAGCTTTCACTGTTGGTAGGTAGAATTTGAAATTTCAGTTGAGATATGTCAACTTTTCAAATTTAATTACTAGTATCCAGGCCTGTAAAAAAACCGAAGGCTTAGGACATAATTGCATGTAATGACATGGTAATGTCTAGTTGCATACAGGTTGGCAAAAGCTTGTAACATGGCCGTTGCTCTAAATCTTGCAAACTAAAAGTCAGGAAATTAAAAGTACCCAGTACGAATTTTAAAGCTTGATTCTTTTTCAAGGTATACTTAAGTTATGTGAAACATAAGAAACCACAGCAAGACGTGCGAGTTCATTAAAGCTGATAAGTCTGTAATGATAGCTTGTACTGTCAGGGATTATGAATGTAATTCATAGCCAGAGGGTAGGGATTATATATCTAGCTTGCAGTAAGATAAGACAACCAACTGTTTCTATGTGAATATTGTCTGGCCTGTATCAAAGCTCTGAGAAACTCACTGAGAAAGCTGAATCCTTTAGAAAATAATATTTTATGTCAGGAACAGGTTGAATACTGACTATGGTGGACAAAACACTTTATATAATGTAATACTGAATGGCCCGCTTTTTTTTCAAAATTTATCATAATCATGATTTAGTGGTGTTATCTCCAAAAGTGTTGAATGTATGGTTTATATTATAACATTATATACTAATGAAATCTTGGCATGTTCAGGGTGGTTTGATTTTTGCAGTGATAAAATCCTGACACCAAAAATGTATTTTGTGATTGATACTGCACGGTTTCAACAGCAAACTCAAACTCAGGAAAAACCTCCTTTTCATTCCACCATGCAACCCCTAAAAAGTAAAATTGAGTCCCTGATCATGAATTTACGATACGAAACCCTTGGACAGGGACATCTTCCTTCATCTTTTATTCAGGTCGTCGCTAAGACGAAAATTGTGTGACCTACTTTTGTGTAAGAAACGCGGCCTCCGAGACCCGATTTCCGCCCCAGAGGGTGTTCCTTAGGAACAACGCACCGAAGCATTCTGGGAAGACAATCAATCTTCTGTCCTTCATGTGTGAAAATCTTGGTGTTATCTTTGAAAAATTTCTGGGCCATGGGCAGGGGGCAAATTTTCCTATCTATCATTGCATTTTGAGGTCAGCTGTCTTGTGAAAACTAGTTATAGGTTTTTTTATAAAGATTATCAATTTTTTCTAAACACAAGCAGAAATATCATTTGTAGATCTGAGTGATTTAAGCCTTAAAGTAATTTAACAGATCTATATAATATATGGAGTGGTGGTAAAAGCTGTAATTAGTGTGTCCTCGTTGTTTTGCCATGTCTGTGTTTGGATGCATGGATGCACAGTTTGATTTGCATTCGTCATAGGTCTATTGAGGCCATCTCATAAGAAAATTATGATATATGATTCATTGAGATGCGTATTGTGTATACATGTGCAATGTATATCTATGATGTGAATATTGTTATGTAATATGTTGGTAAAATTGGCCAGGGTGATAGTCATAGTCATATGTTATTGGACACATACTAGTACTGTTTGAAGTAAGGGAATATTGTCTTGGGTATACTGGACAAGACCCTCATGGGGCATCACGTCCAGTTATCCATCGCAACATGGTAATGACCAGTCACCAGGCCAATAGATGAAGGGTTTGAATCAAGGCTGTTGTCACTCACCAGACATGTGCTACTGGAAAAAAAAACAATGATCTTCTCAATTCTTATTCTTTCAGGATAATCAAGCATTTAGTAAAAGTAAACATTTATTAACAGTTCTATTTCCTTGTTCCCTCCCAGTGGGTGGCTGCGTTTGAGCTGTTCATCCCCCTGGTGCTGTTCTTCATCCTCATGGCCATACGGCAGAAGAAACCCGCCAGGCCTCACGGAGAAAGTAGGGACAGTTTATATATACTCTCTAATGTAGATAATGTAGAAGATATACTTTAGTACACATACAAATTTATGGCCATGTATGGCTCAAAATACTTTTTCTACCAGTGCAGGTAATGTTTAAAATCAGCATGCACCAACAAATGACACTTGCTTCTGAAAAAATTTCAGAATGATCCATACTTTCTAAATTCTGAGTGGTGCAGGTAGAATTTGTCTGGTGCAGGTAGTTTTCTATGTTACCTGCAGGTACATGTAACCAAAACAGTTTTTGAGCCCTGAGATGGTACATGTATGTCACAAGACCCACAGACCTGGCAACAAAAAATTAAGACAGAAGGATGGCATCAGCTGCAGTACCTTAAAAAGCCACTAGGGGACTCATTATCCAACCATTTTTTAAACTGAATCTTTTTGATTATTTTTATGTTTACCGAAGGAAAACATATTGTTTTTACTCAGTTTCTTCCTCCTCCTCTTCTGTTCCAAACACTAACCTCTGACCTGACCAATGACAAGATTTGTTGATGTCTGTCACCATGGTGACTGGTGTTGGGTTACATGATGTTGCAATTTCATGGTCTGCCCTACTCCTGTCACCATATACTCGTAGCACATGTATGTGAATGTGCTTGAGTAAGAATTAACAGGGCAGACCATGTCCGAAGGTAAACATTATGCATTTGCTTTGCAAATGCTACTTCTCTAGTTTGTTATTAACTTTCATTGTTACCTTCAACTGTACACATGTATGTATTTTTTGTAGCACTCCAAGTACTTACTTACTTATCCTCTTCATCCCTTGCTAGACACATGTATGGCCATGATCAGAGCACTTACATGTGTACATGTACATGTATTTGAACTTGTGAGTGGATGAAACAACCGATAGACTTGCTCTTGCCTGCTGTGCTCTGTAATTCTGTTGCTGCCAGGCACTTTTGCTGGAAATTGGCGCCCAGCACGACTGCAAATTACAGGAAATAAACCTGCCCTTCCACAGCAGCGTGGGGATGTGTAAATAACCGATGCATTAGCCACCCAAGGGTGCCAATTAGAGCAGGGAGAAGTGACAGGTTCAAATGTAGGAAATGTAGGAGATACTTCATTTATCAACATGGGAGCTTATAGTGGGTTTGGGTAATGTGCCCAAATGGCACTGCAGCCTTGAGTGACATGTACATGCATATGTTTGTTACTCCCTTGTGCAGAGGTCTTGTTTTTGGCGTGTTTGTATGTTTGCTTAAGTTGTGTTTAGAAGATTAATTCATAAATATTTTTTTTCAAATGGTTTAATTATAATTGTTTTATGACACAATTCTTGCACGGGTTGGCGGCTTTCCTTGGTGCTGAACTTCTGGTTTGATATCTCATATCCTGGACATGCTAGGGTCATGATTTTTGGGTGGCAGATAGAAACACTATAAGAAACATGAAGAATTTGTTTGTTTGGACCCCTTAGCAGCTTGTTTTGAAACTCTAGCAAGTGCACTTCATAGAGAACCTCTAGATCTGTCCATTTTATTAGAAGGTCTTGTTGAATTTCAGCTGAGGTCTCCCTAACAGATCAATGCCGACCTCTCAGCTTGCCCTGCCCTGCCTACTCACCCATGACTGGGCCGCCTGCCAGGGAACTGAAGAGCTGTGCAGGTCACATACTCGCCAAGCAGAGTTTTAGGCTTCGGCTTATTTCCGACAGCTTTTTAGGCCTTTTTATCAGGATTTGTTTTCATACTTGTATCTTTTTTCCTCTCTGGAGGCATATTGGATACAGCCAGGTGTCAATTTGATACTGGCTGGCCAATTTCCTACTGTCTAATGTAGCCACCAAAAGATCTGCTTGGAGATTAGAGAAGTTGAACATGACTGGGCCGTATGCCAGGCAGCTGAGGAGTTATACATGTGGCATGGCCGGCAGGATGTTTGCCAAGTTTTGTCAGCTCAGCAGTACAAAGCTTTAGGAATGGACTTACACAATGTAAACTTAATGTTTAACATTCAGCTCAGTTCCACATTACTGCAAAGCTTTGAGAATAGGGCATAAACTTAATGTTTAACCTAAGGATGTTTGCCAAATTTTGTCTGGCAGCTCAGCAGTACAAAGCTTTACAAATTGGACTTGGACTCAATGTTTAACATTTAGCTCTGCTCAACAGTACAAGGCTTTAGAATAGGACTGTTTAACATTCAGGGCTAAACCCAGATTACCGGGCTTGTTTCTTCTCTGTTTTGCTTGATATCATAAGAATCTGCTTGCAATTGTTTTATAGTCTCCCCTGCTATAGAATTTTAGCATTGTTGGCAGTGTCCCAAACATTTTTCATGTAGACACAACAGCTTTGAATGATTAAATCAAGTTGAATAACCGCTGAAAAAAAAGCTTAAAGGTACTAAATACTTAATTATTTGTATCTCTAACACAATGTATCTACAGGTCCTTGCCCCATATACGTAAACACTGGCTGCGTATAAGACCCTGTTGAGGTCGGCTGTGACCAGTTGTAGCTGGCTGTAGTGCTTTTTAATAGGTACGCCCCAGGGCTAGTTTTTAACAGGTCACTGGATGAAAATAATTGCGAACTCATGGACAAATTCTTAGAGTTCAATGACCCAGAGTGCATGTTTGGAGAACAAAACAAATTGTCTGGCCTTCTAAGATGAACTGAGACAAGATAATGTGTTTATTGAATTATTACACCTGAAAGATTGGGAAGACTGGACATGCTGAGCTCAATAGACGGTGTCTCTAGCAACAGTCCTAAGAAATCACATATCTGTGAAATATCTAGCGTTTCTTGTTTGTTTTGTTTAGGCCACACCAATATGATTCATTGGATAATTTGATGTTAAATTTTAGAAAGAGGACATCATGAAAAACTTACATTAGACTCTGTTCACTCCCTGAAATTTTGTGCACCAAAGAACAGACTTACAGACTCTGTGAACATTGTGATGTTGATATTTTCCTCCCAATCCCTTAGGCTATGTTTTTTTATGATGATTCCGCTTGCTGAAATGGTCTTTTTCCTTTTTGTCTGAGAACAAAATTAAGAAATATTTTGTTGTGGCAATATTTTACAAGACATTATTTTAGCTTTCTGCAAATTATTAAGTAAACCAAGATCACCTGGGAATTGCCAAAAAGTTTTGCAAACCTACTAGTACATGACTGTGTCAGCATTGATTGCCTTGATGCATAGTGTCCTTGGAGCTGGAAAAATCATTCAATCCCAGCTTTTGTAAGTGAATCCCTCTGTTCAGTGCTGCCACATTAGCATTCTTTAACATAACGGTAGACGCTGGGAGATACATGTTGATTCAGAAATCGATAGAAGTCATCCTTAAACCGTTATAGTTTGTCACTCCAATTAGTAAAGTTGTAAACAAATATGTTTAAATTTGTAGAGTACACTCAGGTAGTTAGAATGGTACTTATTCATGTATTTTCTAATTGAAAGTTATTTGGAAATTCATGCCCGAGGTCTAATTGCAACATACAATTATTGTATATTGCATACAACATACATAAAAGACTTATAATTAGTGTCACAGGAGACTACATGACATTGTATATTCTAATCAGAACAAGTGACTCTTCTATTCAGCATACAATCTTAGACTAAATTTTTTGGGTTTGGCTTATTAAAATTTGTTTTGTCTAACCCCCAACTCAGTGCTTGTAAAATACTAGTATGTAAGCTCTATGCAGAAGAAGACACAATAGTGAGAGAATCAAGAAATTGAATTTGTGTGGCCTTAGAAGGCTGGTATCTAAGAAATCTTCCTGAAAAATCGTTAAATTCCAGCTCCTGTTAGTCAAACCCAGCTCAGTGCTGGTACATTAGCATCATTCAACGCACCAGAAGGCCTTGAAAGATAAGACATGCCTTTCTTTATACTTAAGGAAATCGATACAACAGCCTTCAATCTCTCCTAACTGCGCTCTCGCTGCAAGTTTTGCCGTCGGTGAGAAGGGACGACACTCCGGGGTGATGGAATCCTTATCTTGCCATGCCGGCAGGTTTTGCATTGTTCACTCTAGGCTGGCTACAGGACCTGATCCTATCTCGGCTCTCTCAGTTTCTGATCGGGATCGCCTCGCCTGGCTGTATAAGGAGCTCCCTCTCCCCTTCCTTAAGTGATCTATGGGTGTCTGTGGAGAAGTTTGTGCCAAATCAGCCTCTGAAAGTCTCAAACGTGTAATTCTTGGCTTGCTGTATGTTATATTAGGAGCTGAGATCCCCTTCTGGGTGCCTGCTTGGTTGGTTTAAGGCAGTCCAGGAAAGTAGCATTCTACAAATTGCCTGTAACTTTAGATAGCTTGGTGGCACCATGATGAAACTTCACTCAGTTTTTGAAACTCATTGAATAAAGGTTACTTCAGTTTTTCTACTGTTAAAAAAAACTGTTATTTCTAGGTTGCAAATGGGACTTGATCTTATCTCGGCTCTCACAGTTTCCACTGATTGCGATTGCCTCGGCTGGCTATATAAGGAGCTCCCTCTCCCCTTCTTTAAGTGATCTATGGGTGTCTGTGGAGAAGTTTGTGCCAAATCAGCTACTGGAAGTCTGAAACTTGTAATTCTTGGCTTGCTGTATGTATTAGGAGCTGAGGTCCCCTTGAGCTTCTGGGTGCCTGCTTGGTTGGTTTAAGGCAGCCCAGGAAAGTAGCATTCCACAAATTGCCTGTAACTTTAGATAGCTTGGTGGCACCAAGATGAAACTTCACTCAGTTTTTGAAACTCATTGAATATTACTTCAGCTTTTTTACTGCTTGATTTTGGCTTAGAAACACACATTTTGGTTAAAAAAACTGTTATTTCCAGGTTGCAAATGGGACTTGATCCTATCTCAGCTCTCTCAGTTTCTGATTGGGATCGCCTCGCCTGGCTGTATAAGGAGCTCCCTCTCCCCTTCCTTAAGTGATCTATGGGTGTCTGTGGAGAAGTTTGTGCCAAATCAGCTTCTGAAAGTCTCAAACTTGTAATTCTTGGCTTGCTGTATGTTATATTAGGAGCTGAGGTCCCCTTCTGGGTGCCTGCTTGGTTGGTTTAAGGCAGCCCAGGAAAGTAGCATACACAAATTGCCTGTAACTTGAGATAGCTTGGTGGCACCTTGATGAAAGTTCACTGAGAAACTCATTGAATAAAGGTTACTTCAGTTTTTCTACTTCTCGATTTTGGGTTACAGACACATGTTTTGGTTGAAAAGAAAATGCTACATGTATTTCCAGGTTGCAAATGGGACTTGATCCTATCTCCCCTCTCACAGTTTCCACTGATTCCCATCTCCTAGGCTGGCTGTATAAGGAACTCCCTCTCCCCTTCCTTAAGTGATCTGTGGGTGCCATGGGAGAAGTTTGTGCCAAATCAGCTTCTGAAAGTCTCAAACTTCAGTTGTAATTCTTGGCTTGCTGTATATTATATTAGGAGCTCATTCCCCTTCTTAGAACTAAGTGATCTATGGGTGCCTGACTGTGGAGAAGTTTGTGCCAAATCAGCTTCTGAAACGGTCAAACTTAAGTTGTAATTCTTGGCTTGCTGTATGTCATATTAGCAGCTCATTCCCCTTCTGAAAACTAAGTGATCTATGGGTGCCTGGGGAGAACTGTTTGCAAAAGAAGCTTCTGAGAGTTTTCAACTTGTATTTCTTGGCTTGCTGTATATTATATTTGGAGCTCACTTTCCTGCCAGTATGACTTGGTTTGGTCAAGGGGGCCGAGGAAAGCAGTATTCCACACATATGCCTGTAACTTTAGATAGCTTGGTCACACCACAACAAAACTTCACACAGTTTGAATGGAAGTTTTTTTTTGGTCATAAATACGCATTTTGGTTAGCTGTTTATTCATCATCATCATCATCATCTTCGCCGCTGTAGTCATCTATCGACAATGCGGGCCTCCACCGCTCTCCACTGTCTTCTGTCCTGTGCTGTCCTTCGGGCTCCCTCCCAAGTGATACCCATCACTGTTTATTCCCAGGCTGCAAATGGGACCAGATCATTCTCAGACTGACATTTCTCACAATTTCCACTGATTGCGATTACCTCTGGCCAATAGGACCAGTGGAATAGTGAGAAGTAAGCTTAATTGGTTTGAGATAACTTTCCTCGGTTCTTGTGTTCTTGGTCAAACATAGACGTTGTCCACATGCACATTTAATATTCTGTTCTGAAAATTTTCCTAGTACAGCATCTGTATCTATGATAGGACTAGTTGAACAGTTGCTGGTTTTACTGAGCTGGTTTAAGTTACTTTGAACTTTCTTGCCTGCATAGCCTGGTTACCATTTACCTAACTTAACTCCCGAGTCCTACATCCTCTCATATTTGCGGAGAGGATGTAGGACATGGGAGCTAATAGGTCTGGTAACCAGGCTATGCCTGCATGCTTGTGTTTCTTGGCTGCACAGAGATGTTGTCCACATGCTCATCACTTAGGTATTCTGTTCAGGCGTTCCATTTGGACCCTGCCCAGTGATTACAGGCCGTGAAATTCAACAGTGCATTTCAGCAATGATTAAACTAATGTGTGGGCTATTAATGGCCGAGCGGATCATTTAACCGACAGACGTACGCTCAGTCTGGGCTATCGCACGTTTTCAGCCGGAGGCGTTATGACATTTGCTGAAATGCCTGGACGGAATATCAACAAACGCTCAGGGTGTCTGGCGTAATAGCTTTATACACCATCCCTCACTCTGCAAGAAACAGGCCTTGAAAAACTTTCACAAAAGAATCCCACAAAGATAGAGACGAGTTATTATTGGGGAAAGTGTGGATCACTGGCGGTTAAGTTTATTGAGTAAAGAAGACAAAATACCCACTTTTTGCCTATAATTCTGGGCAAAAACCTTTAGGTAAAGACCTAGCAATAAGGAAGTTATAAATTCACCTGTCAGGAAGACAAAAGAAGAAAAAATTCACTGCCAGCACATGTACATCATTTTGTGGCATAATGTTATGGAACTAACAGAAATAAATCTGGCAAGTCTCTAGTGGCCATCTATTTAAAGTACATTTTCTTAGAGTCCCTTGGGTGGTCACTATAGAAGGTTTTCCTGCTAGGTACATGATTTCATACATTGTCTATTTTCTTGTTCTCAAACCTTGTGTTTCTTCCCGTAAGTTGAGTTTGCCCTTGTTCCACCTGACATAGCTTTGATCACCATTCTGTGCACGGTTGATAGTATTAGGCCCATAGTAACGTCTACGATATAAATCAGACTTTAACTTTCCTCATTCCCTGTAAAAACATACACTTAAGCACAGCGAAATGGATCTTGCAGTAGTTTAATGAGTATCATCAGCCGGGCCGTATTCAGTCTTTCTGTGGCTATATCGTCGCAAAGGCCCATAAAGGCTTGGGCTCACCACGCCACCTTTGCAATACTTTAACCTTCAGGCTGCTAAGGCAACCTTTGGGCACCAGATTTGTATTATTTATGGGGATAGGCAGCAGGGAGAAGGTTAAACTTGGATGTGAAAGAGACATGTAACATGGTTTTCAGCACCAAGGAGAGGATAGGTTTTTTTGGCTTGAAAAATTTCAACTTGTTCTACTTTCAATGTTGCTGTCTCAGCCTGGGTTTTTGCTTGCATTTTTAAACAAGGCTTTCACAGTGGGCTGACTTCACTCCCTTGCCCATACTCCTTCATGACTCTTCCATTCTCACAGAGAAAAAAGAGCAGCACAGAGTACAATAACACTGCATAACAAGGAAATATAGAAACACACATAGACTGCAGTTCTATACGCCTGCTCCTATTTTGACTGTACAATCCCAACACCTGGCTTTCCTTTCAACAATCTCCATTTCAAAGTGAGCGATGTTACTAGCACTCTCTATTCTGTAAACTGCAGAATGCTTATGCTGTTTTAAGCCTCTTTCCTACTTTGTACATTGTATTCTGCATGTGTCGATACCATAATCTCTTTGCAATAAATCAGCAGATATTCCCTTTCAGCAGGAAGAGAAGAGTTATGTGACGATTTGTAGGTGAACATAATTTGTAATCCTGGCAGCACTCCTGAAATATTAAACCATCAATTTGAGATGTCCCCAGTCATAATTCATACCACCAGAAAAGGTGGGCAGAATACAGACTGGAAGCTTTATTGAAGCAACAAGAAGTACAGTGACTTCTTTTATTCACTTCAGTTTTCACCACAAAACAAGGTTCTCATATACAGAACCACTTACATGTTTTGGGTTACAGTTTACCTTAAAGTTAAAAAATAAACTAGGAAAGTTTATGGTTGCACCCATTTGGGAATCATTCACAAGGAAGCTTGTTCCATAGTGATGTAGTTCTAGGAAAGAAGCTTTCAGTGTGAAACTCCCTCCTGAGAGATGGAATATGGAAGAAGAAATGGTGATTTGTTTCTGTAGAAGTGGCAAAACATGTTCTTACTGAGAAAGTTCGGAATGGGGGTGCAAGCTAAGGTGGTGAAGTTACGCAGAGCTTTTGCCATGGAAATAGATAGATTTGATAA
Organism: Branchiostoma belcheri; assembly: GCF_001625305.1. Classification (NCBI taxonomy): domain Eukaryota; kingdom Metazoa; phylum Chordata; class Leptocardii; order Amphioxiformes; family Branchiostomatidae; genus Branchiostoma; species Branchiostoma belcheri. Next base: position 3,129,558 of record NW_017804353.1, read on the forward strand.
TAACACCAGACTTCCTACATGCCTTTGTGAAGGGGGTTGTAAGGTCCGTGGCAAATGTTGTAATCTAACAGCAAACTACAAAATGGAAACACAAAATGACTGATGAGGCTTTAGCTTAGAACAGAAGTTATCTCACCCAGTCCAGATGGATTGTAAAAGCTGAGAGTATCATGAGAGAAGTCATAATCCAGATATCCCTCAGGTAAGATAGATTACAAGTTGCAGGCTGGTTATACATCAAATATAATAGACATAGAGTCTAGGAGATTGCAGAAGAAGATGGTTCTTCAATCTTGATAAATCTCGAAACATGAATCATGCTGAGATGAATTACATGTAAGGCCAGGCTAAACCAGCTTGTTGGTTCTGAGATTTAAAAACTTGTTGATGCTGAACTGGGAGAGAGTAGCTAAATGTCAAGCTAATTGTGAATCAGCAGTTGAAATTCAAGTAGGTGAACTGGTGGACCTAACCAAAAATTTAGGTGCACCAAACATCGGTGCTGTGTATTGTACTTAAATTGTAGGTAACTTTTAGGTGCGCCAGTGTACCCACAGTCAAAAATTAGGTGCACAGCTCCAATATTTCGCCCCCTGCGGATCCCCTGCTGGACCAGGTGCACATTTTTTAACCATTAATTTCAATTCTTAAAGAGTTTCAGTGAACATAGTCAGATTAAAGATTTTGTGACAGGCTTTAGTGCCCTACATTGATATTGAATTACTAAGTTATTGGGTGGACTGACTACTCTCTCCTTGCAGCAAATGGTTCAAAGGATCTGAAGAGTGGCTGTCCTCACTATGTATCCCATTTAATGGCTCTAAGCAACTTAAAAATATCTGAGAAAATAAATTGGTGACTGTGTAGAGCCTTAGTGACGTACGTAAGGCCTTACATAAGAGACTGTTATAACTGCCATCTGTGTCCGTGACAGTTATATCCACCGTGACAGATGGGGAAGAGAAGGCTCGGTTAGGTGTGTAATTGTCAGGGCACAGAGAAAATGGCGGGGAACGAATAAGATAGAACATCCAAAGGTCGACCAGAACTTGGGAAGGTCAAACTGCAGGTGTGAGTGGAAGTTATATACATGTAGCTTGTTATAAGGACTCAGCACAGTATAGTAGCATGGGTTATACATGAACACAGTTACTTCTTACTGCCTCATGACCTATAGATACAGAAAATGTTAAAGCTTCAAATTTAAAGTTTTGGTTACTACATAACTCGGTATAAAACCAAGAAACAGACAACATTTCAGAAAATCATTATCATCTTCATCATCATTGCCTGTGCAGCTACCACAGATGTAATCCTGTATCTCTGTCATGTTCAGATCCATTTTGGCAGGTATTTTTTTAATGATGTCCTGTTGCTGAAATTTGACACTAAGATTTGACACTAAGACACTATCCTGTTTTATGTTTTTCTGCAGGTTATTTCGCTGCCCAGCCTCTCCCCTCAGCTGGAGTTCTGCCGGTGATGCAAGCTCTCTGTCCCGGGGGCCACAGGGACAACTATGGCTTCCCCAGATACGACAAGTCAACGTGAGTCACCCTCTCTAGGAGATCCTGCCTCTTTCTGATGGCAAACAAACTAGATTATTTTGTAATAATTATTACAGAGTTAAAGCACATAATAAGACTAAAAATGAACAAAAAGATGCACGAAATACTATATCTAAAAACTTGGACAACTTAGTACGTCTCTCTATGATGTTTCCTGGTCCATCCTTTGTTTATGTGTTGCCCTTAGGAAGGTGACAGACGGTCACCAAAACGTCAGCTGGAGAAAAGTCTTAGTTGTGTAAAAAGAGTCTCTTTACTCATCTTTATCTATGATTGTCCCTCCCCAGAGCGTACCAGTTCCTGGAGCGCCTGAGTAACTCTGTCCAGCAGAACGCCCTGTTTGATGAGGACAGTGACGTGAGACAGAAGTTCTACCAGATCCTCCACAACTACGAGTCACTGGTCAACGACCCAAACTCACTCGAGCAGAGGTTTGCACAGGCTAAAGGTTGGTTGTTTTGTTACTAGTATGTACTATCAAAATGTTACTATCAAAAACTTGTATTTTCCAAGAACTAATCGTAGAGTGGATTTTTTTACTCGTTGCCACCAAGCACAGTTGGAACATCATCCCTAGAAAGCTTTAACAACTCTTGCAATTAAATGTGCAAGGATTGGGTGTAACAAATCTTTCAGTGTGATATAGCTAGTTGCCGGCACGCAAAAGGGCGGTTCTAGTTTTATACCGCCAGAAAAATGCTATGTCAGAAAGCATTAGAGTGGACAAAATTGATGAATAAATCACACATTGTCAGAAGTCATGTTCTGTTTGTATGTTGTAACCGTTGTTTTCCGGCAAGTGTCCGCCTTCCCATCTGCCTGGCTCTGTTTCCATGTTGATTTTCCTTTCAGTTTAAAAAAAATAATAATCAAGAACCGACAAATTACAAGCACATTACAGCCTAAATCGATTGTCACTCCCTCCCTTCACACCCGGAGGAGCGATGAAATTATCTCCGCTCCCGTAACAGAATGAGTGACGGGTGAGCGACACAAACTCGCCGACCCTCTAATGCAGTAATTGGGCCTTTTTACCGGTAATGAAGGAATCAGTGGGTAGAAATAATTACTTGTCTCCGGGAAGAGTCTTGAAAGGTGATTGCCAATAAACTTCCATATGGAGAGCTGGCAACATTGGGGCGGGAGGAAGTTAGAATGCTGGTTCTAATCTGCTGTTTTGGTTGAGTTTGTCCTGGGTACCTCTTAGACTAGTTTGCTGAGAGAACTAATGATTCTCTTTAATAAATTCTGACGGGTTCCCAGTAAGACTGCCACATTAAAAAAATGAGTGAGGCATTTTCAAGAATGTTACAATGTATAATCTGTTTGAGTTGAGCTTGTCTTAAACAAAACAGCTAGCTGGATCTCTCTGGGACCAGTTTGGTGAGAGAACTAAATGATCAGTTTGAATAATTCTGTTGGTTCCCCATTAAGAAAACAAAATGAGGCCTTCTCAAGGATGTCGTAAACACCTGTGGATATCTGAAGTCTGCATGCTTTATTTATTATTACTGATGCTGCTGTACATCTGTAGATCTCTTTAAATTCTGCCTGTTTATTTTGATGTGGCAGTATAATTGTAAGTATGCCTAGTGGAATTGACTGTAACAGTTATTTTGCACAATTCAAGAGACTGACAATAAAATATCAGACAGTAAAACTGATGGAAGATGCAGTTGCACTAAAAGTGAACAAGAGCAATTTTTTTTATATTTACATATATATATTCATGCCAAAATTGATTGATTCTTAAGGCCCTCCTGTAGCTGAAAAACTATTGAAATGTTGACAAGTAAAACAATATCAAATCCAGGTTTTGTACAAGAAACTCATTGGCTAATTTATGACCCATTTTCTGTGAGTCTGTTTTAATCCAACATTGTGGTGCAAATGTGCTGTAGATGTGTTTTACTGCCTACATTGTCATTTATAGCCAAGAAAATCTTCTTTTATGGGGCTTATCTCATCAGAAACACATTGCAGCACTGCGGAAGCACCACAGGCTTACGAAAGAGGAGCATAAAATTGTGGTGATGTGCGGAGAAAAACAAGACACTATTTCACTATTACCGGGTCTTAATGGTGTGGCATTACATGTTACTTGCAGAGCAACTCAATGTTTTGAACATGTTTTCATTTTCTAGTGCAGTGCTGCATGTTCATTTTTCTGTTTATCCTCAGAGAAATTCAATGTACAAAGAGGTAAAAGCACAGAATACTAGAAATATGAACAACATGCAGCAAAAAAGTCGTGAAAAATAAACCTGACCCTACATCTGCTTGGAGTCAGAACTTGCCAGTGAGGTATAAGATTACACCCGACCTTGTACCGTGGAGGTCGCGTTCTAAATCCCATTCCTACTGCACGCTTGGAAAAATCCTTTCAGCTGCACCAAAGTAGAAGAGGGTCTGAGTGTAAAGGGATGTGTATGGAATAGAGTGGAAGTGGTCAAGCAAATCGCAATCTGTTTCTGGGTCAGACGTTTGAAGCATAAATCCTGCCTTTCTGTTTGGTTCTCTGGACCCAATATGCTTCTTACTAATCTATTCTTTGAAAGGAATTCCATAAGCTCTTATTGCGTCTTTAAGAATAACACACGTTGATCAATGCATCTGGTAGATAGCAATATGCTTTGGGTCAGGAGTTTGCAGTGAAAATTCCAGACCCCAATATGCTTCTTACGTCTAGGATTTGTATGTACTACGTGGGATATAGTAGAAGCGGTCAAGCAGATGACCGTTTCAGATGGAGCCACACATGTATGATTGCCCAGGGAGCTAAAACCTAGCCTGGTTACCAAACCTATTACAGCTCCTGAGTCCTACAGCCTCTCCCCTATTTGTGGAGAGGATGTACAAAATGTAGGACTCGGGAGCTATAATAGGTTTGGTAACCAGGCTAGCTAAAACCAGGAGAAGCTAGACTGATGTGCAACACAGAAGAGAAGCAGATCTTTTTTTTAATCCAATTTTAACATCATTTTCCCCCAAAACGGGGGCAGAAAAGAAATCAGTAACAAAATTGAGTCAGCTTAGTACAGATGTGTGGCATAGACTGTCATTTTCAAATAGGACTATAGCAGATGCTGTATGGCTGATGTAAAAGAAAATGGTGCATAGAAACAGAGCAACAACCACCTCCCAGGTCACACCTAGTAATCATCATCATCATCCACTGTGTTCTGCATCTACAGTTGTGTGGGCATGTCCTGTAGCCGCATTCACCTAGTAATACAAAACACAAAATATTTGTGACGTTATAATTTTGCCACAAGAGGTCAACACCGCAAAAAGCCAGAAAACAAAACACTGCCAACATTTCTAGATTTACAGTATTGAGGACAGGCGGAAGAAAACAGGGATGACAAACAGGTGTTTGCTAATGGCTCCCTGGGAGGTACTGGTGTGGAAAATGGGATCATTACACAAACCTGTGGCTCCCTGACACCCTGAACCAGCCTCCGGTCGGGGGCATCAATCCTGCACAGGGCAAGACTCACAAATACAGGCCTGGAGTTAGGCTACAATAATGTGATTTCCGGGTTCTCTGATTGTCAAGAGTAATTGTGTAGCTACAGTCTCTATTCCTCTATCTATCTGGTGTTTAATGTCTGTTGTTCCCCATAACCATGTTCCCCAAGGGTTAGACATGCTTGCACTTGGATGCTGAGCTTGATGGTAGCTCACCATTTGCCTCTGTCCTGTGGTTCTTGGGCACATCAAATTTCAATACCCCTGTGTAGATTGGAACATCAACATGATGGAAACAGACACTTTGAGGGGAAAGTCTCTAACTTGACACACACAGTTTAATAGAGTATAGACAAGTCAGACAAAAAAAAACAAGTTTTTATCCCAGCCCATTCCAGATTTTCATGTTGCCCTCGGCCTTAAAAAAAGGGGACCAAAGAAATCATGTACAATGTACCTCTTGCTAGAGCCAGGAAACCATACTCATGTGGCATTGAAGTCCTGGAGTAAAAGTGATGCTGACATCAGGTTTAACTGAGTTTGAAGAAGGTTTTCCAAGAAAAAAAATGCAAATGCAAAAAAAAAAAAATGCAGCAAGCCCTTTTGTTGAGATAAGCAAGCTCCTCATCTGATAAAAATCAATAGAAAGTCACAGGAAATCAAGATATACAGATAGACTGAGGAAGTATCAAGAAGGGAATTCAGACGAGGCAGGTGGCAGTTGGGGGGAACTCAGATATCATCCATTCTGCTTTCTGGCTGCTTGGATCTGATAACTTGGCTTGAAGGTTGACCTTTTACAACTTTGGCAAGTTGCCCGGAGGAATGCAACATATTCTATGCTTGGGTTATGTTGCAATTCAGGAACCTAAAGTTTTTATGCTAATGTTTATAGCTTTATTTGTCTTTTATGGCTCTTGCAGATTTGGGAACACAGGGCTTGAAAAAATAGAATGAAAACTAAGGTGAAAATTAGTACCTAGCTTCAGTTAGGGACGTCCTTTTTGATGGGACATTTAGCTGGAAGACTTGTGTTTCAGGAGAGCCACACCTTGAGCATGTTAAAGAAGCCTCCACATGTACAGTCTTACTTAGTCTGATAGCTACATGGGTCCATCCCAGTGTGAGTAGAGCAAACCTTGTAGTATTGCAAAGGTGATTTTCACCAGTTATGTCAATCCTTCCACAAATGTGTTTAATCTCAATAAATTGATAAAAGTATCCCAGGCTATAAAAGTATCCTGATAATTTTTTACGATCAGGGGCCAGTGACATTAAAAATGTCTTCAAAGCCCCAAAGCTACAGCCACATGTGCAGGGGTTTCTTCAGGCGTTGATGCATTTAATGACACATTGCCAAGGTGTCCACACGAATTTTTCATAGAAAATCCAAGCGCCAAGGTATATTGAACTCTGTGTCACCATTGATGAAAGAATTCGAATCAGACATAAATGAGACTCGGTGTTTAATATTATAAAATGATACTATTATACAGAAGAGTTGGTATTACCTCAGGCTTCAGATATTCTTATGGGATACGACAATCTGAATTGTTGGTTCTTGGAAAGTTTAAATTAGAATAATGAGTTGGACAGGAAGATCAACATCAAAATGGTAGGTACTTGTTCATGGCAGTTTTGTGAAATAGATGTACAAATGTATTCAGAATCCCCTCTTTGCTCTTTGCATTAAACTTGCCCCTTCCTTTCATCATTCATCATCCTAATCTAGGCTCAAAATACCAACTGCATAATGCAGGCTAGTGCAGGCAAATCAGAGTATTTTTAGGTGTATTCAAATTTTTATTTGCTGCTTTGACTGTGTGTTTCCACCAAATATGAAGTGTAAAGAAATAATGGCAATAATTTCTTACCAGTTTTAGTTTCATCCATACTTCCCAGCTTTTGAGTGGTACATATATTCAGGTAGAATTTGCAGATAATTATGGGTTCACCACACCACGAAGTGGTGTGGTGAAACCATATTGCTTTTTCTGATGTTTCTTCTCCTCCTCCTCCTTCTCCTCCTCCTCCTCCTGCCATATCTTTAAATGGATTCAGCTTCTTCATTTTAGGGCCTAAGGTCCTGAAATTTGGTATGGAGGTACAGTGGGCAAATACCCCTAGGCGTTTTTTAAATTATTGTGATACAGGCTTTTAGAATGGTTTTATTTGAGTTTTTTGGCTGTGTAATAGCTAATGTATTACTGTGTAAGTGTGCAGTGTTTACCACATTTGGACATGAGTCATCACAATGGCATGCAAGGCATCAACCAATAGGCATGCAGCTTTCCTCTATTCTCCTTGCTGATTGGCTGTTGGGATTTAACTGGTATCTAGAAGGGAATTCAGACGAGGCAGCTGGCAGTTGGGGGGAACTGAGATATCATCCATTCTGCTTTCTGGCTGCTTGGATCTGATAACTTGGCTTGAAGGTTGACCTTTTACAACTTTGGCAAGTTGCCCAGAGGAATGCAGAGTATTCTATGTTTGGGTTTTATGTTGCAATTCACGAACCAAAAGTTTTTATGCTAATGTTAACTTTATAGCTTTATTTGTCTTTTATGGATCTTGCAGATTTGGGATCACAGGGCTTGAAAAAATTAAATAGCATGAAAAGGTGAAAATTAGTACCTAGCTTGAGTTAGGGACGTCCTTCTTGATGGGACATTTAGCTGGAAGACTTGTGTTTCAGGAGAGCCACACCTTGAGCATGTTTAAGAACCCTCCACAGTCTTAGTTAGAAGACGTACTAATAGCTACATGTATGTACAGGGGTCCTTCCCAGTGTGACTGGAGCAAACCTGGTAGTATTGCAAACTTAAACGGTGATCTTCACCAGTTATGTCAATCCTTCCACAAATGTGCTTAATCTCAATAAATTAATAAAAGTATCACAGGCTATGATTTTTTTACGATCAGGGGCCAGTGACATTAAAAATGTCTTCACACTCCCAAAGCTACAGCCACACATGCAGAGGTTTCTTCAGGCAACGATGCATCTAATGACACATTGCCATGGTGTCCACACAAATTTTTCATAGAAAATCCAAGCGCCAAGGTATATTGAACTATGTGTCACCATTGATGAAAGAATTTGAATCAAACATAAATGAGACCCAGTGTTTAATATTATAAAATGATACTATTAGTATTACTAGTATACACGAGTAACTGTTGATATTACCTAAGGCTTCAGATATTCTTATGGGATACGACAATCTGAATTGTTGGTTCTTGGAAAATTGAAACTAAAATAATGAGTTGGACAGGGAGGTCAACATCAAAATGGTAGGTACTTGTTCATGGCAGTTTTGTGAAGTAGATGTATTCAGAATCTGATCTAACTCCCCTCTTTGCTCTTTGTATTAAACTTGCCCCTTCCTTTCATCATTCATCATCTAAATCGAGGCTCAAAATACCAACTGTATAATTATGCAGGCTAGTGCAGGCAAATTGGAGTATTTGTAGGTGTATTCAAGTTTTTATTTGCTGCTTTGACTGTTTCCACCAAATATGAAGTGTAAAGAAATACCGGTAATGGCAATAATTTCTTACCAGTTTTCAGTTTCACCCATACTTCTTAGCTTTTGAGTGGTACATATACTCAGGTATAATTTGCAGATAATTATTAGAAAAAGTATTTTGAGCCCTGTTCTTGGCTCTCTGTCATTATCGTGTATGTGTGTTATCATTCATTGTCTTAAAAGTTATTAGATATCCAGGAACCAAGCAGATAAGTCAACGTGTCCTAAATGCTTGATCTAGCCTTGCTATAATGTTGTTATCACCACTGCAGACAATGATTTCCCACTGGGCTGGGTTGATTGACTGTCAGTCTTGCTGATATCTGCCCATTACTAGAATTTTTCACAGTCAGCATTCTTCAGATTACCTCACGTTTATTTACAGGTCTTTTAATAACAGAAATGAGGCTTCAACAACTCATTTTAAATTGATAGTTTTCGGATATTCTAGTAAGTAAAAATTTAGCTTTGTCAAGATAAAAACAGGCTGTGCAGAGAAAAGCTTGCATCTGATTGAGTGTATATAATTATTGTAATCCCACCAGTACCTGAAACTGTGTGAACCAAGGTTCAGACTTTGTTTTCATTGTGATTTTACAGTTTATACAATTTGCATGAAGTCCGAGAAACAAAAAATATGTCCATGTACTTACTTACTACTTGTACTTGTACTTGTCCATGAATTTCTTCAAATACGAGAACCCCAAAAATGTATTCATGAGTCCTTCATGTAACTTGTTGAAAAATAGATCAGCTCTTCTGGCACAGGAGGATGCGGATACTTGAAACGGAGCCAAAAACTGGTCCTGCAGACAAATCGCTACGGTATATATCAATAACCTCCATTGACCTCCGTGTGGCAAGATGCTGACAGAGACATTTATATCTCCTGGAGACAACACGTCGTCTTTTGGGGGGCATAAAATCATCCTGTCGTTAGACTTTCCAATGGACAGCAATTAACCTGGGGGATTCAATATTCAGGCACAAATTGAAACTTGAAAATATCACAGACGATTTTTTTACATTTTGCAACTGGCTCTTCAAATTTAGTTTGCTCGTTTTTTTTCTTGGTTTGGGTGTAAGTTTTGAGATGATAAGGGCTCATCACTGTATTTTCTTTGTTCTTGGACTTTTTTCAGCAAATCATTTGCAATAGAAACAACGAAAGCAGAGGATTAGAAAGAAACTTTGCATCCAACCATTACAAACAAATTCTAACAAACATGTCTGTTATGATGTTAACCACAAACTTGATCTAGTTTTGCCCTGCCCTGGTGATTAGCGACCGGTTAGTGATGATGATGGTGTCATCCCTGTCACCTGATATCATGTCATCTATCAGTAATCAGGCCCAGACTGTAGCCTAGTGTAGGCTGTGTGAGGTGGCCATAATGAGTCCCCGTTAATAATTCACCGCTTTTGAAAGAGAAGTCCTGAATATTTCATGACCTGCTCCTCAAAAGAGAAAAGGAGAGCCGTCTTGGACTAATAAATCCGCCATGTTAAGGTCTCGGATGTTCAGCGCGCTCACAGAAGTGTGCCTCGGAGAGTAAAATTGTTCATGACCTGTAAGCCAATATGTGTGTACTTACACTGCCCTTGACTTTGTTGCTTCAGTGCAGAATACAAATGTTCCTAATGTGCATTGTACATCATGATATTGTACTCTTGATACAGAAACCTCTGTTCCTTACACCGAATGGTTATGTCTTTTTGAGGTACATGTACCTAGAATTATGTACCTATGTACATGTACCTAGAATTATGTTATATTAAGACATTTGAAATTTGTTTTGTGATAACTACCCCAATTTCAGCACTAAGGACAAAGAAACTCCAATGTTGCCTTCATTTGCTTGCAAGTGATGTTGTATTCCATCAGATACATCGTATTTCACTAATTTTTTCAGTGCACATGCAAAACTGTGCCCTAGAGCATGACAGTTTTCATGGCCTGTAAGCTAATACAAGTGTACTCTCTACACCCATGACTTTGTTGCTTCAGTATAGAATACTTAATTGGTCTCTGTTAAGAAGCTGTGGCCCTTTACAGAAAGGTTATGTCTGTCCATGTGGACAGAATATAACTACAGACATTTGAAACTCCATTCATTGGGTAACTTTTCATGAAGACGATAACTTTTCAGCACCAAGGACAGAAAATTTTGTATTCTTGTATTTCATAGCTTTACATTAATAACATATTCTAGACACTCAAAGTTTAGCTGGGCCTGTTTTTGTTGGCTTAATTTATATTTTTAAATTTGTATTTTTGTTTGTATATCTATTGTATATCTTATGTTATCTTAATTATTTGTATATTATGTCTTTTGTATGAAAATGTAGTGGACCTTCAAATGTACAGACAATTGCAGGCTGAACACAGCTGTAGTCATGTAAATCTTATGAATGCAATTTTCAGTTTCCAAATGTCCTGATGTCAGTGTACAGAATTTGATGTTCTTCTTGCATTCCTGCAGATTTTAGTCTGGGATCTGTGCTGACAGACAAGTCTGAGTTCCAGAAGGTTCTGATGAACAACCTGTCGCTATCCCAGGATGCAGCAGATTACATCATCAACACACCCATACACATCCAACAGGTGGGACAGTCATTGTGTTTTTTGTTCTTCCTGTTGTTAGTAATATTGGTTTATGTGAAATTGGTTTTAAAATTTTATTGTTTCGATTCATAACAATACACTGCAGCCACTTGTACATAGTACAACTTGCTGAATTATACATATTAGGCAAACACAAAAATTAATAAAACTAATAAACAACTATACAAATACATAATAATTATTAAAATAATTACTAGACAATAAGCATGATGAATTAGCTGACATTGTTTTGACTCTATCATGAAGCCCAGCTCATACAGAATGCCCAGTTTTTACAATAGAAGGCAACTGCAAGTTCATGTAAGACGGACACAACTAGACTGGTTTCCCACAGTGTGCAGTCATCATCATTGGTCAGCTGCTACTCATGCAGTATGTTGTCATGATGTCCACTAAGGCTTGCAAGAATTTTTCATAAAAATGTCCAAGACCTAACAGATTGAATTGAGTTCGTGCAGCCTATTACATATAGCATGACTTAAATTATACAGGATATGGTCTTCCTGGATTGATAAATCCATAGCAATATTTAGCCCGGGGAGGGAATGTGTCGACTTCTGCCAGATCACCAGACCTGATAAACGATCTCGCCCGAGTAACTGTCGGGACGACCTTAAAACTTCCACGGGGCGATCCGTCACCTTGGGGAGGTCACGAACTCAAGCGAACTGTTTCAGATCACAGGGGTGGGAAACGGTGTTCTAGCCAGTGGTCTGTCTTTCTGTTATCTTTTGCAAATTTGCCGCTCATGACAGACAAAAATTTTGCCCAATCTGTCATCTTTAACATTCAGAAATTGGCAGGGATGCCATTAAACCCTAGTCCACCAGCAAAATTTGCCCCTTAAATTGCAGGAAATATCATTTGATATTTCCCAGCTGCAGGTTGGCTTTAGTTTTTTTTTCATAATATTTCACGTTTAAATCTAATTTTTAGAAAATACCTTCTAATTGAAAACTCATCAGAAGGATCAACAGTTTTCAATTTAGTTGTCACTGATATTTTTTTCCAACTCTGTGTAAATGTATGGTGTTACTCTGATATCTCGATCTACATTTGCAGTCTGGCAGCATGCCTGCCCTTTGGCGTAGCACACACTCAGGCATTACAATCGCAGCCTGTCGTACATATCACTTAAACCAGGCATATCTGACTCCAAGCTTTCACCAAAGTGGTCTCATCAAGATACTGTATGAAGTTATTGAATTATGTATGATCCTAATAAGCATGGCTAATCTAACAATAGCATAATCATACTTGCAACCGCAAAGACTAATCTTAATACGGTGTAACATCAGATTTCCGATATGACATACCCCTGGAGAATTGTTAATCTTGCATGTATTAAAATGCTAAGTGCCTTATGTTGGGAAAACCTGTTCCCTTTTCCACACTAGGTGTTTCTTAAAGCTTATCTACCAATTTTGAAAACAATACATCATGAAATTGGGAAAAGAAGTCAAAGGCTATGCTAATTTAATATGTTGGTTGTTGGATATTAAAAATGGTGCAGAAACTGAATTGAACAGAACTGAACAGTACTGAACAGTACTGAAAAATCAACATGAAAACAGGGTCTGTTTCTCTGAAGATGCACACAGTTTTGGGGTGTGAATATAGTCAGAAAGTTTCTCCTTCACAGCTGTCTATTTTCTCATTAAGTCTGGCAAAAATCTTACTTTAAAATGTCCAAGTTCCAAAATTATCTTTTGGAAATAAATTGGTGTTGGCTAAAACAATTAGAACTTAGGATTAGACAAAATTATTAAATCAATGTGCTTCCAGCATCTATATGTCTCAGTCTTAGGCTAAGTACAAACTAGTGCTTTGTATTTTATAGATTTGGACATTACAAAACTGTGCAAAATATCTCAGTCAGTATCAAAGATTCAGCAGTCTGAACCTAAGTAGCTACGGCTTAACTCGGCCGTGGAATATGGAAATGGTAAAGTCAATATCAGTTCCAATATCTCCAAGCCTTTAAAGGACGAGAAATAGGCTGGTTTGTCGGAAATCAATACATTTGGTCTCGTATTGATCTTTCCCTTGGGGCAAAACGTGTGGGATCTACTGGGTACAATTCATAATCCCCATTATAGTCTTGCTTCAAAAGCTGGGTGTACCTTCACGCTTTGTATGTAAATTGAAGGATTTGTCATCTTGTTATAAGTCAGGTGGCATTTGATGAGTGGAAAACTTCTGCAAGTCAGCATCTTAGGAAGAGAATGTCATGAAAATGGGGAGCTGGGAGGAAAATTTGAACTTGACTGGGGTATTTACTCTCCGAATCTGTGTGTGTCTGTGTCTGTGTGTGTGTCCCCAAAATGTGATATTCCCCTGAGACTGTTTTCATCTGAAAGTTTCAGTTCAGCATCTTTAGCTAGTATGATATGCCACACCAATTTGTTGGTTCTCAGATGCATGAAGAATACTGCTAGATTCTAGTAAATTGGAATATCGACAATCATGACAACAAATGAGAGGAAAGGATTTTGTCCACACAGTTTCAGGGAGTGAACAAAGTCATATGCAAGTTTTGAACCCATCCTTCTGTAGTCACGATGTTCTCTTGCCAATATTTCTCATAAAAATGTCCAAGAACCAACACATAAAACTGACAAAGCCTAAAGTTGGCACCTGGCATCAGCAGGTTTGTCATTACAGACTCCACAGTGAAAACACTGCACATCATTTACAAGTCCAGATCAAAGCAACGCGTGTCAGAAAGAGTCGGGAAGAATTACGGTGGAAATCCCAGCTCGTGGATGGCAAACATACACGTCTCTTCCCACCACAGTACCAGTGTTAGGCTTCAAAGGGACGGGACTGCTGGGTCGATACGATATTGGATTTTTGTGGTCCTGGGATCAATCGAAGTTCCTCTCAAAGCAGAGCCGAATATTCCCACTCGAGTGATCCATGCACAAGTGTCTCTTTTGATAAAGTCTCTGCCATTGAAGTGAGGTTAATGTTAATCCAATATGATTTTGGCTTTCAGATAAGTTTTGTTTTTACTGACGAGTCTAAATTCTATCAGATATCGGGATGCAAGAAAATGGAATTTGATGCTTATCTAACTTTTACGATCAAAATAATGACTGATTCATACATGTTGCATTTTGCTTCAATGAGTTCCATTCCCCCCATATTTGACAAACGTACATGTAGAATGAAAATTTCATAAAAAGATGGATATTTATTTCATCCACTATCATTTTACAATGTTTCAAGCAACTTGTAACTGGAATTAATTTGTGCCTCCCTCGTGGCATTGTTAAACTTTTACATACATGCATACCTCATGGATACAAGTGCTTCTCTGCACAGCAAATTTAGATTTATATGTTAAATTCATGTCTTTGGGAGCAGAAAAAGATCGCAAAGGACGATTTACATGAAATATTGTCATAATGTCAATGCAACAATTCTTTCGTTGTGTAGGGTATGTATCAATGGTGCAATGAATCTTTCATCAAACTATAACTATTAGACCGGGGGTATCTGTTTCAAATTCCTTGTAAAATTCCTTGAAAACCCCATGCATAATGCAATCTTTTTCTCAGAACGATCTCTCTCAGTCTTCTCTGTATTATAAAAACTGCATGGCTGCATTCCACATATACCCTGTAAAACCCAGCACAACTGCCCTAAAATTAATGGTAGTCGTAATCTAGCCTGAGTACATTGTGTGACCTATGCCTGCATTTGTGTTCGATTTTCTCCTGGGTGCTCGTGCAATGTGCTTTCCTACCCTACCATCGTGGCAGCAATGAAAATATTGCAATCAAACCCAGCATAAAGCCGTCCCTGGTGTATTGTACCACAGCTGACCTCGGACCCCACAAAACTTCGCAAATGCAGAAAAGTCGCGGCACGGCTCCATTTACGAGCCGGGGGTCGCCGTAGCTTCACCCCCAGGTTTTGCAGACGGATGTGAAATATAGGAGCTTCTTTTGTGGAGGGTGTGAGCGAGGTTCAAATGGAAAGTTTACACAACTTACAAGTGCAAGGTTGTCTAAGGTTTCTTCCTAGCAGAATCCCTTCTGTGTCATTACCTGGGCACGGCTGTCTTAGATTTGCAAGTCCATTACAAAGAGAAAAACTTTCCTTAAAAATTAGCATGTATACTTCATAGCAGACCTAGCCTGTGTCACACAATCTCTCACTGTCAGGTGCTAACTGGGCCTTCTATAATGACCAAACCAGTGGAAGAGATGCTTTAAGTGTGATGTAGTTAGGATAGTGACCTGACCAGTGGAAGAGCTACTAAAAGCGTGATGTAGTCAGACTAGCGGCCTGACCAGTGGATTGGCTGCTAGAAGCATGATGTAGTCTGAACTTCAACAGTGTACAATGTTTGCTACAGTAAATTGTTTCTGTGTGCTTCATTAAGTTTCATGCAGTTTCCTGCTGAAGTTTCAGGAAGATGAAATGCACTGTTCAGCCTTTGTTTCTCTTCACAACTTTTCTTTCAAGTTCAAGGGCTGATCTTTTGTTTCTGACTTTGCAACTTGCCACCAGTGACTGCACCTCACAGTATCGAGTCTGACAGATGATGTACAGCAGTGCAATTACATGGGACTTTATCTCCCAGTGCTTTGTTCCTCCAGGGTCGTCCTTTCCTTCACTAACCCCCAATTAAAGTTCCCCGCTGCTACCAGCGCCAAGTCGGGATGACGGTAATCGTCTCGCCTCGGCGTAATGAAGTGTCTCCAGTTGTGGAGTTCGGAGCGCGGGTAATTCATCTTGCGTGTCCCGCTGTGCAGAAATAACGAAGAGGAATTAGCCAGGCACAGCGTTGACTACAGCCTGCCCTTTAAGTCCTCCCACCTACTGCTTTGTTTCATCCCTCCTGCTGCCGTCATGCTTTCATGTGGTATCCGTCTCCAGGGACTGATTATAGTCATATTACATGAAAGTTTTACTTCTAGCTCTCAGTTTTCATCTTTGTTTCCTGCTGAAGTTTTGCTAGGAAATGCCTGGGAGGCAAGAAAATGAGGCAGCAGGGTGGTGTTGTGGTTAGGGTTGTTGAAGGGTGTCACAATCAGAAGGTTCTGGGTTTGAATCCCTGGCAGGCCCCAGTGTTGTGTACTTGGGAAAGACATTTTACACCTATTTCTTCACTTAACTCAAGTGAAAATGAGTACAGCTTCAGTTAGGGACCTCCTCTTAGATGGGATGTAAAGCCTGAGGTCCTGTGTTTGAAGAGAGCCACACCACAAGTGCTTTCAAGTCCCCACCACAATATCGAAAAGAGTTTGGTCCATCCCAGAGTGGATCAAAACTTACAGTTAGAACATGGTCTGTCTACGGTGCTGAAGTTCTGGTTGTATAACGTCTGTTTATCCTGTATTATATAACAGGGTACTGATGCCTTGTGTGACAGATAAATTATTTCAAGATTTTCTTTGTAGAGTCAATTTTCCTTTTAATGTTAGTTGGGGATATTAAACTTTAAAGCCATTTTGTTCTCTAAACGTTTGCCTTTTCTGTATTACATGGACTGTAGATTGCCCGATGTAACACTAGATCTGTCAGCTGTGCTCATAGTCTGTGTTGAATTTTGTCCATTTAGGACCCCAGTGTACTATTAATTTTACACATTATCAGCCTTACATATTTGATGCAGAAATCTAGTAAAAAGGATATCATGAACATGTACTACCATGATACAGACTTGTCTCTTATACTCTGGTTTTAGTTTATCTTCTGAACAGAAACATTTTTTTAAAAATCCAACAGCCAACAAATTAATTGATATGGTGTAAAATACACAAATCATGGCCATCTATGCTCTAGAGAATTTGCAGTCAGCTACATGTATCACTAGTATCAGACATAACCTAGATTATGTTTTCTTCCACACTCTGTCTCCTGGGTTGTTGCATGACCCCTCACCTCCCACAGCTAACAGAAGTGTGGAGGATGTATGGGGCACGGCTGACCCAGGATTACTTATTACACCCGACAGATGGCAGCATTTTTCTCCCTCCTTTTATGGCCACAGCATTTTGAATCTATGTGCAATAAGGCGCAGGTATTGTGGCCCAGGGCCATTACAGCAATCTGGTGGTGGTAATATCCGGCCTTGGGGTTGAAAATGTGATTTACAACTTTAAAAAGGTGTATATTTGCCTCACTATAGCAAGCAAGGCCTAGGCCTTACCAAAATAATTTGCTTGTTCTCAGACTTGGAAAAAATTGTAACTAAATGAACAATTGAGTCATGAAATATCTGATAGTTGAATCGAATATCAAGCAAGAGATAAATAAACTTGAAAGCTAAACATTTCATGAATGCAGTATATATGCAGTATATATATAGGCCATGCAGATTTAATTCTTGGATTTTGGATTCAAATTGATATAGGTGTCAAAATGTAGCCCTGATGTAAAAAATGTAGCACGTGTGTAGTTTTCATCATGAATACATGAACAATGATTCAAACTTTAAATGTTTTACCAGTTTGCATAGGGAGCATGATGAGTCTTATAGAAACATCATTCTGTTTCCCTAAAATTACTTCCAAGACATAAGTGTAAGTGCCTTCAGTACTGTTCTGCTGGCCATTAAGTTAAAGGTGGACGCAGGTGGGCCCTGGTGGTCTGATTGCCCGGCATTTCATGTTGTTTTAACCAATTAGAAATTGATTGGCACACCCCCACATCAGTCAACATGGAGGGGTTTTGGATGGAGAGGGATGGGTCGGTGCAGAGGTGATGAGGGATGATTTTTCAAGGTCTGGGG
This sequence comes from Branchiostoma belcheri, assembly GCF_001625305.1. NCBI lineage: Eukaryota > Metazoa > Chordata > Leptocardii > Amphioxiformes > Branchiostomatidae > Branchiostoma > Branchiostoma belcheri. Next base: position 3,147,498 of record NW_017804353.1, read on the forward strand.
GTTAAAAAAGAGTGCAAGGGACACAGGGCCAAACCCATTGGATTTGTTTCTTCACGGATTTTTGTAGGACACAATCAATGATTCAGGGGGAGAACAAAACAGACCTAGCCATCCATAATAGGACCTCTGGTTTCTGATATAATAACAAGTTTTTGACAAAGAAAAATTGGCTTGCAAAGATATGGAAAGAGATCATTAAACTAAGCTTAGTCTCACAACAAAGTTTGCTCTCAAAATGCAATAAATAGTGTTTCAAAGGCTCAAGATTTTAAAATTGTGATGCTCAACTTGATGACATCAAACAAAACTGAAATGGCAAAAAAAATTCAGAACACTTAATGCTAACAAACATGCAGGCACTGCCTCCTTCGAATGGGAAACTCTTAGAATGTCTAGGACTCCATACACACTGACCCTGACCCACTTTGGATACACAATAGTTTAAATGGTTGTATGGCATTCAATCTATACAAGACCATCAGAGAAGTTCACCTAGGAAGATCAGAGCGGCAGCATCACATCAGGATTACAAGCCGGTGCCCCTAACCATTAACCTTTACCACAGGAAAACCCTACTTCAATTTCATAAATGGAAAATAGCAGAAACGATCAATGGATGGCCGCTTTAGCCACTCACTTCAAAGCATAACTGTCATCTCAATCATCAGGGCTCAAAATGCTCAATGATCAGGGCTCAATCATGCACTTTTGTGCACCCTAACTTACATTGTAGAGCTGCCCTAATGATTTTTGACAATGGTACACCTATGTACGGTACATGAAGTATACAGGATGATTTTGACGTGTCAGATAAGTAATAATTTAAACTTTAATTTCTTGTGTTTCCCATACCTGTTAAAAGTTTTGATGTTAGCTTATAGAATTTTACATTCAACCTCTAAAAGCAGTATGTTTTGTGACTAGGTTTTACCGACATTCTGCTTTATTTTCTATATAGTATTACCGGTACCCAAAATCTTTCCTGTGCACCCAATCTCTTTTACGGGCACCTAAGTTTTGAGCTCAGTTGCACAAGTGCCGCAATTTCTAAAATTGAATTTTGATCCCTGATCTTTAAAAGCTGCATTGTGTATGCAGAACGTGAGAAGGTTGACAAAAGTACTTGTCTACATGCAGGGCTTGGTAGGTTGCCTCAAGGCTGTCTCGCTATGGAGTATGTGAGCAGCAAGGCAACTGAGTTTTTGTTTTAGGCACCACCAATTTGATTTCATGGGTCTTGGGACATTTTTTATAAAGCTTCAGTAAGATGAGATCATGAGAACAGGTTTTTTGAAGGAAAACAAACTATATTCATTGTGTACACCTTACAGTTCAAATGTCGTTTAGATCCAAGAACCAACACAGAAAAAAAAAACACCCAAAACACAGTTTCAAATCATACAGCATAGTTCTGAATCACACAGCATATATAGGGGCCCATCTAAATCACAGTGTAGGTGGCCCAATTATATTCAAACTATCCTAGCTAAAACACTGCAGCTCTGTGGTAAAGTTGGTGCCCTTGAAAGTTTGTAAATGAGTTAACTTAAGTTTCTAAATTTGAGCTGACCATTGCTTGATGACCGCAACCTGGAAAAAAGATGAATTGGCTGAAACACTGCCGGGCTGTCTTCAGATTTCCCTGGTGGCACAGTGGCTGGCCAAGTTTCCTTTCAAGTGCACTTCCATTCCAAGTAATTTACAGCACTTAACATCAGGAAGAGGTAATCTTTTCTTTTGCTGCCCACTCCCCCATGTCAGGGACCCCACAGCAGTATAATCAAAGACTGGATACAACTGAATGAAGCTAGGAGACCTTGAAAGTTTGTCTGTGAACATTTGTGGTCAAAGTTATAACCTCAGTGGATTTTTGACCATCATTTCTAAACCACATATAACTGACAGTGTACATGTGGCATGAAATGTTGGCGTTTGCTATTTGTTGAATGAAGAAGTTATCAAATTCCATTTACTTTCATATTCACAGAGGCCATAAAGACATATTTTTTTATGATTGGTTCTGTGCAAGGGAAAACCTTGGGAGATAAACTTCTGTATGCCATAGAAACCAAATTGAAAACATATGGAGTAAGAGTGGGATGGGCTTGGATTAAAACGCTAGCAAAGCCACATTGCACTGCTACTATCTACTGCGAAAGCATCTCGTTCCATTACTGACTAGAAGATCACTGCTTAACCTTGTATTGTGGTATAGGGTATACATTTATTTTGATGGATGGAAGGCGCAGGATAGATAGTGCACAATTATTCATAGGAAAACCTTCCAGCAGGAGATAGTGTCATAGCAATGTCTCCTCACCAAAAAAAGTGTACGTCAGAAAGTGACACGAAGTCAAACGCCCAGTGGGAATCCTATAATCCGACCACCTTTGCTTCAGGCCCATTGTTGTTGGTTAATTACATCACACTGCAACCGTGGAATCAATGGAGGTGGGAGTTTGGTTAGATTGGAAATGGGAGAACCCCACAGAGCTTTGGTAGCGAGATTGGAATGGGAGGGATCCAGTTGAATCCTGATGTCCTACTTTCTCTAGAATAATAGTACAAATGATGATTGTCCTAGTTTCTGGAATAATAGGACACAATAATTACAGGTACTATGACTATGAGTGTGACAGGCAGGCTTGGCCAAAGCTATTGGATGCAGAATTCAGTTTATGTTTTAACGGGCAATGAATTTTTTTCTGTCTTCTCAATTTCCACTGTAACTTTAAGTGAAGTTAATTTCATACCCTAATTTTTTGGCTATTAGTTTAATCCAACGTTTAAATTTGCGTACTAGTATCATAGTTAATTTTTGCCAGCATTGAAAATTTTTATTCATCAATTAGGCCACACCAATTTAATTTCCTGGTTAACGGATTCGCTGCTTCATTTTTTTCTGCTTTGCAAATAAAAATAAAAATCCAGAATCAACTGCAAAATGCTCATATTTTGCCTTGAACAGTTGAAAACAGTCCTTTTCATCCTAATTGTTACAGTTATTCCATCTTTCAATGCAATGGTATCATTAAAATTTCAAAATTCATTGTTTAAATTTTGAACCAGCCTGGTGTGTTGACTTCATGGCTCCTATGGTACCATTTTGGGCCATAATAGGATGCCTAGGCCTGTTTTTATTTTTTTATTTTTTCGCCCGCCCGCTCCATTATTTTTCTAGAAAAATCCGTTAACCAAGAAATTAAATTGGTGTGGCCTTACATATATATATATGACAAGATAGATAAAAAATTGTCATGAGTGGTGAAATTGCCATTTTAGGATTTTTCACAATTTCAGCCAGACTTAAGTAAACTACATTGAAAACTATATTTCAACCGACTTACAAGAACTGTGTAATGTGAACTAATTGGTACCTTCATTTCATTTGTACATTGTAATTTGACTTCTGGGCTGTAGCTGAGTTGGGCAGGCCGCCAAATTTGCTTTGCATCATCATTAAAACCTCATCTAGGACGAAAGAAAATGAGATTTCTCCTCCTAACCCCCTGGCCCGTTGCCAAATCTAATACTCTGGTGATGGAAAGTCTGTGACAATTGGGTTTTGAAAGATTTATGGTGAAATTAGGTTAATAACGTTGTGCCCTCCTGTCCCCAGCTGTCGGCAAGTAGCTTAGGTTTGTAATCTTCCAGCTGACTAGTGGGATCACACTGTCTGTTTGTAGTGCTTGGGGATATACATGTACTGATCTCCAAGCAGAGGTTTAGGTTCTGGCTTATTTTTGGTGTGTTTTTAAGGCATTTTTATCTCACTTTCTTTTTTTTGTAAAAAAAACTCTGCTACAAAAAAAAAAGAAAGCTTACTTACACCTTCCCTACTTCTTATCCAGTCAACAATTATATAGAGAATTGATGGCCAAATGGTTACTTTGGTGTGCTAAGTTTGAAGACCGACTTGTAACACTGTGCTTTTTGTGCTTACATCTATAAGCTTTACTATTCAAAAGCCCCATTCCAAATCTGCACGACATAACCAGACAAGTTCTGAGCATCTAAAGTGTCTTGCAACAGAAGCTGGAAGATCCTTAAAGAGAAAGTCATGACACTGTTTTTTAATCTCCATGCAGCTGTATGCTTTACTGTTTGGAAGCCACACCCAAAACCTCCACAATATGACCGACCAAGTTGTAAAGCCCAAGAAGATCTAGAGCATCTTGCAACAGAAACTAGAGAAGCTCATAACACTGTGTTGTTGATTTTTGCAGCTGTACGCTTTACTGTTTGGAAGCCCCACCCGAAACCTCCACAACATGACCGACCAAGTCATGAAGCCCAAGAAGATCTGGAGTGTCCTACAACAGAAGCTGGACAGTCTGAAGGACGGGCTGGTGTACCAGACGCTGACCAGCCCACAGAAGCTGGCGACTAAGGAGGGACTGCTGGCCCTGCTGGGGCAGAGTCTGGGGTTGGGTACTCTGGGGGAGAAGGCTGAGGAGAAGGTGCTGCAGCCTCCACAGCAGATGGTCAAAAGTCTGGAGGTTTGTTTTTTTATTATCTTTACAAAGATGGTTATGTATTCAGTAGCTTTTATCGGTGTGTTTGTTTGTTTGTTTGTTTGTTTGTATTTTAAAACATCACTGATGTCAAAAGTCTGGAGATCTGTATATAACAAGGTTCCTTCAAAGACATTTCAAACTCTACCACTGGATAAATTTTTAATATAGATTATCAGAGATTATTTCAGGATGTTTCGAGTGGCATCCATCACTCTTCTTCAGCATTACCAAAGGTGACTCTTTGGTATCACTCATCTTAAGTGACAATGAAGAAGAGTGATAGATGGCACTCAGTGCTTTAACCCACAGTGTCATCTTTCTGAAAAACTACCGTTGTATCAATCAATCAATCAATCAATCAATCAATCAACCAATCAATCAATCAATCAATGATTAATCGTCCACAGGCGTCAAGTGCTAATTGCATGTGACTGTAATTTTTGTTGATGTACATTGTAGGCCTGATGATAATCAAAGCCAGTAAAACCCACAAAAACTTGAGTTGAGAGATCCGATACCTTTAAGAATTATGCATTGTTAAAGTAGTAAAGGGCACATACAAGAAATTTGACCCAAACTCAGTTGCCGCCTGTTGTTATTCCCCCAGTCTGTCCTGCTGACCCCTGCCCACCTGCAGTACCTGGTGTGTAACACTTCAGCAGGTCAGATCATCACTCAGCAGCAGGACCAGCAACACAGCATGGTGAGAAACTTTCCTCATAGAACCGACAGACTTCTGACAAATGCATGGAAAATTGAGATCAGCCCATAGTTTTCAAGAAGTGTAGTAGGATTCAAAATTTTCAAATCTATGGCTCTTCTAAGCACATATCCTAAGACTGTAACCCCAACCAGTATCATGCATGTCATATCAGGTATTTGTTAGTTGAAGTCTAAGAGATGTAACAGTAATCACGTTTTCAGCACCCTGGACAATGGCAATGGCAAAGGCTGCATATGTTGTTGGAAACTTTCTAAAAGCTCTTAAATCTCAGCATCTTCTCATACATGTTGTTCTGTACAAACAAGGCTAAGAACTTTTAGTTAATCATTAGTCCTTGTAATATTTAACAATGATTGACATTTTCCTAGATCCTAACATATATTTTTACAACTTTAACTTGTCCCCAGGATGAGGTTCACCAGGCCCTATGTAACAGCTCCCACGCCAAGTCCAAGTTTGCAGCCCTGGCAGAAGGACTGAAGGCACAGCTCAACCAGAAGGCTGTTGTCGATCAGGTGGGTTAGCCTCTCTTGTCTGTGGGAATAGAAGGGTTTTTATTAATGTATTAGACTAACTGTAAAAAATGACATACAACTAGGTCTGCCCAACTAGCCAGAGGCTAGCCTGGAAAATTTACAAATTGAAGGGACAAGAAGAACTATCTGCTTGTTCATTCAACTGCACAAACAGATAGCTGTTATGTGGGTTATACCAAACAAGGAGGTACGGGTTATACAAAGCAAGGAGGTATGCTAAATACAGAGATGGTCTGTGAATAGAAGGACCACAAAGCAGTTTGCAAAGGCAGGTGAAGTCTGCCATCTCTGATGGCCTTGTTTAAATTCCAAACAAAAACACAAACACAGACAGCAACATTGCAGGTAGGATAGGCCAGAAATTTTCAGTCCCTAAAAACCTATCCTCTCCTTGGTGCTGAAAGATGTGTTATATGTTTGCTATATTTGTTTTGTAATTTTACCCTCTATATAGAAATAAATGGCTCACAAGGAAATACACAAATAGTTATTTGTATTGATTTGCTTAGCAAATTGTTGATTAGGGATAATTTATTGCATTAAATCTTAATTGTTTTTTCTTAAGTTTGTAAATTTCTTTGCAAATTCTTGTCATTTGTATTACTTTGTAGATGCATTAAGTAGTTGATTAGGAAATACTAGTAGTATTGCTGTGGAGAAGTCTATCAATGTTATTTACATTTGGTAAATTTTACCATTTGTATTTGTTCAGAACAAGTAAACAGTACAGTTCTTATTAGTGCTGTGTACCAGTACGTAAACAAAGTACATCATTCAGGTATAGGCACAAAATAGTGGCATGTTTTCAGTCAGGGGTTAAGAAGATACTTTTGATTGATGGTTTTCCTGTTTCTTCCCTCCAGCTTGGTCTGGACCAGATGGACATTGTGGAGAATCAACAGAAGATGGAGAGTCTTATGGAGGCTGTGAGTTTTTTTTGTTTTGTTTTGTTTTTGGAAAATGAGAACACTCAAGATTGTTTGGAAGATGAGCTTGTTGATATGTCAGTTTTGTAGCAGCTAAATTGTTCTGAAACTCCAAAAATTGGACTCACTGGAAATTTTGACTGAATCAACACTAAGTCTTCTTCAGATATCTGACCTTATCATGTGACTTTATGCATGTGTGATGTCAGCAGTAGGTCAAAGGCTTTTGGAAATATTTCTTTGTCAAATCTTTTCTTTGAGGATATCAGGTAGTGAACACTTTTGTTATTCAAGAAACAAAACCTGAGGATTTTGTAAATATATTTTTTTTCTACAAATTTGGCTTGCCACCTCAGCTGACCCTGGTATTTTTAATCTTATTTTTTTTGCAGTTGGAAGATTTTGCGATATTCCAGTCGGGACTCCATGACCTGAGTGACATCGCCTCCGTCTTCCCATCATACACCTGTGCGGGGATCATGGGAGAAGAAGGGGAGGCTCCGACCGACCCGGCCTCGCAGGCCGTCACAGCTGGTGGGTATCACTCTGACCTTGGAAATGGAACTTCTCAAGGTCATATGTTAGAAGCATAACTTGGCAAGTTCAATTAGACTGGTTGTACAACCATGTAGTTGTTGTAGTTGTTTTCTCTGCAAATGTGAGACTTACAGTCATACACTTTTGTGGATGATCCACTGAATTATTGACATGTTCTGTGATTACGTTTTCTTTATTTTGTTGCATTTGATTTAATGTGATTCTCTTATTCTTCATCAAATATTTACTGAAAAACAAGTATCATGTATTATGTTCAACTTGTCAGAAATGTTTTGGTCTGAATTAGATATTTCATTGCCTTGTTTGATCTGTTGTCAGGTTTAAGTTTTGTTTAATTTTGAGGTTACTTTAATTTATTTTCAGTCTTGTTTTTACTTATTTTGTTGGACGTTTCCTTTGCTACATTCTGTAGGTCCTGATGACTGTAACCCCCCCGTTACAGACCCAACCCAAGAACCTTATGGCAACAGTTCCAGTCAATGTTCGTTTGTAACCCTGCACTTGTTTTGGACTTGCCCCCTTCACTCTTCAACTAACCCACTAATCAAGCAATCACTAATCACTAACCCAACACCGGCTGGTAGAGTTAGCCTGCTAAAAACTGACACAGGTTTTCCTTTGATTTCAGAATATTGCTCAATTTTTTTGTTGTAAAAGCCACAGATTGAAGTCTTATTCAACAAGTGAAATTTCATACTTCTAAGTATGAAATTTTACTTGTAAAATTAAAGTACAATGTGATGTAAAATAAAAGTAAATAAATTTAAGTACATGTAGCTATGTAATTCCTTACTTAAGTTAGGAATTACATAGCCACATGTACTTTATTGAATCTCAAAAAAATGAACAATATTGAAAGAAGGAAAACTTGGATAATGCAATTACAATATCAGTAGTACAGTCACTGATTGCAGAGAATTGCTATAATTACTTAGCTTTTAATCATGATAAACTCAAATTTTTGGTGAAGGTGCAGTGCTGATAATGTAGAGTTGCTTACTACTCAATGACATAACATATGAGTGCTCATATTTGTGCAGTGAAGAGTGCATGTGTAGTAGAAGAAGTAGGGGGAGTTACAAGTAGAAATGTTTTTCTTGTTAAGGTAGCCCTTTGGCACCAAATTTGTATTGGTTATGGGCTAAGGCACTGGGGAGAAGGTTAAATACTGCATATTAATTGAAGATTGCGTTTCTCATGTAGTCCATACTGTACTCCCAGACTGACAGTGTTTTGGACAAAGTAAACACACCAATACGATTCCTGAAGGGAAAAAACTGAAACATAAAGATTGATCAAAGATTTTCGTACAAGCATCTTCAGGTTGTTTTCATGTCGATCTTCCAATTCAAGATTTTTTTTCAAAGTATGAGGTTCAGTTTGTTGTGCTGTACAGGACTGGTGTGAGTTTAGTAGTAGCATCTGAAGTTTGTGGATGAGGCTTGTACGTTTCCCCCTGTTAGGTACAGATGGGAACAGCACAGTGGTGGATACAGACATCGCCACGTCTCAGGTCCACCACGTTCACAACAAGCTGTCCGGTTTCATCCGAATCTGGACATCGCTGCAGCCAACCATCTGTGGGGTCAACAAGACCATGACGGAGGAAGCCTTGGAAGCTGGTACGCCCCTTTCTTTTGTCAATATATGTAATAATAAGTAGTATGTATAATACTTTTCCTGAAGTTTTGCCATACATACATTGTATGGCCTCCTTCAGTCAATATTAACCATGACGGAGGGAGCCTTGGAAGCTGGTAGGCCTTGTTTTATCCAGACCCGTGCTTTATCCAGAACCATGCTAAGGCATTGTTCTAGATAGTCCATGTGTGTCCAGAACCATGCCTAAGGCCAATCTACATTCTTGGATACACAAAGACCATCCAGAACTACATGATTTTTAACAAAATGTTGGCTTCTTTGGCCTCACTAATTCATCTTTGTTCAAAAAATGCTGAACTGAAAAATCAGCATTAAGAAACAGCCTGAGAGCAAAGTCTGTTTCTGGTACACGGTCAAGCTGATTTTTTCCTGAATTTTTCTCTGCTAGTCCAAAATCTTGCTAAAATCGTATTACTAAAATGTATTGTCCTAGAACCAAGTAACTGAATTGATGTGAATGAAATTTTGACAATATGTTCCTTTCCCAACAGGCGACCTTCGGTCCATGGGGTACAACAAGAAGGAGAGGAGAGACCTGGGACTGCTACTCCATCTTCTCACCAGCAATCCCAAGATCCTCTACTCCCCCAACGGAACCTGGGCGGACAGCATGACCTTCCCAAATGGAACCGAGATTGACAAGGTCATAAAGAAGGTACGACAAGGTCGTAAAGGTGGTAAGAAGCGAAGTAGCGGCAATGAAAGTGCACTTAACTGACCCATCATTTACAGTAAACCCCGGCGGATCATTTAGAACGTTCCGGAACTTAATGGAACAGGCGTTACTGTCAAAGTCACCTTGAGACATGACCCTTGACCTGCATCAAACAGCGCTTACGAGTAGGCTGTTTCCAGTAAAACATGATTTTAGGGTGTAGCTTACATGTATAACCCATAAGAACGAGCTAGTATTACACACAAGTGAAGATTATGATGGGGAATGATGGAAGATGTAATTTGGCGTAAAAAGGGATGTGACAATGCTGTGTGACATCATGTCACATTGTGCTCAATTATGTTACCAGTAAATCATAATCCAATGTTTTCCAAGTCAAAACTAACAAGTAAAGATTTCGACTTAGCATCTTTATTACTACTAATTTCTAATGCAATTATTCTTCATTGTTTTCTCCCAGCTGTTACATGTACTTGCAATAATTATTAGTCCTATTAGGCAAGAATTTGCAATAAAATTTGTTAACCTCCAGACCTCCTTGCTTCCTAACTCCATACCCAATACAAATTTTGCAAGGACAGGCTTAGTAACATTAGCTTTGGGAAGTTTAAAACTGTTTATTATCAGTTGTTGGGTTTGGAAACAAGATAACTCAGCAATAAAATGTATGCAACATGAAGGGAAGCAGTCATTATGATCCTGCATGTGCATCTCAGTGTACATCTGATTCAGTGAAGTTTAGACATCCAGGTGATGAGATACACAAGAAAATAATTACTCAAGCAACTGGATAGATTTCAGTAGGATCCATGGTATCTACTTTTCGCCAGTGACTAAGGGAATCTGTAGTTGAGGAGTTTTAAGTTTTAAGTTTTCATTAATGTTTGTTTGTTTACTTCTAGGTGGCAGAACCCTTCACCTTCATCAGTAACGTGACCTTCATAGCCGACCAATGGCTGAACAGGTCACGTGAGCTGCGGCACTTTATCCAGGAGAACTCCACGCAGCAGGACATCCAGTGGCTGCGAGAGGTACATGTACATGTACTGCAGCAAAGAGCTCATATGACCATCTTAGAAATTGATTCACTTTAAGGAAGAGAGTTGTAAGATTTCTTGGATAAACAATTTATACGAATCTTTTTGGGAGAGATTCTAATTTGTAGTACTAGTAGCTGTGATGTTGTTGACTATAAATTATCATACTTTCATGATCCTTGCTGTGGAAATTTTAAGCTTTCTTGTTTCTTATGAGATAAAATCTCATACTGTACAAAAGCTGTTAAATTGGGTGCAATTCTAACTTGATTTTGTCAAGATTCTAAAATGATATTTAATATTAACCCAATATTAAAAGAGAATACAATTTGCCAATGAGAATAGCAGATGATCCATTTCCCCAAATTAAACTAAACAGTAACTGTTGGGATTCATACAACCAGCCATTCAATTCTTATTTTTTTGCCTTTCCAGCTGAAGGATGCGTATGCAGCCAACCCCCAGCTGTTGAACATGACGACTAACCCAGTCATCCGGCGCTTTGTGCAGTCCCCAAACGTCATTCCCAACGTCACCACGGTCCTCAGGCAGCTGGAGAACATCGACAACCTCGCCTGCGGATGGATCAAACTTGTTAGTACTTTTTAAATATATTTTGCTTACATTAATTACAATCATAGTAATCACATAAATAGTAATAATAAATCGTTTATTGATCAAACATTACCCGGCGTGCAATATCAGCCTTTTATAGCTGGCTTGATGTAGGGTTTACAATGTCCATTGGTTTACAATCACATAAGAATCAATCAATAATACTAGCAATCACATAATACACCAGTCATGAAAATATATAAGTAACTTTTAACACTTTTTCTTACTTGCCTTATGCCCTCCTCTTAGTGCTGTAGCAAGAGATACATGTAAAGGGCTGACCTACATGTAGGCTTTACTCAAGCAATCTTGCATATATATTGTAATAAAGATGATCTTAAACATACTAACTCCATGAAACTGAATTGACCAAGGCATAAACCTGGTATGTTTTTCCAACAACAAACAAATTAAATTGGTGTGGTCTTATACAAATTGAGTGTTAAATTTCCGCCTCCTACACTAACTGAAATTTGGTCAGGTGAAACCTTCAAGTTTGTTTAACTGCGCTCCGATCATTCTGTCACTATCTCAGGTGTCAAATTTCAACCTGAGCATTTTCATGCCATTCCCGAATGAGGAAGCCCTGGTGAACTACACCCTGCACCAGGCACAGAAGGACAACGTCACCGTCTTTGCAAGTATGGGTTGTTTTTTTTTTTTGTAACTCTGTCTTAATTTTATTTGGTTTTAAAAGTACTATGTACATCTTGTAAATTCTCTCATTGCTATGCTCAGAGGTACTTGTGTTAACCTTGGTAGCAGGAAGCATAATTCAATTTGTCACTGCCACCATGATAACTAGTGCTGTAGCAGACATCCATTGGTGTTGTATAATATTATGTAGCAGGTGGCAGGACAGAGTTGGAGGGGCTGGTCATCATACACATGAATGTGTTTGAGTAATAGATAAATAAATAGAATAAAGTTAATTTGTCAGGCTAGACACTGTCATGGCAAACACTATATTACCTTAAGTTTCTAGTATTGATAATGAACCCATTTTTTGTACAATGTAGGTTTGGTGTTTAATGTGACCAACACCACCGGCCAGTTGCCTGCCCACATGGTGTACAAGATCCGTCAGAATGCCAGCTTTACCCAGAAGACCACCCAGATCCGGCGCAAGTACTGGCGCCCCAACCCTAACCACGGCCACGAGCTGTACTATCAGTTCGGCTTCATCTGGATACAGGTTCGTTTGTCCAACTCCAGGCTTTGTCCTTCTTAATGCTTTTTTGCCCTCATTCCATAGCGTGTCCTGGAGTATTGAGTTGGACAAAAGACAGGCTGTCATGGCATGCCACATGGCCAAACCACTGTAGCTTACGTCTCTTGACAGTTGCCAATAGCGGTTCCTGAGGGCTGAAAATGCTCTGTACTTCCCCCCCAAACATACATCATGTACATGTAACCTTTAGATTTATGTTTTTGGTATGTTATGCAAAGTACTCAATTCATTTGGTTAGCAAGGATACTCTACTCCATCTCTGCTAACAGTGTCCAAGTTAGCAGAGTTAGAGTTTTGGACAGAATTAACTATAGTATCTACCTTTTAGGACATGATAGAGCAGACTATTAACAAGAGTAACCGTGCTGTCTCTTCTTTAGGACATGATAGAGCGTGCCCTGATCAGCGTGGTGGTGGGCCATGATGTGGTGGAGCCGGGAAGCTACGTACACGAGTTTCCCTATCCCTGCTTCATGGCAGATGAGTGAGTAATCTTTTTTTTAACATCATTCGTGAATAGTCTCATCAGGTTGGCAAGTCATCAGTGCTGAAGTGCAATGTGAACCAGTCAGAGTTGCCCTGAGGAAGGTGACAGATTATCACCAAAACGTTGGCTGAATAAAAGACTTGGTTGTGTAAAAAGTAAAGTCTTTTTACTCTGTTTCAACATCATTTTTACTTGTCTAAAGCTGCATTTAGTCTATTTTTTTCTTCCTTCTGAGGCATTTTGAAGTGAAAATTTATCAAGAGGATAAAGGAAATCAAATTATATGGAGGAACGTTTTCATCAAACTTACGTTCTGAAACAGAAAAATCTTACTTCTTGATGATCTTCTAAATTGAAGACAGCCTTATTTTTTGAGAACTTGAAAAAAAATCTATTTGGTGTTGCTTATAAGAATGCAGATCTGCACTTTACCATTAAATTGAAACTATTTCAATTAAAAAAATGTCTCCTTGCCACTTCTTACTATCATGGTAATACAGAACATTAATTGACACATTTTGTGTTCTAGCTTCCTGTTCATGATAGAACACATGATGCCGCTGTGCATGACCATCTCCTGGGTCTACACTGTCGCCATGCTGGTGCAGAACATCGTGTACGAGAAGGAGCAGCGACTTAAAGAGGTGAGGCAGAAAGTCTCCAACATGAGAAGAAGCCATAATGCCATGTTGTATCCAGAACCGTGCTTTATCCAGAACAATACTCAGGCACGGTTCTGAGTATCCAGAACCATGTCTGGGTCAAATCTGCATTCTTAGATACATTGAGACTATCCAGAACTGTGCCTGATCCTAACCCTAACATACATGTACATGTATTCAGGTATAGAACTGGATAGTCACAGTTCTGGATACTATATGGCATGTCCAGCACTTGCACTGTCCAAGGTGCTGAAAATGTGATTATTGTTACAGCACCAAGTCTTCCACTATTGTACATATAGAATACAACACAGGATGCAGGAAAGAAAACTTGCATCTGACTCTGTTTGCTCCCTGAAACTGTGTGCACTAAAGTACAAACTTTCTTTATCTTAATGTGTACAGATATATATATATAATAAACTGCTGGTACACTAGCTCCCGATCCATCTACATCTACAAACCATACAGTAGCACTGTTTTTCTAAAATCTTGATATCATCAAGCCCTTTTCTTCTTCTCCATGTAATATTGAATACACAGCTCCCAATCCTTTGTAAATCCCTTCTCTTAAATGGTGGATGTTCTTGTCTACAGAGTTTGACAGGTTTTCCCCCTGGCCTTATATAAGACAAATAGATGTCGCTGTATCTCTGTAAGCCCCTGCCTCAGGGGCAGGCTTACATAACAAACCCTCTTCATCTTGATCAGAGACGGTTTAGTCCGATCAGAGACACCAATAGCTAATTCTTCTTCAAGTCTTTCAGGCCTAGAAAATACTATTATCTACCTACTATTTACCTACCTACGTGATTTACATATTGAGACATTCTTTTAGGTTGGAAAAATGTTCATATTTTTCAGCAAGTATTTAAGATACTTAAAGCAACATTTCAAGCTCTGTACTTGTTTCATTTCTGTGTTATCAGTGAGATATTTCAGTGCTTGTTTTTGTATATCAGATTTTATTATAAACCAGTTCCTGATGCTAAACATTGCTGACATAATGCAGGTATCTATTATTAGTCATCCAAACAATGTTGTTACAAATACATTTTCTTCACCAGTGTATGGAAACCTGTGTGTTCCTTGCAATGGTGAGGAATTGTGGAAACCTCAAGACATAGAAACCAAGTAATATCCCCGAACAAGCCTACTGTGCATCATCAGTCTTATTCTGCAGAAGTGACAGAGATACATGTATGCAGGATCTGCCCTGCTTACCAGAAGGCCCCTCCACCTTTGAAGTACCGTGCCTGTGATTTTTCTTCATCTCAAAGTAACTCCCTCCATCCTTTGCTTGATCCTTCATTTGGAGCGCTGCCAACTCTGCTCTGCAGAGGGCCAAGGTGGCTTACAAAGTCTTAGAAGAAAGAAATGAGGGCTTCTTTCTTAAATCTCTCAGGGCCAATTAAAGCTGGGTTTTATGATTGGGTAATCAATTTAGAGAGACAGTTGAGTTGAACAAGTTGGCCTCTGCAGGTAGTTCTTAACCAGTGAGGTGAAGTTTAAACTCAAGACTTACCCAATTTTCTTCATACTAAAGTCTGCCAACTTGAAGATAGAAGATAGAACTGAATTTTGGCTTCAAGTGAGAGTACACAATGTTAAGTTTTCAACTTGGGAGAGAAATTTACCAACCAACACAACACAAAACAGTACAAAGTTGTTTAGTTTTTCAGTACGGAATGTTCCCCCTATTTTGTGGGTTGGGATTCACACTCCTGACCCTCCTATCCTAACCGCTACTCATTTTTTTGTTCCCAGGTGATGAATATTATGGGTCTGAACAGTGTTGTCCACTGGGTGGCCTGGTTCATTATAACATTAGTGCACACTGTTCCCAATGCTAAACTCTTGTTGGGATTCAAACCCCTGACCTCCCAATCCTAACCACTATCTAATTTTTGTTTTCAGGTGATGAAGATGATGGGCCTGAACAACGCTGTCCACTGGGTGGCCTGGTTCATTACAACATTAGTGCACACTGTTCCCAATGCTAAACTCTTGTTGGGATTCAAACCCCTGACCTCCTGATCCTGACCACAATCTCATATTTATTCTCAGGTGATGAAGATGATGGGTCTGAACAATGCTGTTCACTAGGTGGCCTGGCTCATGAGTGCACACTGTTCCCAATGCTAAACTCTTGTTGGGATTCGAACCCCTGACCTCCTAATCCTGACCATCATCTCATATTTATTCCCAGGTGATGAAGATGATGGGTCTGAACAACGCTGTTCACTGGTTGGCCTGGGTCATCACTAGTACACACTGTTCCCAATGCTGATCATTGGAGTGGGAATCAAACCCCTAGCCTCCCAATCCTGACCACAATCTCATCTTTGTTCCCAGGTGATGAAGATGATGGGTCTGAACAACGCTGTCCACTGGGTGGCCTGGTTCATCACCAGTTTCCTGCAGATGTCCCTGACGGGGACGTTCCTGATGCTGATCCTACAGTACAGCCAGATCCTGACCTACAGTAACCCCTGGATCACATTTCTCTTCATTGAGCTCTACATTGTGGCTACAATCTCCTTCAGGTGAGTGCAAGCAAACTTAAAAGAAACTGTATTATAAGATTGTGGGAGCTCTGATCCTGCAGTACAGCCAGATCCTGACCTACAGTAACCCCTGGATCACGTTTCTCTTCATTG
Source organism: Branchiostoma belcheri (assembly GCF_001625305.1). Lineage (NCBI taxonomy): Eukaryota > Metazoa > Chordata > Leptocardii > Amphioxiformes > Branchiostomatidae > Branchiostoma > Branchiostoma belcheri. The sequence goes on from NW_017804353.1 coordinate 3,163,789, forward strand.
AGCTCTACATTGTGGCTACCATCTCCTTCAGGTGAGTGTAAGACATCTTAAAGAAACTGTAAGATTTCTTAAGGACACTGGTACAGCCAGATCCTGATCTACCATAACTTCTGGATCACATTCCTCTATGTGTCTAGATACATCTGTAATTGTCTACACCTCATTTATAAATTCATAGTTCTTGGATAAATAACTGTTCAAATACAGATTTGAAAAGTAGTGGATGCCTCTTGAGATGTCTGACAATTTTCAAAATTCATCAAGTTGCTTGAGTAACAGTGTCCTTGTGTATGTGTTCATTTAAAGTCTTTAGAAGGTAGCATCTAAGGTAGTAATATCTCATTTTGTATATTGTGAAAAAAACATTTCTCACTGCATTGTTGTTTCCCCAGTTTCTTTGTGAGTGTGCTGTACTCCAAGGCAAAGGTAGCAGCTGCCTGTGGTGGAATCATCTACTTCCTGAGTTATGTGCCATACATGTACGTCGCTATCAGGGAGGAGGTCGCCAATGACAAAATCACCGCTGCAGAGAAAAGTGTCGCTGTAAGTATATCTTTCAGTAATAAACTGGAATGTATTTAGTTGAGAGAATATACCATGAAGCATGAAATGTCTCTATACTAACATCTTGTCATCTTTTTGCTATCTCATTCTTAACTGCACTGCTTACATTATTCCAGTGCCTGATGTCCACCACAGCGTTTGGCCTGGGTGCCAAGTACTTTGCCCTGTACGAGGAGTCTGGGACAGGCATACAGTGGGACAACTTCCTGCAGAGTCCAGTGGAGGGGGACGCCTTCAACCTGTGCAGGGTCATGGTCATGCTGGTGGTGGACAGCATTGTGTACTGTCTCCTCACCTGGTACATCGAGGCTGTACATCCAGGTGAGTTGATGTCACCTGTCGACCAAGTGAAACATCTTGGCTACCAGTTGTTTTAACCTAAATTTTGGGTTATCTTAAAATTTTCTGTATCTGGTGCTGAACTGCAATTGTATTCAAGCTGTTAGCATTTACATGTAGGTTTCTGTCCTTGGTGCTGAATGACATTCACGATAAGAAATGCTAAATCTCACACTCACTATGCTATGCTTGTTGCTGATGTATAAACATGTAGTCTAACAACATTCCGGTTCTTAGGGCTAACATATCATTGGCACTAACCACACTTTTCGTCATTGAGATTACACAATTTTCACCTTCTTCCCAGAGGTTCATACAGTCTTATTTTGTGGCTATTCTGTCAAAACACAACCTCAGGACCAGAACAGTACCAACATGTGCATGTAGGTTGCTGTCCTTGGTGCTGAACCACATTCAAACTAAAACCGTGTTCCAACAGGTTCGTACGGCTTGCCCCGTCCCTGGTACTTCCCGTTCCAGAAGTCCTACTGGTTCGGCCACGGGAGGCAGGAGACGCTGGACTGTCACATGCCGTGTGCACGGGGGACTAACTACAGCTTAGCACTGTCTGAGGAGGATGGGGCATGTGCTGCAGAGGACACTGGAGATGGTGGGTACACATACAGAGATGATAGTAAACACACAGAGATAAAAACGCAGACAGACATACACACACACATGTTTTTTGCCCGGGGGACCAACTACAGCCTGGCTCTGTCTGAGGAGGATGGGGTGTGTGTTGCAGAGGACACTGGAGATGGTGGGTAAATACACACACACACACCTGAACACACAAACATTAATGATGTCCAAAAACAAACAGTTATCACTTGAAATAAATCAGAATCAGATATAATTTTCAAAAGCATGAGCATGAATGACTGCTGAATTCCTTTTCTCCTCTTGTTTTAGAACAAGTCTGCTTTGAGGAGGAGCCCTCTCATCTCCCCATGGGTGTGTGCATCCATAACCTTGTCAAGGTAGGAACTATGTTTTTAAAGTAAACAAATTGTGTTCTTCAAATAAGAATGTTTGTAATTTGATTACAAAATACTGGAGATGTTAACTCTTTTATCCTTAAAGCTAGTGTATGTGTGTGTTGTATCTGCTGCAGTTCAGTGCATGTACTATGTGTTTTGTGTTTGCAGGTGTACAAGACAGGGAACAAGCTGGCTGTGAACAAGCTGGCTCTGAACTTGTACGAGGGACAGATCACCTCCTTCCTGGGACACAATGGAGCCGGCAAGACCACCACCATGTAAGGAACACTGTACTCACTTTAAGACATGGTGCAGCCTTTGGAATGGATCTGTCCACGGTGCTGAAAATGTGATAACTGTTGCAGCACCAAGTTTTCCACTATTGTACAACATAGTATTACAGACATGTGTGTGTGTAGATTTTTCATATGGGTAAAACCAAGACAGACAGAAAGACTTTTGCTTTAGGCAGAGGATATCATCTTTAAGGACTATCTAAGACATTTGGAGATTCAAGTGCAATGGGCTCTTGTAGGTGCTCTTGTGTTGCTCAAGATGTGCATCTTCCATCCTGTATAGACATGCGAACCTTTCTCAAGATTTAGATTGTATCAGAGGTGTTTGGTAACTCATGTTCCTGCATAGATCCATTCTAACAGTGTTTTTGCATTGTTCCCTTGCTCTCACACCAATGTTTACAGATGCATTTTGACAGCACTGTTCAATATTGATGTCACACCAGTGTTTCCTTGATCTCCCACCAATGTTTACAGGTCCATCCTGACGGGCCTGTTCCCACCCACTGCGGGCTCGGCCACGATCTACGGACACGACATCCGCACGGACATGCTGGAGATCCGCAAGAGCCTGGGCATGTGTCCGCAACACAACGTGCTGTTCGACAAGTATGACTGTCAACTCATTCGTAATCTGTTCTGTTCTGAATATTTAACATAACTTTGTTACCTTTGTCAGAAAGGTCATGTTTTTAGTAGTGTTTGTTTGTGCCTTTCCTTGTGTGTGACTGTAATTATGGTTGATAACAGGCTGATCACATTATTTCTTCTCACCCCACCCCAGGCTGACCGTGGAGGAACATGTGTGGTTCTATGCCCGACTGAAAGGCATGCAGTCAGCTGACATTGAGAAGGACCTGCAGCAGTAAGTATTCATAGAACTATTTTCACCCTAAAATACTGACTGTCAAGATATTCCAAATCATTTCATCACAATAACAACTAATCAGGAGGACAACCTGATAGCCTTGTTTGAAATGCAAGCAAAACCTCGGTCTGAGCCAGCAACATCGCCGGTAGATAAATCAAGAATCTTTAAAACCATAGAAAACTTAGCCTCTCCTTGGTGCTGAAAAGCATGTTAAATGTCTGTTATATTTGGCATCTAAATTTAACCTCCCTGCTGCTTACCCCCATAACAAATACAAATTCCATGCCAAATGGCTAAGTTAACATGTTAAAAGTTAAATAGGGAGTATTAGAGTCAATCTCTCTTCCTGCCAGATTTTTTGGAGACGTGAGTCTGCAGCACAAGTGGAAGGCAAAGCAGTATGGGTAAGAGGTTGAAGTCTGCCATCTCTGATTGCCTTGCTCTTTCAGACTGATCGGTGACGTGAGCCTGCAGCACAAGCGCAAGGACCCAGTGTCCTCCCTGTCAGGCGGGATGAAGAGGAAGCTGTCCGTGGCCATCGCGTTTGTCGGCGGCTCCCGTACCGTCATCCTGGATGAACCCACGGCAGGGGTGGACCCCTACGCCAGGAGGGCCATATGGGACTTCCTCGTCAACTACAAGAGAGGTGGGTAGACCACCATGTACCTTTTAAGGTGGTAGATACACCACAAGTGCGAAATCCATGCTGGCCAAACTCCTTGTTGGACTATAGAACTGATCAGTTATGAGTCTGGACAGTAATCTTGTAATGACTTCCCACAGAGACTGCTTTTTGTGTCAACCGTCACGTCTACTAGCAAATATGGCAACACTGTTTAATGTTACAATGTACATATTGTTATAATAATTATGTTGGTTTTAATGTAGTTGAATTTTAATGTAAAGCTCAGCAAAATTCAGCAGATCTACTGTGTTTTAACAATAAACCAATAAATCAAAAGCCTGAAACAATATAGGGGTGGTGGGTTGTTAATCCACTGTGTTTTGGGCACAGTACTGGAAGGCAGAGTCCATCTTCTGTTTATTCCCCCCAGGTCGTACAATCCTGCTGTCAACCCACCACATGGACGAGGCAGACATCCTGGGGGACCGCATCGCCATCATCTCCAACGGCCAGCTGCGGGCCTGCGGGAGCTCGCTCTTCCTCAAGAGCACGTTCGGAGACGGGTACCGCCTCACCGTGGTCAAGCGGCCGGTGGACAGGGAAGAGCAGGGGTCAGGAGGTACGGACTGAAACTTGCTTTGCTCTTTTAATGATTAAAATGCAGTCATTGGGAGATCCAGTTAAGGCTTTGAGGCTACTTAAATGTTAGTCTTGCTTGGCCATAATTTGATGATTTGGTTCTTGGATATTTTTATTAGTAGTTCATGAAATGGTAAGAAGAGAACACCATGAAAACAGAAAGTTGGGGGGAAAACCTGCATGATTTTGACTTTGTTCATTCTCTGAAACTGTGTGCACCAAAGTACATTATATTATTTGATTTTCCCCTCAGACTCCTGCAAGAAATCAGCTTGGTGTGGCCTTACCAATACGATGCTTTGATTAATAGATCTTTTATTGATTTTCCTCCTCCGCCTTTGCCCAGAACCTGACCTGAACTCGTCCCTATCCAATGGCTCTATCATCACCAGGTGTGCAGAACAGAAGGTCTCCAAGTTCATCAGACAGGTACACAAACACCTCAGGTTTTGTGCTCGATGGTCAGATCAATGAAATAACATTATGAAATTTTTTGTACTGAAGTCTAGTCATTTTTGTGGAGGTTTTAAGTGGTTACAATTCTTGTACTTAGTATCTAACAAGTGAAAATTATGCCAATAATTGTTAGCTACAATATACAGTCATTAGTATATGAGAAAAAGGGATGTTTAAAATACTACATTGTACAAATGTATAAGTCTCGGGCTACGATTCTGAATAACATTGGACCATTCAAACTTTGAGTTTACACTCCATGACCTACAGAAAGAGTCTGGTATCATCTTTGGGTAATGGGTTTCACATTAAGTGATTGGTCTCTGGAAAATCAATGGAAATCTGATGTCTAGTATCTTTGCCTGTTTTCCCCAGCATGTGGCAGGAGCTGTCCTCCTGTCTGACACCAACCGTGAGATCTCCTACATGCTGCCCTCCGAGGCCGTCAAGAAGGGCTGCTTTGAGAAGCTGTTCAGCGCCCTTCAGAGCAAGCTGGACGACCTTGACCTCAGCAGCTTTGGGCTGACTGACACGACCTTGGAGGAGGTGTTCCTCAAGGTCACAGAAGCCACTAGCAATGACCTTCCAGGTGAGTGCTGCAAAAACATAACTCAAAAGCTGATAAAAAGAAGAAAAAATATTTGTTTGCCAAAACAGTTTTATTTTTAAGTCATAGAACCACTTTTTCCTGTATCCTATACAATGTATTTACCAAATGAGAAGACATGCAAGTACCTATTAGTAAGCTTGTACCAATTTAGAATTTTTGTTATAATTTTGTTTTCTGTAACCTAACTTGTGCTTAAGAAAGGGTTTTTCTTTAATTCTCTTTTCAGAAAAAGAGGAGAAGGACTCCCTGCCCCTGCCGACCCCCCCTGAAGCCTCCAGCCCTCCGGTGACGACCCCGGGTGACCCCAGCATGGTGGAGCTGGAGATGCCTGTACGCGGCGGGGTCAGCGGGAGGTCATACGATCGGCTGATGGAGGACGGGGACAACATCAGTCAGCACAGCAGTGGTAAGGGCCTCCTCTCATTACAAAAAAGTTAAGTTAAACTCAGGGTTTTCTGAAACAGTAACTGTTGGCTGGTCTACACTTTTCTCATTAGGAATCTGTAACAGTGTTTTCTGTATATTCTCAATACTTCAATTTTTTGCAGAGCATTTTCTACATGTTTTTTTAATAATCCTGCTGGGTGATTACTTACAAAGCATAGAAAAGGAGAAAAGTGGAATTTCCATTTAATATTTTTTTGCAATTGTTGATAGTGGACATTTTCTTTGCATAGATTTCAGTGATAACTGTGCTTCAATCCCTATTGGTACACTTGATACTGTTGATGCTTTATAAATATGTAAGCTGGAAATGTTGGCCATTCTTCGTCAAGATTTCAAAGTTTCCTAAAGTTTTCTCCTTTCTTCCCCAGAACCTGCAGAAGATCCCATCTGCCTTGACCAGGAGGGGGTGGGCAGCTACCGTCTGGAGGGCTGTCAGCTGGCCTTTAGTCAGTTCTGGGGCCTCATGATCAAACGCTTCAACTTCTCCAGACGGAACACCAAGGCCCTTTTCTCACAGGTCACAATTCTCATTGTTTCCTCCTCTGACATTTTAACCTTCTTCCTGCTCCAGAACCTCCACACAAATTTGGTGCAAATGGCTACCTTAGCATGCTGGAAGTTAACGTACATAGTACTGTTGTGGGAAAAATATATTTTTGCGTAATGACGTCAAAACAGATCTAAACGTAGGAGGAAAACCTGACTATTTTTACTCCAGGGCCAGTAAGCTACAAATTAATGTATTGTGCACCAAACTACAGAGTCTGACTAGATTCCTCTCAGAAAGATTTCATTTCTTTGCTTTGTCATTATTTTGTAATTTTTTTCATGTATAGTCAACAATATGCAAAAAAAACTTTCTCCACAGATCGTCCTTCCTGCCCTCTTCATCTGTGTTGCCATGACAGTTGCGCTGTCTGTCCCTGACATCGGAGACTACCCCCCGCTGGTCCTCAGTCCCTCCCAGTACCACAACTACACCAGCCCCATCGGGAACTTCGTGCCCATCTCTGACGAGAAGGAGATGCAGGAGACCCAGCTGTACGTGGACGCCACTGCTCAGGAGCTGATGCAGACCGTGCACCTGCCGTCAGGAATCGGTGCTACCTGTGTCCTCAAGTCACCGTTCAACGATACTCTATCCATGGAGGTAGGTATACATTGTACCCTGTACAACTGTTGAGCAGTAAAGGTCACTCATTCTACATGTAGTTCTATGCCTGAATGATTAGAGTTAGGATCAGGCACAGTTCTAAGCTGATGCAGACTGTTCACCTGCCATCGGGAATCGGCACTACGTGTGTCCTGAAGTCACCTTACAACGATACTCTATCCATGGAGGTAGGGATCAGATACTGTTGTACCCTGTTCAACTGTTGAGCAGTATAAAGTTCATTCTACATGTAGTTCTATGCCTGAATGAATTAGATTTAGGGTCAGACTGTGCACCTGCCATCTGGGATTGGAGCTATGTGTTTGCTCAAGTCGCCTTTCAATGATGCTCTATCCATGGACGAGCTAGGAATCAGACAAAACTCAAAACTAGACATTTTTTATTGAAGCTATTTGGAACAATCACTTTCAGTGAATAGTTGTATGTATTTGTTAAACATTATGCTTGTTTTGATCATGCAACCCATATGTCTAAAGTGCAATAAAATAGCATAAAGGCTAGTTAACAGCATTATATTCAGTTACTATATCATAATTATATGTTGTAACATTTGTAAACCTCATGTCATATCCAGAACTGTGCTTATCTAGTTCTATTCCTGAATGGATTAGGATCAGGCACCTTTCAGTGTAGTCTCTGTGTATTTAAGAAATTGTAGATTTGCCCCATGGAGGTGTGGACTATTCAAAACCGTTCCTGAGCATGGTTCTAGGTAAAGCACAGTTCTGGATACAATACACCCTTACCACTTTGTTCAATAAATACATTTTGAATCTTAAATCTTTAGGTGATTAAACTGAACCTCACCGATGGAGCCAAGCTGCCGCTGACGGACAAGTACTTTGACGAGACGTGTCGCCAGTCGTTTGTGCACGGTGTTCGGCTGGATAACTACGTGCCAAAGCCCCCCACCCCGGCCCCCCCTCCCAAGAGCCTCCATCAGAAACAGAACATCCACTATACTACATCGTTTGATCCCAACCCCAACCATACAGGTAAGGGGCTTCTTTGGTTTATTTACTAGATGCTTAAAGGCCACACCAATTCAATTTCAGTTGTTGGTTTTCAGATATAAAAAAATGTCAAACTGGAAAACATATTTAGCCTGAAGACCAGGTTTCTGCTTTGGCGCACTCCGTTTTATGCTGTGGACACAGTCATGTTCAAGTGTTCCTTCATCCCTTCTATTAAGAGATACCAGTAACCACATATCACCCTTTGAACGGGGCTGTATGACCCCTTCTGTGTGGTGTAACCCCACTAGTTTACCAGATTGGTGTGGCCTAACAGTTTGATAATTAAGCAACATTTTATATGTACATTGCACATTTTATGTCACATTTGGGTGATCAAAATGTTCTTACATGTCTCTCTACAGTCATGAGAACCTGCCAGTGCCCCAGTGCCAGTGCATGAAGAACAACACAATGCTTCAGATCTTATTATGTTGCAGATAGAGTTTAAACATACATTCTTTTTATTCTGTGTACATTCTGTTAAAATGACCTGAGTGTTCTTACATGACTCTCTACAGTCCATGAGAACCTGCCAGTGCCCCAGTGCCAGTGTATGAAGGACAACACCGGGTTCCTGTGCACCCCCGACCCCTACCCTCCCCACCGCTTCAAGGTCATCACAGGGGACATCCTGCTGGACGTGACGGGACGGAACACGACCTTGTGGTACCTCAACACCAACGACCTCTACAGGCTACACAGGTAGGGCTCTACAGCTTCATCAGTAGTATAAAGTCTTAGTAGAATGTTGAACTTTATTCCAACACAAGGGTTACACAGAGATCAAATTTTCAATGACCATTGACCTTCATCAGGATAATTAATGACTAGCATATTTGATCGATTGTACCTTCGGAAGTGATCGATCACTAATTGTCCTAATGAAGGCAATAGTGGTTGTTGAAAATTTGATCTTTGTGTAACCCTTGGTTGCATTACAACCAACACAGATGAACTTTCATGATACTATAGTATAGTATAGTATATTAGTATAAAATCTGTCCATCCAGAGCCACCTAAATCTGCAGAGATTTCACAAAATAATCTCCCCCCCAAAGGCTTTTCAATGTTTTTCATGGATGCTCTTGCAGTTACTCTCATTGTTCAGTCACTTTTGTCCTGAAAGTACATCTTGCAGGAAGTGCTTTAATTTGCGCATTTTGTCAATGTCAGGATGTGCTATAGTCTTGCACATTTGCAGTGCCTGTTCACAGTAGCTTAGTGCTTTTATGTAATCACCCAGTTCACCCCATGTTACTCCTAGGTAAAACAGTGATGTGGCAATGTCAGTATGTTCTTTGTCCTTGCCATAGATAGTCCTGTACATCTGCAGTGCCTCTTCTAGGTAGCTGACCGCCTTTCTGTGATAGCCAACTTTAATACAGGCTACTGCTAAATTTCTGAGTAGTATGGCTGTTTGAGGATGTGCATTGATCTGACTATACATGCTCCTGTGCATCTGTAGTGCCTGTTCAAAGTAGCTGAGTGCTTTTCTGTGATCACCCAGGGCGCTACATGTACCTCCTAGATTATAAAGTGGTGTGACAATGTCAGAATGTACAGCATCCACACCGTAGACATTCCTGTGCATCTGGAATGCCTGCTCAAGGTATCTAAGTGCTTTCTTGTACTCACCCAGGTTACTCAGGGTTGTTCCTATGTTAGAAAGTGATTTGGCAATGTGAGAATGTGCAGCACCCTGACCATAAACTTTCCTGCACATCTGTAGTGCCTGCCTATGGTATCTGAGTGCTTTTCTGTCATTACCAAGGCCAGACCAGGCTGACCCCAGATTGCCAAAAGAAGAGGCAATGTCAGAATGTGCAGTACCTTGACCATAGACACTGGTTTGCATCTGCAGTGCCTGTTCATGGTAGCTGATTGCCTTTCTGTGATCACCTAGATTGCACCAGGCAAGCCCAATGTTGTTGAGTGAAGTAGCAATTTCAGGATGTGTATTGGTCTGACCATAGACATCCCTGTGCATCTGCAGTGACTGTTCAAGGTAGCTGATTGCTATTCTGCTTTCACCCAGATTTTGCCAAGCCATTCCTATGTTGTTGAATGATCTGGCAATATCAGGATGTGCCTTACTCTCTCTATAGATACATCTCCGCATCTGCAGTGCCTGCTCATGGTAGCTGATAGCTTTCCTATAATCACCAACTTCACACCAGGTTGACCCTATAACACTGAGTTGGGTAGCAATGTTGGGATGTGCTGTATCCTGACCATAGATGCTCCTAACCATTGCCAGTGCCTGTTCACAGTAGCTCATACCTCTTCTGTGATCACCAAGTCTACTCCATGCTCCCCCGAGATTGTTGAGTGAAGTGGCAATTTCAGGATGTGCTGTACTATGACCATAAATACACCTCTGCATCTGCAGTGCATTTATATTGAAGTCTATTGCTTTTTTATAATCATTCAAGTGGTACCAAGCCATCCCCATGTTTCGGAGTAAAATAGCAATGTCTGGATTTGCTGTTGTGTGCCTAAAGGGACTGATGAGCCTGTGCATCTGTAGTGCTTCTCCAAAATAGCCGAGTGCTTTATTGTAATCTGCCAGGAAGATCCAGGATTCTCCCAGGCTGTTAAGTAACACGGCAATGTCAGGATGTGCTGTCCTCTTCCCATAGACACTCCTAAACATCTGTAGTGCCTGTTCATAGTAGCGGACTGCTTCCATGTCATTGCCCGAGCATGCCAAGGCATTCCCAAGCATGGAATGGATCTCGGCAATTAAACATGGAGTATATGCTGAGTTCTGACCACACATTCGCAGTGCCTGTTCATTGTAGCCAATAACCTTTTGGTAATCACCCATTCTGAAATAAGCAACTTGAATATCGTTGAGAAGCAAGATTTTCTCATCGTCGTTTCCATTTTCTTCTTCGAGAGCCTGACAGAAGAAAGTGGTAGCTAGCCTATATTTACACAGCTCATAGTACATCTTTCCTTGTACTCTTAGAGAATTATCATAGAGCTCAAGAACTGAGCTTAGAAGTTCAGATGGTTTCTTTCCATGCCATTCAGTCAAAGCTTTCTTAAGTGGAATTGCTGTGTAGTAGTATCTGAAAAGCAGTTTTTCATTTCCAATATGGAAAACTGGTATCAATGCAGTTGTTTGCATATCATTATCATTGGTCTGTGGGGATGATTCCTGTCTTTCCATTGAGGCCAAAGCTGACAGGTTTTCCTTCTGTCCACCATTTGCAATGTATGTTTTGAGCCTGAGTTCTGCAGAGATGCTGGTAAGCACTGTCAGGTGGTGTGCATTGTTGGGGCTGATCACTTGCTGGCTTTCCATTTTGTCTATTGTCTCCCACACTGTGGTAGGTATGATGCCTGAAGACAGTGCCAAGCAGTCCACTGCTACAGCTGGGAAGCGATAGAGTTCTTTCTTCACATCAATCAGCCCTGCTGTAAGTGTTTCTTTGTTAGTGTGGCTCATGATGTTTTCTTTAAGAGTCTCCTGTGCCAGTTGTCGAGCCATTTTGCCCCCATCAGCTTGCAGTATCTTCACTGTGATGGCCATGTACATGTCAATCAAGTCCTGATCCCCTGCTATCAGGCATGGGTTTCTCAAGATAGAGGCAAGGTGATATCCTTCCTTCAGGTACAATGTGGCATCCTTTTGAAGTAAAGAAACCATGTTTTCTGGGGTGCAGATGAGTTCACTGGATGGGTCATTCATAGTTCCCTGCCTGCCCAGTGGAGTCTTGCTTGCTTTTGGCATGGAGCCATCAAATGCAAACCCATGTGGTGTAACAGAGTCGTAGTACCAGTTGTCCAGTGGATGCCCAGAGTAGAAGTCATTGAGACATTTTATTCCCAGTGCTGGGAGAATGGTTTCTCCCAGATTGACTACCTTGAGGTGTAGATAGTGAGTGATTTTGCAGAAATACACAAGACATTCGTCACTTTCATCCTCTACCAAGATGGCAAACTCCAGGTCTGAGTATGGAGTTACCAGTCCTGTGGCCTGTGAACCCAAACCTATCAGGGCATACTTACATGGAGGGGGACCCATTAACCCAATACACCCATCTACAAGTAAACTGATGAACTCTTTTCTTTGTTGTGCAATGTTCTCAAACAACTGCCTGACAGCCTGAGCTCGTTTTGCCTCTATCTCCTTGACACATGGGTCATCCTCATCATGTACATAGGGATCCAGCTGCTGGTCAATGGTTTCCATCTCCAGCTTGATCTGTTCCCGCATCTCCTTCAGCTGTTTCTTGTGATTTTCTATCTGATCTTGAAATGAAACATTATGTACATGTACACCTAAGATACATTTAAGAAATGACTCTTGTACATCTTTGACAGTTGATGCTATGTTACCATTGAGGACTTGATCCTCTGACCTGGCTATTGCTGCATTGTAGAGTGCTGCTGCTTTGACAAAGTCTCCCCCGTCTCCTGTCTGCTGACCTCGCTTACTGTAGACATCCCCCAACTTGCACAGGGGCTCCACCTCTCTCTGGTACTGCTTGGCTATGGGATCTGGGAGGATAATGTTAGACAAGTCATGTATAATGTACATTACCACTTAGTCTATAAGACTACAATTATGTACAACATGTATAATCATCATGATAATAAAATAAATGTAACTATTCATAGAATTATGGTACTACATGTAGCTTTACTATAAAGTGGATGTGCTTCAAATGAGAACAATTTTAATTACATCCTGAGGAAAAGCACCACTCTTGTCTCAAGTTTGTTCTTACCTCTCACGTGTACCATCTTGAGTGCAGCTGCAAAGTGCTGCTCTGCTGAGTCCAGGTCAGCATTGTCAATGGATGATTCGCCTTTCTTGAGGTGATCTTCGTACCTTTGGATTATGGTGACAAAAGTTTAAACAAAATCAAGAAATACAAATTATATTCAATAGGAAGACTTAGTATCAAATACATGTATCAAGCCAATAATTTCTATAATACATTGCACATTCAAATGATAATATAATGCAGTCATAGAAACTTCAAAGATTACTTGTTTCTATATACTATAGGATTTTTCAATTATACATCACACATTCAAATGATAATGTAGCGCAGTCATAGAAAATTCAAAGATTACTGTCTTGTTTGTAATAGTATATAATGTAGGATTTTTCTCTCACATGTGTTTGAGTCTTTCTTGTTTCACTGTTTCAGCTGCAACTCTGGTCATTTCTGGCTTTGTTGCACTGCTGTTAAAAGGCATATTTCATAAAGATGTATATGTCATCTTTTCTAATTTGACAGTTAAATGCCATGTAGTCTACCATAATTAACAAATTTACGGACTCCGAAATAGATTCAACTTTTACTTCCATCAACTTTGTGCAACTTGTAGAAAGGTTTGCCCACCTTGATTTGTCCTGAAGGACATGTTGGTCTGGAGTAACTGTTACATCTGTCACTGTGCTTGTGATGTTTCCCAACTCATGCTCTTTGGATGGACTTCTTTCTCTTTGTCTTGATGTTTTCAGTGAGAATTTCTGCAGGAGTTATTCCACATTTGTTGCAATTTTTATAGTGTATTTAACTTAAGTTAATCCTTTATGTATGTACACAAGAGGTTGTACTGATAAGGACCTACATATAATATCAATTTGACAAAAAAACAGTTTGACTAAGAGAGCAAGATTTTAAAAAAACACTTCATTCTCGGCTTCACAGAGGATTTCTTTTAGCCATACAGGTGTGCAATAAAGAGAGGAAGAAGACAACCTAATTTTTTTAGATTTAGAAAATCAAAGTGAATTTCGAAGTTGTGCAGTGTTCACTGTAGCATCTTGCAAATACAAAATGTATAATATACATTTTGTATTTGCAAGATGCTACAGTTTTCAAGAGTTTGAAAATGAATGAAATTAATACAAATGGTGACACAGTAACAAGGACAGGGAGAGTACACTGCACAACTTCGTAATTGTCTTCGTCAGAAGGACTATGAAATTGTCTCGCCGGAGTGTGGGGAACTGCGGATTTTGCGACATAACTCTGGAAGGCATGATTCGACGTCCATGATTTTTGGCAGGCAGATTACCGCTGTTAAGGCCAAAGTCAAGTACAAGTTTTGGCTTCGTGGGGGGTCCGTGCGTCACGTTAGTGCACCTTTTGTGTTTGTGGCTTGTTAGCAAGATAACTCAAGTATTTGTAAAATGTTGATTATAATTCTTGGTGTGGTGCTTACTATTGTCGGGACCAAGGTTAAGTTCGTTACTGAGCTTCGTGGGGGGTTTCGTTGTGACTACAGGGGGCATTTTGTTAATTTTTCTTGTGAGCAGGATAACTTTTGTATGTATGGATGGAAGTTAATGAAATTTGATAGGCATATTACTGTCGTGGTCTCCAAGATTGAGTTCAAAGATGAGAGTCGTGGAGGTCGTTATGTCCCCGTAATAGGACCTTTTGTGTTTAGAAATCCCCCCCCTACATCTGCTTGGAGACAGCCGACCGCTGGATATAGCCGGGGAACCCCATAATGGGATGGGATCAAATGACGTTACATTGAGGGATTGTACTATAACTTCAGCAGGGGGAGGATAGGTTGGACATATGTCAGGTTATTTTCTACGGCCACACCAAGTAATTGCTATGGATGACGTCCACTGGAGACCTTAAATCTAATTACCTTAAATTTAAGGCAAGCGCGCAATAAAAACACGAAGGGCCGAAAAACGAGATGCCTAGATTTGGAATATACTAACTGTAGAAGTACAAATGTTAGGACACAAAGAACACAAGAAACAAGTCTTCTATTTGTCATAAAGACAAATTAACAAAACAGCAGTAGTCACCCTGTTCTGATTCTTTCCTTTATAACATCTTCTCTTATTATATTTTGCGGCGCTGTCGTGACACTTTCAACACAGTAAGAATTTCTTGAACGTTTTTTTCCAGTAACAGTCCAAACTCAAATAACGTAGGGGGGGGGGCTAACACGGGTGACGACGCATCTGTATAATCTGCGGCAAACCGTTTCAGGGTGTTCTGTACCATAAAAATAGTACAGAGAGTCTTTTGTTCTTTAGACCAAATTGATTATTAAAAAGATTGAAGAATACGCATGTTAATTTCTCTAGAACGATGTACCTCTGACGAAGACATGAGATCTCCGACCTCTAGTTCACTTTGATTTTCTAAATCTAAAACATTAGGTTGTCTTCTTCCTCTCTTTATTCCACACCTGTATGGCTAAAAAATCCTCTGTGAAGCAGAGAATGAAGTGTTTTTTTTAATCATGCCCTGTTAGTCAAACTGTTTTTTCTTCAGGAATATTAGGGAAAAGCAAAGCCTGACAAAAACTACTCACCCTTTTAACTGCTTCACTGATCTTCCCTGTATACAGGATTCGATGTTCCAGAGTCAGTTTTGTCTCAGCATCCCCACATGTTGTCAGGGCCTTGTTGTACATGGCAGCTGCCTTGGAGAACTGGGATGCATCAGAGGTTTTCTTGCCTTTCTCAAGATAGAAATCACCAAGAACTTTAAGAATTTGGAGCTCCAATAATGCGTCCCCTGCCTCTATTGCTGCCACAAGTGCTTCTGTGTAAATGTCCTCTGTAGAACGCCAGGATTCCCCAACAGTTTTCTCCAATTTGTGGCACACTTTTGCCACCCTTAAAACATTGTTGTGGTCAACATGTTTACAGTTCCTTGAAGTCTGATACTGTGGACTGTACCCCTGTAGCAGTTGTCTGGTCCAGGAGAGTTTCTCCGTGTAGCTGATACGATGTTCCAGTGTTTGTCCCACATCTGGATCTGTGCAGCGCAGTAAGGCAGCAGCATACAGGGCAGCAGCCTTGTCAAACTCTGCTGAGTCTTTCCTGAGCTTACCTTTCCGAAGATGCAGGTCTCCAAGACTTTTTAGGACTTCTAGTTCCACAACAACATCCTTCCTAATAATGGCTTCTCTCAGGGCCTGCCGATAGCCAATTTGCTTGCCATGTTGACTCTTGAGACACAGTTCTAAATCCTGAAGCCTGTTTGCCAGGCTGGTCATGTTGATGTCAGACATATCCATACAAAATACAGAGTCCTTAATTATCCCTCAGAAGGTGTTGAATGTCTGTTTCTTCCCATGTCAGCAAAAGTTCTGGTTTTTCCCTGTGACTAAGGTGGAATTTGACCTGTGAAACTTCTGGGACTTTCCATGGAGTCACATGTCAGTCAGCAGTTTGTTTCATAAAAGTGTAAATATGTACATGTAGCTTGCCAAATAATGGGTAAAGGTCACTTAATACCTAACATATGCAGACCTCATCTTTGGCCACCTAATCTAGGTCCGTGTTGATACTAGAAACTTTTAAGGTAACATTTGCAAAGCAAAATGTTTATCTTTGCATAATTATGGTCTGTCCTGTTAATTTTTACTCAAGCACATTCATACATGTATATAGTCAGACAGAAGTCTAAATCCCTCCTGCTATAAAATTGCAACATCTGTATCTGTATCAGTATTGCCGGTATAACCGCTCTTCAGCGTAACACTCCAGCTAACATGATGTAACCCAACACTAGACCATGGTACATGTAACAGCCAGTCTGGTTCAGATCATTGACCATTTTGGTTTGGAGAAGAAGAGGAAACAGAGCAAAAACAATATTGTTTTCCTTCGGTTAATATAATTACATGTATATAATTATTAGTATATGTAATGCAATTCTTATTTTGTCATCGTACATTCAAAGTGTACAGTAACTTGATAATTATGTAATGCCTTTTTCCAGGTACGGTGCCCTGTCCTTTGGGAACGTCCGTGATTACGTGCCGACCTCCCTCAACAACATCCACGACTCTGCCCAGAGCTCTTACTCAGGACTCAGGAAACTCGCTGTCAGGCATGTGGCCAAGGTAGGAACACCCCCTTTTCATGAGTGGACTAGTCCAAATCAGACAAGACTGACAGAAATTTGACTGATAGGTAGATCATTCTATTTTTCTGCAGGGGTGGTAAAATTATAGGATGTTCTCAAATTAACAAAAGCATGAACGTTTGCTTAAAATACATGCTTTAACTTAAAACCATGCAGAATTGAATGAATGATGGAAGAAGAAAGAACTGTAAGTATAATGAAGAAATGAAGAAACTTGAGAAAGAATGAATGTTTAATGGATGAATATTCTTTTATTGCTAGACCAGGTATGGTAACTGTTAGACTCACCTATTCCTTTTAGCAACATTTGCAAATGCTATTTTACTGACTAGTATGTTTTTTTCTCCCTTTCTCTCTCCAGGCTTGGTATAACCACAAGGGCTACCACAGCATGCCGACCTACCTCAACACCCTGAACAACGCCATCCTCAGGGCCAACGTACCCAAGTCTGAACAGGACCTCGGCAACCCTGCAGCTTATGGTAACCGTCATCAGATTCTGCCTCTTCAAATCAATCATTCTTTAGTTGGTTGGTTGTAAAAGTGTACCATTCTCCTATAGACATGACATGGTGTATCATGACCACTATTGTTGTTATCAATTCCTAGATGGCAGATGGTGGTGGCAATTACACAATGTAAAGAACACTGAATGTTAAAGAACCCACCTCAAAAAGAGTGATTGTATTTTTATAACAAGAACCATCATGTCACAATTACTGTAACTACAGTGTTACAGTACCAAATTAGCCTTAAAATTCAGACATATTTTCTTATAATTCCATTCCTGCAGGAATAACAGTGATAAACCACCCTATGAACGAGTCGAGCATGTGGCTGACTGAATTTACTTTGTAACTGTGCGGTTGTATAATTCTGTTCTGTTGTTCTTACAGGTATAACTGTGATAAACCACCCAATGAACGAGACCAGCACACGGCTGACATCAGAGTACATCCTGCAGGGCACGGACGTGGTCATCGCCATCTTCATCATCGTCGCCATGTCCTTCGTGCCGGCCAGCTTCGTCGTGTTCCTGGTGTTCGAGCGCTCCATCAAGGCCAAACACCTGCAGTTTGTCAGCGGGGTCAACCCCATCATCTACTGGGTCTCCAACTATGCCTGGGATATGGTGAGAAAATAGCATGTCATAAATATCTACATTAAAGATGTAAGCTTGGCTAACTTGCAATTTTAGCTTGTATAAGGAGCCCGTCCCTCTCATTGGTCAGGCCACTAGAGAGTGGCTTTTGCACAGAGTCTGTTGGATCTCAGACATTTTATGTGAAATTTTGTTCTTGTTGTTGTTTTTCCTTTGCATTGCTGTAGTCCATCAAGCTTGTATATGTGGTTGAACCGTTCTTTGTTCACGAGAGGCTCAAATCAACCTGCAGGTTTTTTTTTTCATAGGAAGATTAGGGTTAGGGCAGGTCTTTCATGTAGTTCATTAGAAAAATGAGTTATTAACTGTCTTGTCTGGTTCCCAGCTGAACTACCTCCTCCCGGCCACCTGCTGTGTCATTATCCTGACCATCTTTGACCTGCCAGCGTACACCTCAACTACAAACTTCCCTGCTGTGGTGGCACTGTTCCTCATGTATGGGTAAGTATTGTACAGTATTATGTTGTGAATTTCATGAACTTAGAGCAAACAACATCCTCTGAGCTAGCCTGGGTGCCATCCTCCGTAGTTTCCGCCCGCTCCCTAATGTTGCTGGCTACCAGTGACATTAGGGAGCATACTCCAAGTAGCCAGATTTATTCAATTGCTTCGATTTTGTATAATTTACATAATGATTGTTCTACATGTACCTGGATGTCTAACCTTCATCAATGTATAACAGTAACTGTTCTAACTCCCTTCTCTGTTTTTCCATCTGCTAACTTCCCAGTTGGTCGATCACCCCGATGATGTACCCGGTGTCGTTCTGGTTCAACGTTCCGAGCCACGCCTACGTGTTCCTCATTGTCATCAACCTGTTCATCGGCATCACCGCTACCGTGGCCACCTTCATGTTCCAACTCTTCCAGTACGACAAGGTGAGGAAGAAAATCATTCAATTTAAACTAAGGCCACGCCAATTTATTTATTTTTAATAATCCATAGTTTTCGGACATTTAACTGAAGGTGAAATATAGCAAGCAGGCATCTTAAGAACAGAGGGCAGGAAGGAAAAATATGAATATGTCAGACTCTGTATTAACTCCAAAGACCCTTGTGGACTGCAAGCAGCTTAGGTCTAAACCTAGTCCTCAGGCTTTCTTCTCATTAAGCATATTTTTTTATAAATTTGTGGGACCTGAATAACAGAGGAGATGAACAAATGGATTACAATCATAGTGTCATACTACATGTGTATGGACTTTTTATTTGTACACAACCAGGAGAAACTCTACTTGTCAATCATATTATACTCGACAAGAAGTAGTAACTGTTTTGAAAGAAAAAAAATGCCAGAAACCAGATAAAACCTTCAATGTTGTTGTTTTCCTCAGGACCTGCATGCCATCAATGAGTACATGAGGAAGGCGTTCCTGCTGTTCCCTAACTACTGCCTGGGGCGAGGCCTGATGGACCTGGCTTACAACGAGTACTTCAACGAGTACTACCTCAAGATCGGTATGGATCAACTTAAAAAACAGAATAATCATTATTGCCTTCTACTGAATTTTATGTTTCATATACAGGAACATCATTCTGTTTTTGAAACCATCTGTCAGTGAGTTTTTTTAGATCAGTACTGGTGAGGCAATAAGTCACTGTTCTATATACCGGTAAACAACATACTATTATTAAATAAATGATTATATACAGTCACGTAATATTCTTATTTCCAATATATATAGGCACAGTGACTTCACTGCTTTTTTATGCCATCATTCTTCACCAAATTATGTTCTCTAAAAATCCCCTGAAAAGACAGAGCAGAATACTCGTACATTAACACTTGAATAGGCAAAACCAGTTTTATAGAATGACAGAATTACGTTCACGAATGTCCTCAGTAAGGGATGGTCTCTCACAGCAGTTTGTCCTTGACCTTGCAGGCCAGGAGGACAAGGTGAAGTCTCCGTTTGACTGGGAGCTGGTGACCCGCAGTCTGGTTGCCATGGCAGCAGAGGGTCTGGTGTTCTTCTTCATCACCATCCTGTGTGAATACAAGTTCTTCTTCAAGCCCAAGTAAGTTTCATCATCTTATCATCATGTAAGTAAGGGACTGTTATTTTCACCTTTTTTATGTGGCCATGGCAACAGAGAATATTGTGTTCTTCAAAGACTTAAGTTTCGTTGACTGGAAATATATTTAAGGCTTAAAAGGGCATGAAAAGGCACTTTGGAAGACACAGTGAAGAATTAAAAAAAAAACTGCATCAAAATTGGTTTTCTTACATTATGAAGAATCATCTTGTGTGTGTGTCCATATGTCACGTATATGAGCCTTTCAAAGTCCATTCTTAATTTCTATACAAATGTCATAGAGTCAACTGATGTATCTTTAATTTGTTTGTAATGGGTATTTTTAAAATAGATGGCAAAGGGTTTTATTTTGACTCGTTGTATTATAAGTTCTTTGATCCAATCTAAACATCAATGCTCTTTGTACCTGCCTTTGTCTGCCAGGTACCTGGCTGTATCTGAGGAACCAATCGAGGATGAGGATATTGATGTGGCCAACGAGCGGCAGCGGATCCTGAGGGGGGACGCCGACAAGGACCTCATGAAACTCTCCAACCTCACCAAGGTAGACAGGGCTTGAAATTTTAACTTGAAACTATGGCGGCCACACCAATATGAATATACAATACTCAAACACTGAATCACAGTGCACGTGTATATTGTTACTACTCCTAGCATTTACTACATTCTGTATATGTTGCTTGCTTGCATGCAATGATGTTTTGTGTGTTTTGCCAGGTGTACAAGACGAGTAAGAAGAACGGGCAGACTCCTGCTGTGGACAGGCTGTGTGTGGCAGTGCCATGTGGGGAGGTAGGTTGTCTTGTCTTGTGTATCTACCAATAAGGTTGTCAGAACATGGAATGTATTCTAAAGATTTTGAAGGAAATCAGAATGCATACTACAGACTGCATGATTCTAATTATGCCATCCTGCATCCTCACAGTGCTTTGGGCTGCTGGGAGTGAATGGTGCAGGTAAAACAACAACCTTCAAGATGCTGACTGGGGAGATCGCTGTGACTGGGGGAGAGGCCTTCCTGAACGGACACGGGTGAGTCTGTCACACAGGCATGCTTCTATCTCTGGGATCAAAAATACCATCTGTATATTACGCATATTTACTTAATGCTGGTTAAGTTGGGGCTGTGCACCACTAGATATTTTTCATGTTGCCTAACCTGCATTGGGCCATGACAAAACCAGCCTAAGACATATGCCCAGCAATGGTCAAAAACTACCTTGCATTCTTCAAAGTAGCATAATTGAAGACTGCAGAGAACCAAGTTAGCCAAATTACAAATGGTGACACTAGGAACATTTTTGTCAAAGAGTTTCATTTATTTATAAACTAACAGGCAAAGAAATTGCAGTAAATTGCAGTCCCTTTCAATTCCTATCACTGACATTACCCTTAATTGTTCCAGTATCCTAAAAGACATCATCAAAGTTCACCAGAGCATAGGATACTGCCCGCAGTTCGACGCTCTGCTGGACGAACTCACGGCACGCGGACACCTGACCATGTACGCACGGCTACGGGGTATCCCATGGTCTGAAACTGATCAGGTTTGTTTGTTTGTTTGTTTGAGCCTTTCCTTATTCTTATTCATCAAATAGTCAAAGCAGTCTGCTGGCTTTTCATTGTCAAGAGGGAAAAGGGAAGAGGTCAGGGTCAGATGAAATATACAGGTTATATGATTTAAGTCGTAACCCATAAGTTTTACAAAGTCAGTTTGACATAACATTCTTACAGTCACAGGCATATACATGGTTCTACAAAAAAAGCACATCCATATGGCAAAAAAACACATTTGATCATTTAGTATGTATATTGAAATAAGAGCAAGGAGCCATATTTAATTTTGCTTTATCTAATTCACTACGTATTTGCCAAGACACTGGCAAAAAATCTAACAAAAAACAAGATAACTTAAGAGTAACTATTTACTCTGCCATTCCAGGTAGTGAACTGGGCCCTGCGTAAGCTGGCCCTGATGCCGTACGCAGACAAACCAGCGGGAACGCTCAGCGGAGGGAACAAGCGCAAACTCTCCACCGCCATCGCTCTCATCGGATTTCCTCCTCTCATCTTCCTCGTAAGTTGGATTTCATATTTTGGTCCGTGGTCTTTCCTTCTTGCTGAAACACAAAGGGGTGAGTAGCACAGTCTCTTGGGATTTGAACCTGTGCCAAACCCAGGCCGCCAGCTCACAAATCCAAAGCACTATCCACAAGGCTAAAAGGTCTGGATCAGTTGGACTGGTCAGTTGGTGACACTTGAGCCCCACTGCTAATGCCCTTTTGTAATAAAAAATACATGTTAGATTTTTACTGTCATCAGAATAGTTTGGAGTATTACTTTCTGCTGGATGAACTTCCAGATCACAGGATACAACTTAAAATGTCAGTTGGTCTGGCCTTAAAAGTTAGTCCGCCTGTTTTCAGGATGAGCCGACCACCGGTATGGACCCTGCAGCTCGGCGGTTCCTCTGGGACCTTATCAAGTCTATCATCCAGACTGGACGCTCTGTCATCCTCACTTCACACAGGTAAAGGTTTTTCTCATCACTCAACTTTTAAAGCATATATGCATCCCCTTTTTTTGCTCGTAGTGCAGCTGAAGTTGGACAATTCCCCAAATCTGAGGCAAACATTTTAGACTTGCTTTCTATTGATTCAGAAGCGTTTTACATCATGTGCAATTGAATGACATGTCTTCAAGTCGGTAGTCCTTCGCAGTCAAAGACGAATGTGGCTTCTGAGTCCCAAACTCGAGGCACACAATCATCCACGCATTGCACATTGGTCATCTATTGTCAGGATTGCTGTTAATTAATGTACAATGTATGTCACATCTTAAATGGTATGTCTGTTAGGTACATTATATAATAGAAATATGTTTGTTCTTCCTCCCAGTATGGAGGAGTGTGAGGCCCTGTGCACACGGCTGGCCATCATGGTGAACGGCAGGTTCAAGTGTCTGGGCAGCATCCAGCACCTCAAGAACAGGTATGTGTGGACTGGGGTAATGATAGTTAACTTGTTAGTTGCTAATATGTTTATTAGTCAGTTTTTGATAGTTAACTTGCCAGCTTGTTAGTTCATTAGTTAGTCAGTCAGTTAGCTAGTTAGTTTATCAGCTAGTTAGTTACTTAGTGAGAGATTGAAAGGTTGATTGAATAATTATTTGCAACAGCTGATTCATACATGTACATGTAGCTAGCTAGCTAGTACACATGTACATGAATGTATACAAAGGCCATTACAAGGACTAAAATGGAAGATCTTTACATAAGAATGAAGAGAATCATACCATCCTACTTTTAGTAAGTTAAACATAGAGTTTAAGAAAATTGTGCTTTTTAAAGGTTACTCTACATGATGTCTGTTGCTCTGTTCCCACAGGTTTGGAGATGGGTACATGATCACAGTCAGGGTGAAACCTGGAGCGGAGGTGAAGCAAGTTGTCAGGTTCTTCAACCGTACATTCCCAGAGGCTGTCATGAAGGTGGGTTTTTAGTCCAAATCATTAATTTCATTTAGTTCTTTCCCACTTTTTTCTAGATTCCAGAAGTGTTTTGCAAGACAGTCCTGGCTAGATATTGTACATGTGTCCATGGGAAAGGCACTTCACACGACTTTCTTCAATCAAAGGTGTAAACTGGGTGCCTGACTTAAGGGGTTCCGGTGGAGGTAAAAGACAGTGGAAAGAGAGGGATGGGCTCCGCCTTCAAGTACCATGCCCTAAACACAATGGACTAACAACCCACTGCCATAATGGCCTCATAAAGGCTATAGGACTACCATTACCTTCTACATCTTACATTTTTTTATGTCAACCTTTTTTCAGGAGCGTCACCACAACATGGTTCAGTACGAGCTGAAGTCAGCTGACCTGTCACTGGCCTTCATCTTCACCAAGATGGAGGAGGTTCAGGAGACCCTCAGGATAGAGGACTACTCTGTCAGCCAGACTACACTGGACAATGTGAGTAATGCTGGTTCTCCTACACGTGTATGACACATGTATGTGTCTGTTAAAAACAGTTACAGTCAAACTAACCAGGTTCAGGAGACACTCAGGATAGAGGACTACTCTGTCAGCCAGACTACACTGGACAATGTGAGTAACACTGGTTCTCCTACACGTGTATGACACGTGTATGTGTCTGTTAAAAACAGTTACAGTCAAACTAACCTGAGGTTCAGGAGACCCTCAGGATAGAGGACTACTCTGTCAGCCAGACTACACTCGACAATGTGAGTAAAATTGGCTCTCCTTTCATGTATGTTAAAAACAGTTAAAGTCAAATCTAGCCAACCAATCAGGCTGAGGAGATCTGTCAGCCAGACGACTCTCGACAATGTGAGAAATTTTTCCTTCTCCCTGTATGTGTAGGCTAAAAACATTTGATACAATTTCAGGGCAGCAGTCTGGATGAGGAAATCTGATACTGATACATGTATTTACTGCCATTCCTTAGCACATTTTTATCATCATTTTATTATACTAAGTCTTAGTGTGTTTGAAATAGCCCCCAAACAAGACAGATCTCATAATGACAGAATGATGCTCCTATTGGTACATGTAGTTCTGGGCAGTCTTGATTTACAGGTGTATGTATGTACTTACCTCTCTGTTGAGGAGGACCACTAAGGTGCTGACAGTAAGAGATTGTGTAACACACTGTCAGGCTAATCTAAACAATTGTCCAATCCCTTCCCCATAGGTGTTTGTGAACTTTGCCAAGAAGCAGAGTGACATCTTTGACGACTCTGTCCCGGCGGAGAGCACCACGCCGTCGCCACGGCGATTTCGACTGTTCCGGCGGCGCACGGAGACGGAGATGCAGCCGATCGTCCTGTCTGAGGAGTCGCTGGACCAGGAGGAGGAGGCCGTGTCCATCCAGCTGGAACAGTCCATGGTGAGTGGTTAAGTCTTCATCAGGCCTTCATACTGGGTTATTGACAGTAGAATTTGGCAAAACTAGGCCATGGCTTGTGTTTGTTCATGTGTGTGTGTGTCCATCCAACTTCAACATTGAATTTGTTATCTTTTTCAAGGCTGTAATATTCTAAGTGCTGATGGTGTTACAATGTACATCACATTCAGACGTGTGTGTGTGTGTGTGTGTGTGTGTGTGTGTGTGTGTGTGTGTGTGTGTGTGTGTGTGTGTGTGTGTGTGTGTTTTATATTACACATTTAACTTATAATTACTGATGAATATATTTAATGATGCTTGACCCATGGGAGATACATGTAGAATCAGAAGAAGAATAAGTTGCCCAAAATAGTTCCCTCACTTTAACTTTTGCTATTTATTGATTTAACGAATCAACCTTTCCAAATTTTCTAGGCTCGCCTGGACTTCATTGACTCTACTTGTTGAGAACCAATCTGCGCCATTGTGAAGATTTGTATCGTGTAATGTGTGATAAACCCAAGCCACAAGCAAGACGTCGCTAATGGACATTAAGGACTTCAGACAAACCGTGGCCAAACATTCCTGTAGTTGAC
Source organism: Branchiostoma belcheri (assembly GCF_001625305.1). Lineage (NCBI taxonomy): Eukaryota > Metazoa > Chordata > Leptocardii > Amphioxiformes > Branchiostomatidae > Branchiostoma > Branchiostoma belcheri. Next base: position 3,189,383 of record NW_017804353.1, read on the forward strand.
CTGCAGGGATGACTGTGTATGACAGCAATAGTAGAGGTAGATGTTTCTGCAACTGATGACTTAATGGTGTACATGTGAGTTTGCAGTAGTGGAATCTTGATATGGTATATTGTAATTCAATTGCTTTCGTAAACTTTAGGTGATTGCGGTGTATTATACAGTAGGGAAAAGGTTTTCTTGTACGTCTGTGACAATGTCTTGTTTGTATATAGAGGAGAACCAGTCATGAAAGAGTTGCATTCAAGCGTAGAGAAGTCTTACATGTACCTGACATTGTGTATTGTGTCATACTTTCCTAGGAAGCTACGAAAGCAAAGAGATATAGGTGATGCATTGGATTCCTTTTTCCTAAAGCCTTTTGGTGAAACCATTCCTTAAGAACCAAGTTAAACTCCTGAGATTGTATCTGCCAAATCTACTTAAAGTCAGGTGATTTTGTACAGACCACCTCTTGTATGTGACTCCCTGAAAATTGTACAAATTTCAAAGTTTCGAAGTTGTAAGACAATCAGCAATGCAGAAGAGCTTTCTGCATTTGTGCTCTGATGCCATAACTTTTGTGAGTATCAAAAAGAATCTACTATGTAGAAGAAATTGAAACCTGATGGATCAGAAAAGGCACTGTACATGTCACATGTAGGTCGTTATGTGTCGGATTTAGATGCCAATGGACCTATACCATTATTACGTCACAGTTTGTTTACCTGTTCTAAAGAACATTCTAGAACGGTCAGTTAAAGAATAAAGATCATTTCAAAGTTTTCAAAGTCAGGTATGTCTGATTTTTGCTGCGCCTAGTTGTGTTGACACAGCATTACATGCCGCATTGGTGATTTAGTTGTGACATTAGACGAAAGTAGTACTGTATTAAAAGCCTTATATTAGGCTAACGCTACACAAACGAACACCGCGCTACGCACCCCTGTACAACATAAACGTCGATTGACCGGCATTCATTGCGGTAAACAAACTGTGATGTAATAATGGTATAGGTCCATTGTAATGTCATTGAGAATATTTGATAAATCGTTGATTCGGCAGATCTTAAAATATCAAATTGTTTGTTCACATTTACTGATAAAAAAATCTTATTACAAATGTATTGTAGTGCAAGATTGTTGGTTAGTCAATGTTAACATATAGACACTAAGTTGAAGTACATTATTCTGTAGTATCAATTATTAAATATAAATGTATACTGTAAGCAAAAAGTATCTATTAGTAAACATAGGAATGCTTCTAACAAAGAATCATTGTACTGAAAAGATATGCACTGTTCCAAACCAAAGTGCACTTCACATTTGCACTAACGTTGCAAAATATGTTCATATCACGCTTAATAAGTAAATCCAATCTGCATAAATTATGTAAGAAATGTTGTTTTCTAGTTGGTTTTAGTTGAACTTAATGAATGATATACAAGATTGTATGTTGTGCCTGGAGCTGAGTTTCAGGCTGCAATATTGGTAGTTACATGGCCAGGTTGGTGCCATAGTTCGTTGTATTAGAAACTGAATTATTGTTTAAAAAAGAACATATAAAAGTTTGTTTCCTAATTGTAGATTGTAGTAAGGCACATGTAATGCGTAAATTCTGCTAGATTGTATCTTTGACAGTGTTAGATACATAGCATTGTGCATACAATGTCACTCAATTTGTGAGGTTAGCGTTTCGACTCCCAGTCTACAGGATGAGTTATGAAGTCCAATACACACACTACTTCAGAGTTGAAATGTATGTAATGTGGGCCACTGTTTTTCAGAATTGAATATTTTATTATGGCATTGATGCCGTGGAAAATGTCTTTATTATTATTAGATGAACATTGTTTCCTTTACATGTATGTTAGCCAAGCAGATAGAAGAAATTCCTTTATAGTGAAATGGCTCCTTTACAGATTGATTTGTTTTGGAAGTTAACGTGATGTGTTGTTTTTAAAGTGAAGGTGTATAGCGAGTGTACATGTATATACATGTACATGTTAGATGTACATGTACAGTAGTGGAAGCACTCTCCAAGCAGAGCTAGATTTACATTCCTTTGTATTGCCCAGATTTTTGTCAGTGGTCCAGTTCTTGGATAAAGACTATAAGAAAGTTGGGCAAGTCAAAAGAAGGTTACTGTTCAAAATCCCCATCCAATATTTGCTTGGAGAGACCATCATAGAACCACATTTTAAAGCCCATATTTTTTTCAGATATTTTTAAGTGCTGATATTACAAAATGTATATAGTGCTGTTCATGGAGCTGGTCTTTGAGTTAATCAATCACAATGTGACATGCTGCATTTTGTTGGCTGAAGCCTGAATTTGACAGTATTAAGTGTTACTGGACAACTCAAATTTTGAAATCCATGGCTGGGCTATGATGTTGTTTCAATGTTGCTAACCTAAAATTTACGTAAACGATGATTTCAGTTTCCATATTGCAATGATATATGAATAGGAGATAACAACAATGCTGTGTTTTTTTATTTGTTGCTTTCTGTATATTTTTTTCTTTACATGTGTTAAAGCAAGAAAATTATAATGTCCTTAGGCTTGATTTGACAAAGCCACACAAGTCGTAAAATGCAGTACTTATGTAAGCTCTGTAGTGTTTTATTGTGGGGAAAGCTTCAGACACTTTCGAAGAATTGAAATCAATTTGGGATCATTGATCTAACGCTGTGTCAAAAGAAAGTGACTGTACTGCTGTGCCACAGTTCTGTACCCTTGCTACATTGTATCAACCCATTAATGCACTGATAAGCATTCCAAATGTGGCCATGTACTGTGATGATGATGATAAACTTTGATACAATGAATATCAACCATTTGTGTGTGGCATGTTGGACAATGAAAACTGCACTTTCAGCACTTTTTCTGCCTTTCCAGAATCATGTACAAACGTTTTCACTGCGGTGATTTTTCCAACTTTGAATAAACATTTCAAGCAAGGGCACAAAATATCTTGTGTTGTTTATTTGTCTCACTGTTGTTGACTGTGTGAATGTGTGTTTGTCACATCGTTTGATCTGAAACTTTTATTTCTAAGCATAACGAAGAACATAAAAATTGAATTCAGCCAAATTTCTAGACGAACTTTAGACTTTTGCCAAGAAAAAATGACACTCCTTTTGACAGGTGGGTTCAGAAATGGTTGAAATATCGTCAAAAAAAGCTCCGTCTTCAGTCGCTTGTACAAGCCGTTCTAGAAATTGTTGTCTCAAAATTAATAGATACAAGACTAAAACAGTTCTTTCCCGATAAATTCGTGTTATCCAGGTAGTCATAGTGAGCCTCAAGGTCAAGAACAAGAGCAGGAAAGACCTGGAGTAAAAACCCCATAAGAGCCCATCGGGTTTCCCAAGTCGCGAATTGGCCGAATCTGGGAATGAGCGAGGCTTCGTTAGCGAGATACGGCCCTTTCCAGAACGAGAGCTCCAAAACCGGGGTGTGATAGGGGATGAATTTCCGCTTTTTCAATTTTAGTAAAATGAAACTTTTGACATTTTTCTTTGCTCTTAATTTCAGAGTATACTACTCATGGCCTCTATGATATTCATACTTAATGCCTTCGCTCAAATCTTCTTCATTCTCGAGTTATACGTAAAAATGTGATTTTGCGATCAGCTGATCGCTTGCAGAAGTGGTCACAGCCTTTGCAGAAGTGGAGTTTTCGCTGTCTGATACATTACCATATGACAGAAAACCAAGCAGATGTCAGAGGGGAAAGACCGTATACTTATAGTTTATACATGTACATTTTGTACTTGCCGACGAGCTGACTTCTAGCGGGCAACGTAGGTTTCTACGAGCAAAAAAAATCACTGCAGTAATAGGAGGAACAGTTTGAGGCACTTTATTTTTTGGTAACAGCCTTCCGTTGACTCAGATCACATATATAACAAAAGAAAAGGCGCCCATAAAATGGAATCATTGATCGTGGTGCCCGTAACCATTTTATTGGGAAGGATTTCAAAGCCACCTTACTAACATATGACTGTCTGATAAATCTAAATGTACGTGTGCATAAAATCTACATGGTTTTAAGAGTATGCTGCCAAAGGTCTACTATACACAAAAAAATATATAGACATTTAACGCCATCCTAGACTAGCTACATTGAGATAAAACGCTGAAAACTGGGTATCTATTATACACTAGTGAAAGATAATGGTGAAATACGCATACTAAAATATGATCTATTGGAATTTCCTAAAATTATGACGCTGACAGTAAAATCTGTAGCTATATTCCAGGCTTCATTTTTTTCACTAAAGTTAAATGCATTTCATCACACTTATTTTCCTATGTTACATGTACAAGTTAGCAACCATAAAAATAATGTATTTCATGGATTTTACAATCCGAGCAAAATCAACTTACGCTTCTATGATATGAAACATATATAATTTATATTGATAGTTTTGAAGACTACTAAAATACACTAGTGTTATGTAATCTTTTGACTTTACAGTTATATCATATAATACTGAATATATATATCATGTCAAAACATTTCATGTTATATCATTTATGTACTTTGCATAGAAAGATTATTCTTCATAAACTAATGTTCCTCATATTTGTAATGTCTGCTGTGGTACCTTTGCATATCTTTACATTCAGTACATTGCTGTTAATCTTTACTCAATCTAAACTTATGTTTCTACTGTGATATTGTATTTACTATTTCTTAAGACAAGTCGTTTTCTACTGTTGACAAATCTAAAAATGCTGGTAAGTTTAAAAAAAAACGGCAATTAGTAACGTGGGATCCCTGATATACATGCACGTCTGAATGACTTATTTCAACATTGTAGATCAGGCCTGAAATCAGCTGCTACGTAGAGCTGTGTACCTCACATGAGCCGGGCCTGTACCTATGTCACCATGATTCACCGAGCGCGTCGGCAGAACGTACTGCGCCTGTGGGAAACCCCGATTTTTCACGGTTCTCGATGGAAGTTTGGTCAACGTTGGTTTAGAATTTTGCCTGTTGCAAACGATATCTTTTCCAACATAACATTTGTAAACTACAGACTGGATGTTAACATTATAAACGCGAATACAACCTTATATGAGACGCTCTGCTGAAGTGCTATGCATAATACACTACGGGTTTCACGCAGGTGCAGTACGTTCTGCGGACGTGCTGATTCACTGCAGATACCGGTCCTCCCCGAAGATCTTGAGGTAGTCGAAGCGCACGACCACGTGCAGGGCGCAGTCCGTGAACAGGGCATGTCCCCCGGGGGTCAGGATCAGACCCCGCACCAGGGGGTGGGGGGTCATGGTCTCTATCCCGGCCAGGGGGTCCCCCTGGAGGGAGAACAGGGTCAGGTGCAGGGGGGAGGGGTGGCCCTTACTGCCGGTCACATCGCCTGATGGAGGAGGGAAGAAGTTTTGTATTTACACTACTTTGAAAATGATGTTTTCATTTAGTGACTGAATTTCAATCTTCCAGTTTCTACTGCTATTTGTTGTGTTGCACTACACGAAAGCCCATTCAAGAACACATACATACATGCAAAAACACGCACATAAACGCGCGCACTCACAAACAAACATACATACATACGCACACACACACACACACACACAAACACATACACGCACACACACATGCACACACACGCACGCACATACACACAAACGCACACAAACACACACACGCACACAAACACAGGCATTAAAACACACGCACAAACACACACACACACACACACACACACAAACACACGCACACAAACACAAACTGGCACACAGACACACACACACTGGCTGTGTGTATGGATGGCGTTCAGCACCAAGGACAGGTTGCATACGTGTTTTTGAGATGTGAACCTTACCTATGAGGATGCGGTCCGGTGAGGGGATGACGGCGACAGAGATGGGATGACGGCAGGTCGGGACGTTCCCCACCTGTCCCAGGTACCGCCCGTCATGACTCAGCAAAATCGCACCTGGGGGAGAAGTCGCCAGAGATAGAAACATCATGTCGAAACTGTTGACTTTCTTCTGTATCTGTGCCTGTATAGCTGGTATAACCATCCTTCGACGTAACACCCCAGCTTCTGTATCTGTATAGCCGGTATAACTGCCCTTGGGCGTAACACACCAGCTTCTGTATAGCCGGTATAACGGCCCTTTGGTGTAACACACCAGCTTCTGTATCTGTATAGCCGGTATAACCCCCCTTCGGCGTAACACACCAGCTTCTATATCTGTATAGCCTGTAAAACTGCCCTAGGGCGTAACACACCAGCTTCTGAATCTGTATAGCCGCTATAACCACCAGTTAATCTGTATCTGTATATGAATAATATATGTAACGGATGTGTAACACACCAGCTTCGCGGGCACGCGTCGCAGCTGCCTATATATTGCACTGAACAACCTGTCACACCTAACCTTATCGAGTCATCAGCTACAAAACGCTGTTAAAAGGCGAAAACGATCAATAAAAACCATACCCTGTACCATATGACCTTGAACAACAGGTCATGAATAAAAATGGCGGCCCTACCCGGGCTCCAGAAGTCGCTGACCACGATGACGCCGTCTGACGTCAGAGCCAGGCCGTTCGGACTCTTCAGGTGCGGACACTCTATGGAGCGGTCCAGCCGCCCGATGTACTGGTAAACAACATGGAAAACATAGGATAAAGCAGTTTCCCAGTTAAGTCTAGGTGGAGATTATCAGAAGAGACCTACAAATTAGAAAAATATCCAGCCCACCCTGTACACAATTAGTTTAGTACCATAAACTCATAGCCTGATGTCTCTTGCTAATGGTAAGGAATGATTTGGTAAAGCCCAGGTGGGACAAAACGGATCATGAAAATGAAGGAGTATTCGTCTAGTCAAGGACAAGTGTAATGTCCTTGGTGTAGTTAGAGAAAAACTCATCCACTTTCAATAAGTCTTTGCGCACGATCTTGCACCAAATAAAGACTGCCTTAGACAAATACGTTAAGCAACCGGATAAATTCTCTGAAGAGTCAGACTTTCAGACATAACGACAGCGTCCACTTTCCTTTTTTCTACCTCCATGCTTCAAGAGTGACCGAGGATAATGAGTTCCTTGATTATTTTTGTATTGGCTCTGTTGCGCAATGTTTAACCTGTATGTCTAACGTTCAATATATATCGCCGTCTTACCTTAAACAGCAGGACGGCCTTCATGAAGCGGTCGGCCACGTAGACCAGCTTGCGGCGCGCGTCGGACATGATGGCGGTGGGCATGCGCAGGTGCACGCTGCCGAACTCCCGCGGGGAGGCGCCGGGCGAGTCGAACCACAAGATCCGCGGGTACGGACGGGTGTCGCCCACCAGGATACTGCAACGATAGCATGTTTTTTAATGAAGTTTATTGCACGACAGTTGTAACGGGTACAACGTATGGCGTATGTGTGCCGGGCGAGTCGAACCACAGGATCCGCGGGTAGGGCCGGGTGTCGCCCACCAGGATACTGCAGGGACAAAATAATCTTTTTTATGAAGAAGTTTGTTGCACGACAGTTGTAATGGGTACAACGTATGGCATATGTGCGCCGGGCGAGTCGAACCACAGGATCCGCGGGTACGGCCGCGTGTCGCCCACCAGGATACTGCAAGGACACAAGCAATGATTTAGAATGTCTACCTTCGCAGGACAAGATTACTTAACTACATACTAGTAATGCAATCCAACATCACATGTCGTCTGCTACAGCACCTATTACCATGGTGACAGCCGTTTGGACCAGGCCATTATTTTGACCTTTTTGTTAGGAACGGTAAAAGAGGAAACAGGGCAGAAGGGAGGATGGAAGGAAGGAAGGAAAGGAGGACGGGAAAAAAGAAGGGTGGTAGGAAAGGAGGGAGAAAAAAGGAGGGAAGAAAGGAAGGAAGGATTGTCGGAAAGAAGGGAGAAAGAAGGAAGGATGGTCGGAAAGAACGGAGAAAGAAGGAAGGAAGGAAGGACGGACGGATGGATGGATGGATGGACAGAAGCGCTGTTACCTGTCGTACTGTGACACGTGAATGCAGCAGGGTGACTGCAGCCGGTCCGCCTCCTCGTCCAGCGGCTGCAGCACGCGCACGAAGTTCCCCTCGCAGTCGAAGATCTGCACGCGAGAGTTGTCCACGTCCACCTGTGAACAACAACATCAAAACATGCGATGTTTGTTGTAGGATCAGGCACGGTTCTGGATAGTCCCCGCGTATCCAAGAACGTAGATTTGCTCCAGGCGAGGTTCTGGATACAAGTGGACTATCTTGGACCATGCCTGAACATGAGAAGCACTTAGGCAGGTAGTTATCTTTGTTTTGTTGTAAATGCCAAGCTTCCAGGAAGAGTTTAACCATGGTGATGAAATGAAATTGGACAAACTGACAAATAAACTAACGCACCACGTGCAGCTGACCCCTGCTGTCCACGGAGATGCCGCTGGGCTTGCGGAAGTACCCCTCCATGTCTCCCCACTTCCCGATCTTCAGGTCAATCGCAACCTGGACCAACAAAATGCAAAACTGAGCCTAGCGGCACCTTATTCCTGGAAACAACGTCCTCATACTGTAGCCTTCTCAAGACAGGGAACCTGTCGATATCTTCAAACGGTGTAAAAGTAGACGACAGATGGCTCCCTGGTCGCCAACTGTACCATCTAACCGGCTAACTCTTCTGCCATACTATTCAGCCTACTAGTATTTGTCAATGACCAATTTTTACCATTTTTACAGTAACATGGTATGGGAAGCCTGGCAGAGGCTACATGTATTAAAACTCGGCTATTTTCCCTCAACGCCTAACGTCACCTTGTGCCTGGGCATGTCGTCCTGATACTGCCGCCTCCAGGCCTGTGGCGGGAGGGGAGGGGTGGGGTAGGACGCGTACGTGTAGGTGATGTCCTCGTCTTCCGCCTCGTCACTGTCGTCTAGAACCTACAGTGTAGCAAAGTCAGTGGTTTGCTTGTACTGCATGTAGCATAGTGTGGAAGGTATAGTGTAATGTAGCAAAGGCGGTGGCAGATTGTACTGCGCATAGTGTAATGTAGCAAATACAGTAGCAACTGGTATGAAAAGCACCAAATTTGGTACGCATGTAGTTACTAATAGTTAAAAAGTCCCTGTACTTTTTTGTTGTGTCAATAAAGAATCTGTATTCTTAGCAAATCAGGATATTGAGACATTTTAGTTTCTGTCCAGGTGCAAATTTCTGCTCCTTATTTGCTATTTCCATTTAAAATGTATAGGTTTGGTTCCTGCGCTGTGGCATATCTACACATGTGGAAGAAAGGCAAGAAGGAGGGAAAGCGACTATTGGACTAAAACCAGTACCCTACCTGTTTGAGGGCGGAGGCGACTCCTGTGGGCATGGACGGGGAGAACCCTCCGCTGTTCCCGCCGCGCTGCCGGGCAGGCTGCTGCTGCTGCGCGTTGACGGCGTTCTCCCAGGCCGACAGCTGACTGCTACCCGCCGAGAAGCCGTTCTGAACACCCTCGTGACTCCACACCGGTCCTGCTGGGGTGGGCACACCTGCGAATCAGCATGAAGGTTTTTTAAAACTCGGTATTCTGTGTTGCATACTAGAATTGCTACCGTTGAATACAGTAAAGATCCCTTCATCAAGAAGTTTGAAAATGCGAAAGTTTAACATCACCGGTTAGAATCATTGTGATCGTATACTTGATACTTCATTGACAAGGATACTAAGGGGTGAATTTGTTAGTTGTCATTTCTTGCATGAGACATTTGTTGTTCCGATAGCAAACTAGACATTTTGTAACCCTTTTCATTCATACAATAATTGAAAACTACGAAACCACAAATGCATGAAGATTTTTGCGCACTTACCTGTGAACAGCTGACTGAGGTCCGGAGCGGACTGCGGGTGCCAGACTGATGACGTCACCTTCCCGCCACCCCGGTAACCCCACACCTGCTGGGACACCGGCGTTGCCATGGCGACACCGTTCGACAGAATCTCCGAATCCGACTTCGTCTCCCTGACGACCTCCTCTCTCTCCCGCGGCGCGGTTGCCATGGTGATCCCGCCGGGAATGAAGTCGTCTGCGCTGCTGCGTGGCGCGTCACCGCCGGCTGACGCCACGGCCGACGTCACTTCTGACGTCACCTCGAACTCTCCGCCGCTCACGTGATCACTAGCGATGGATCCGTCACTTTGGGCCGGACGGAGATCTGAGGAAGCCGCCGCCGCACCTGACGACAGGTGTTCAGACAGGTGGCACGCCTTCAGGTGCCCGAAGTTCTCCGCCAAGAACCCTTCCACCTTGCCCCTGTCGGCTGCGAACTTTAAGAACCTGTCCTCCTTGAAACAGGTGTGTGGCTTCATCGTTTCGAGTTGCTCTGCCTGAGTCGAGATCTCCTTCTTGTGCGACAGGAGCTCCACGTTGCTGCCGGACTGCAGAACGTACTGAAACAGGGACTCCCTGTGTCGGATGATGGACATCTGTCCGTCAAACTCTTCTCTGGTTTTCGCCAGGGACAGTTGCTGGGCGTAGTACCCCATGGTCAGCTCCTCTTCCAAAGCGCGGACGCGCTGGTCGACGGCAGTCTTGTAGGCGTTTCCTGCTTCGTAGATGTCCAAGAGCGTCTTCTTATAGCAGTCCTGGACAGCTCGCACCATGTCGTTAAGCGCAGTTCGGCCCTTGGCAAACTCTTGGTTCTTGTGCTTGGCCAGGGCTAGGCTGGTCGCCAGGGAGGCTCTCTCTGTGACCGCGGCTTGTTCCGACTGGACGCACTGGTGCTTCCAGTGGTGCTCGGCCGCGCACTTGAAGCAGATGGGACGGTCGCAGTTGTTGCAGTAGAAGCTGAGGGGCGTCGCCTATAACATATACATAGAACATTTTTTTGTGTGCAATTTTTCTCTCATGCAGAAGAGTCGCAGAAGGTCTCACACATCGACAGATTTTTCTTTTACGTAAGAATAGAAAAAGGGTCTCACCTTGTGGTAGCGGCAGATCTGGTTGTTTAAGGGCTGACTGTAGCCCCCCTGTGGTGGGAGGGGGAAGACGCTGTGTTGTGGGAAGCTGGTACCGTGCGCCGGCAGGCAGGACTTGCAGAGGAAGCGGCAGCACTCCGCACAGCTGCCCGCCGCGGCTGCGCCCTGCTCGCCGCCCTCACACTGCGTACAGAACAGCTTCAGGGGCTGAGAAGCGGGTTCATCCATTTCCGAAGATCTGACTTGGTCCACCTCGCTTTACGTTTCTAGGGTGACAAATCCTACGAGTGAAAGCGGGCGAAACGATTATGAAGCGAAGCTATTCGCCAACTCTCTGCAACTCTTTTCGTTGAAAAAACTTAATGTAACTTATAAGTTCTCAATGTTGGTAGAAAATACTAGGTTACTAGTGCTTAGTATATCGCGTCAGTACATACAAAAACGTCTGCAGTGTAAAATGCGGTGTCACACTGTCTCCAGCAAAAGTATCATGCTTACATTCTTTCAACGAGTATGACGTTATTAAAAGCGAACATTACCAAGAACGACATGTGCTTACCTCTCTAATATAGCGTTGAGTAAACACAGGTTGAAACAGGCAGCGATGACACCGTGGAGTGCTAACGGTACTGAATCTCTATGGAACCCAGAACAACAGAAAAAACACAATGCATCGTCACTAACAACAATGGAACAGCAACAACATTCCGTCGTTAACAAGAACAGCGGAAACACAATGTTCCATCAGCCATGTCCAAATGTCAGCGGAAAATATACTGTTCATCTTTCTCAGTACAATCTTACTATTTCTCTTGTGTATTTACTAGAAATACATGTGCCGCGGATTCAAAACAAGCCAAAGAATCTACTTATGACAACACGTCTTCTTTGTGGAGTAACGCTGACTTGTTTTACGACTTTCCGATGGGAGATGGTTTTCAGCACCAAGGACAGGTCTGATTGTCGTTCACTCCAATGAAGTAACTTTGATCCTACTTCACAAACTTCCCCAAGATCAGTGTGATCAATACAAAGGGGATCTTATAATTAGTTCGCTGGACAAATTTGAGCGAAAAAAACGAAACCCAACAGTTTTCAAATCATCTAGCGTTATAACGTCACGTGAAAACTTTCCTAAGCGAACGAAACTTTCACTTGACAAAGATCCCAGGGTTAGCCCTTGAATTGTGTGAGCAGGGCACGCACTGTAAGAAGTAATTTGTACTTTATAATGAAAATTGACACCTTGACGTACCTTAGTAAGACGGTGTGCGACGGTGTGCTATCTACAACATACTGCGTCATGCGCCACAACATACCACGTTCTCGAACAAGATAGTGAGCAACCGGAGTCACGTGACTACTCGTGGCCAATCAGGATAAATCACAAGGTTTGAACAATGATAATGACATTAAAGTCGTCATAGAAGAAAATGGAATCACTTGTTACGTCTTTTTCTCTTTATTTTGTGACGTACAATGGAGTTTTGAGGTGTGTTTGCCCATCTTTGTTATACTGAGTAAAAGGAAACACAACCTCAGATTATCTTCTAATAGCTGGTAATTTTAAGCGGTGCAGAAGGGTTTGAAAACACAGATCGTGGCTTAACACTTCACCTTGTCAAATTCTATTCTTGAAGGTAGGAGAATATGGTCGTTTCCAGCACCAGCCCCATCCGTTTTTTCTGTCCTTGGCCCTCTGTGTACAGTCTGCTTGTGACCTGCCTGTCCGGTCCCTGATGCCCTCTCCCTCTCTCTGGCATGGCTCCCCTCTACTCCTGGCTTAACATATTCTTTACTAGTGCGACTTTCCTGCATGGTTTTTAATTCCACAGAAGACATTATCTTAGACTCAGTGCTTATTACATGTACAAGGCATTAACCTACTTCTACTTGATTCATTAGATTCATTTAGAATCAAGACCAAGATTCTGCAAAAAATTATTTTCAATAGAATGCATTTATTCTTATGACCCATATATACCATGCTTTACCTATGACATAAATTTGCAGTCTTAACACTTAAACAGTCTGCCTTTCTTGTAGTATAGTCTATAGATTGAAGTGTTTCGTAATATTGGAAGATGTGAACCCTCCCAAGAAGTGTTTGGTTCATGACATTATATTTCAGCCACATGAGAAGATTATGAGTTGCATTATTTTGATACAATTTCACTTGATTGACTATCTTAATACTTTGAAAACAGACTTGCAACTTACTTGATTCTTCACCAGAATGAGTCCTTTTTCATCATTCCATTTCATACCTTAAAACTTAAGTAATATCTTCTGAATAATCCATACATGTGGTATACCTACACATAAACAATGTTGGGTGACGCAAACTTTTAAATTCACATGTAGAGAATAAACCTAACATTTTTTCTTGTATCTACATTTTCATAAAACATTTTCAACAGTTGTATTCATGTTTGTATAAGTATCAATAAGTAGAAGAGTTTTGCATGGAAATAATAGATGATGATAAATATTTTCTCCAATTCATACCAACATAAATTTCTGTCTGTAAAGTTAAACTTGCCGAAATTTATTTCATCCCTTTTCCATAAGGTGGACTATTCCAAAAGCTGATGACCCTATAGAAATATGGATGGTCCCAATTCCTTGACAGGGGGTCAAGTTGAACAGCTAAAGCCTAGATGCTCATAGAAGCTTCTGGAAGTTCTCAATAGCCTTGGTGATGGCCTCTATCTCCCCTTCCATCTGTGCTTTCTGTGGAAAGAGAAGCAGTTGGTTAGCATTGGCCATTGTCTGATAAAATATATCTAAAACTGCATTACATCTTTATTACTAGTACCTAAAAAAGCATGCAAACAGTAAAAATGATGATTTTCAAAACTTTTAATGGGCCACTTTTAGTGTGGCATCATATGGTCAGAACAAAGAGGCACCAGGTTTGTGCCTTTGGAAAGGCACTTGGCACAACTTTCTCATTGTATGGTGAAGTGATGCCTATGGTGCCTCTTGGTTAATCCCTTTAAACAGTGTCCAAACACTGATGAGGACACCTATGCATTTGGTGTTGCCCATGTGCCAAGCACACATTTTATCAATGTGACAAACAACAACAACAACAAAAACAGTAGACTCACCCTCTCGTCCTTCCTTTGCCGCACCTGTTCCGGCACCTTGTTCTCGTAGTCAGGGATGCTCATCTCCTTCAGGATCTTGTCCACCTGGTTGTTCAGGTTCGACTTCTTCCCTTCCAGCTTAGTGATCTCCTTCGAGGCATCCACCATGCCCTGGTTGGAGAACATGAAGAAACCATGAAGAAACAAGAACTAGAACATTAGCAGAGCCAATGCATTATGTTTACTTCACACTGTCTATGTCTAACAAGCTACTGCTCTGTTTATTAATGCTCAAATGCATTTGTATATGTATGGTGACCACCCCATCCAACTCTGTTCTGCCACTTGCTACATAATGTAACCCAGGACCAGTTACCATGGTGACAGCCCTCTGGTCCAGGTCAATGACCTTATTTTTTTGGAGAAGATGAAACAGAGCAAAAACAATATACCATCATTATCCAAGTCCATTTCCATGCTTACCTTGAGTAAGAGGTGCACAGTACACTTGTCAGACAGTGATCCTTACCTTGAGTAAGAGGTGCACAGTACACTTGTCAGACAGTGATATTACCTTGAGTAAGAGGTGCACAGTACACTTGTCAGACAGTGATCTTTACCTTGAGTAAGAGGTGCACAGTACACTTGTCAGACAGTGATATTACCTTGAGTAAGAGGTGCACAGTACACTTGTCGGACACAGTGAGGATGGCACAGCCCTCGGGCGGGGCCTGGTCCACCAGGGTCACGACCTTTCCACTCTGGGATAGGATGGTGATGATGTCAGTGTACTTGTTCAACATCCCAGCAACCGAGTTGTCCGAGCATTGCAGGTACACTGAAGGGAAGACAGTGAAAAAGTTTTGGCTTAAGTGACTCACTCACTCAGCTCTGTCCTGGGGGCACACAGGGTCCTCCAAGACTGCCTCCAAGAATCCCTGGCTTAGGTGACATTTAAAAAAAAAACTTCTAATTGCCAGCTTAAAAAAAGGTAAAGGTAGTCCCATAGCCTTTTCCAGGCTGTAAGGGCAGCAAGTTGTCAATCCACTGAGTCTTGGATATGGTATTGGAAGGTGGAGCCCATCCCTCAATTCCTGGCATTCCTGGCTTGACTAATTCTCCCAGGTGTAAAATCGGTACCTGACCTTCGTTGGGGAGGTAGAAGGCGGTGGAAGGAGAGGGATCGGCTCCACCTTCTAATAACATGTCCTAGCGTCCTAGACACAGTGAGGAAACTAACTATTGCCCCTGGTACAGCCTGAAAAAGACTATGGGACTTCATTATAGACTGTTCATGCTTACGTTCAGGCCTCTGCTTGGTGAGGTTGTACTCTGCCCGGATGGACCGTGCTCTGCAGTTCACCTCGTGAACAAAGTCTAGCTCTTCCTCCAGGTTCTCCTGTCTCCATGGAAACTGTATCATAGCAACAAAAAATTTAATACAATAAATCAAAAATCAATTTTTGTGCAGGTGTGAATTGTTAATTCCTTAAAAAAAGAATTTTAGGTTTAACGGTTATGTTCCTCATTATCATCTCTTTTTATAAACCTTTATTACACTGAAGTAACCATTTGGCTGCCTAAATACTTAAAGGTATTATGAAGCAAGGAGAAGGTTAAAAGTAATTTTGTCCATTTCATATAAAGGCATTTTATATATGTATGGGTAGAATGACGACTAAAAAATAAAAATACCTCAAAAACTTTAAAAATAAAATCATCCCTACCTCTTCTGCCTCTGGGTATGACGCCACACAGATGCTGGGCGGGGCCTCGTTGGATCGTCGTGGTAACCGTTGCCATAGTTCCTCAGTGATGAAGGGCATGAAGGGGCTGAGAAGGCGCAGGCCCACCTCCAGGCAGGTGTACAGCGTCTGCCGGGTCGTCTCTTTTGCTGCCTCGTCTTTCCCGTAGATAATGGGCTTGATGCTTTCCTGTGTGAATCAGTCAATCAAAAAAAATCAGTGATCAGTCCCTAGACCAATCAAGTTACACTCCAGGTATATGTGCATCTTTTTCACTGCCTGAGTCTTAACTGCAAGTAATGGGTTTTGATATCTTCAAATCCACATATGGCAATATCACAGAAACAGTGGATCACTCAATACCTGACAAAGACTGCACTTGAACAGTTGAAAACTGGAGTAAGCCCAAATTTTTGTCTTGGAAATTATAACTAGTTCAAACTAGTTTTAGAAGAGGCTTCTAGCAACACAGATGAACTTTGAACCTACCAGATACTTGTCGCAGAGGTCGTAGAGCCAGAAGTTGTAGACGCCGTTGGTCACCAGGGGGAAGTCGTAGTTCTCAAACCCGCGGTTACAGGCGTCCACGGCGGCCACCAGTCTGCTCAGGATCCACTGGTCAATCAGACGCTCACTACCGGACAGCTGCGAGAAGGAAAAGGAAAGTAATTGGAAAGTGATCTTGATCCAGATCCCAGCGACAACAGCTGGGATTCGAACTCCCAACCTCTTGGTCCAGAGACAAGGCCGCTAGCCACTGGACTATGCACGCTACTGAAGCACTACCACTACCTTTTAACAATAATAGGCAGTTAAAAACAGCTCTATAACACCTGGACTCACCTTGGCCTCAAACCTGGGCTGGAATCCCTCCCCCAGGCTGCTGAGGGCAAACTTGGTGGCGTTCCACATCTTGTTACAGAAGAAGCGATAACCCTGGACACGCAGCACGTCCAGGTTTATGTCACGGCCTGGAAATAAAGATCACTCTTTAATTAGAAAGGGCGACATGTGCTCAGAAGCTAATGCAGCAAATAGCTTCACCACATCCCCCGTACCAAAAATGGATCTATCCCACTCCCACACAAATAGATTGTTCCTAAATCACCAGTATCCAAAATTTGAAGCATTCTTTAATGAAAACTGAATGCATAGCACCGAGACATACATTGTATTGTATGTACCAGAAGACAACCACACAGAGAGAGTATGTACATTGTATGCTTACCTCCATCAAAGCTACACGTATGTTTTACCAGTATTAATATCATTACTACCAAACCTCACCTTGTGAGGTGTAGGCACACAGGGCAAACCTCAGGGCGTCTGTGCCACACTCTGGGATACCGTTGGGGTAATCCTCTTTCTGGGAAAGAAGAACATCAGAAATATACTTATACTGTAGTACCGGTAACTTAACTTTTGTTGTTGCAAAATGAGTCAAAGGTGACTATTTACAATTTTTGTTACATTTTGTAGGATGGGTTAGCATTAGAACATGTGTTTTAGGTATGCTGTACTGAGTGTGCTACTGCAAAACGTGTACTGTATGTTGTAATACCTGTTGTAGTGTAACAGTTTGGTTGTAACAGTTGTGTTGTAACAAGTGTGTTGTAACAGATGTTGTAGTAAGTGTTCTCTGTTTTCGAGAAGTTGTGCAGGTTGTCTTTATATATGTTGTTACAACTGTTCTCCAGCAGTTTGTGAAGGTTAGCCTTAGGTGTGTAGTAACGTGTGTTGTAACGTGTGTTGTAAGAAGTGTGCTGTAACCTCACCTGTCCCTGTTTCGCCCGTGCGACCTCCCGTGGGTCCAGGTTGCTGTTCTCCAGCAGTTTGTGCAGGTTGTCCAGCGTGATGCCGTTGATGACATCGACAGGGTCGATCACGTTCCCCAGAGACTTGCTCATCTTCCTGCCGTGGGCGTCTCTCACCAACGCATGCAGGTACACCTGGGGGGCAGGCATAGAACGGTCAACTTCCATCATTCATCAATGCCTAGACTGTGGAACTCCTTACCTATATACATGTAGCTTTCTTGAGGCCACCACAACCCTCCTCTAAACACTGATCAGAAACTGACATTGTTTACAATATATTTCGAACCCCTCGTAGGGGAGATAGCTAGGTACCAGGCATAGAAGACATGAGGCTTCTTAAGGTTATCATTTTGAACCATGTAAACTTGGGGCCTTACATACTAGTTTCAAGTACATGAAACACATAATTTGAACCCACCTCCTTGAAGGGCAGTTTGCCGATCATCTTGAGTCCCATCATGACCATACGAGCAACCCAGAAGAACAGGATGTCATGTCCTGTCTCCAGGAGGGTCCCGGGGTAGAACAACTTAAACTCCTCGGTCTGAAATAACAGAGAGAAAAACATTAAACAAACACAGCTCTGGATCTTTATGACCAACCCTGAAGAACAAACAATCAGGTCTATTGTTCCTTCTACAAACACCTACAGAAGAACACAAGCAAACAAATAAACAAACAAACCTGTTCCGGCCAGCCAAATATGGAGAAGGGGAAGAAGGCAGAGGAGAACCAGGTGTCCAAAACATCCTCATCTGGAGCACAAAAATGTCAAAATGTAATAATTTCGGATAAAATATAGCAGTAAATTTTGTTAAGAAAATATGTCTCTATCTTGGCTTGCCTCTACATATTAATTACATATTAAATATCAGCAAATTGACTTGAAGAAATTGGACCTTTTGGGTGTGAAAGAAAGACCAAAGAAAAGTGCAGACCTTGTCTGAGAGAGATCTTGTCTTCTGACACCCCAAATCTCTCAGCAGCCTTCCTGCGAGCCTCAGCCTCGTCCCTGCCACTGACCCAGTACTTCTCATCAACATCCTGCAGTTTAATAATAACATCGTACATGTAAATGTGTTAAGATTAAATTAGAGTTAAGGCAACGACAACCATTATTGTAAAGAGAAGAGAATCAGAGGTGAGAAACAGACAATGAGGCCAAAGAGCATTATAACTTTGCAGAAAGACTACTATGACAAAAAAATAAGGGCCTAGTTTTGTCAGAATTCAGTACCAGAGTAAAAGACAGCTATAGAAGTCAGCACAAGACCATCCTTTTTCATGCAAGTTGCATCTGTAAGAGACTTACCGCCTGAAGGACACAACAGGCAGCATGGAGGAAAAAGATTTTGATATGATAGAGAAGATATAGAGTTTAAACACACTCACAGTGAAGCATTTCCATTCCATAATAATTTTTTTTTTTTTATTATATACAATGTACATGTATGACTACTATAATTCAGTCAAACCACAGTCCATTCATGTAAATGACAATCACATAAATTATACGAGAATTTTCAATTTAAGTATAACAATTTTTTCGAATGAAAGCTTATCTGATGAAGAATGATGACATCGACCAAAAATTTATGGGGAGTTCAAAGCCAGACACTGAAGTTACTCACAGCTCCTGGTGGAATGCTGGGGTCGTTGACAGTTAATATGAAGTACGCTGGGATGCGGTGTCCCCACCACAGCTGGCGGGAGATGCACCAATCACGGCAGTTCTCCATCCAGCGGTACCACGTCGCCTCGTGGAAGTCTGGGATCACCTTCAGCTCACCGTTACGAACAACCTGGGGGACATCGAGGAAGGTTAGACCAGTGTTCTAGTCAGCGTTCGTCTTTCCTCATTTGACAGAATTTTGCTGCTCATGATGGACAAAAAGTTTGCGCAATCCGTCATGTTTGACGGACAAAAATTGCTGTGTAAAGATGTGGAAAGAGACCATTAAACCTAAGGTAAGTCTACCAGAAAATCTGCCCTAAAAAATAAATTAATTCAGTAAATAGCATTTGTGAGGGTCAAAATTGCTCACTTCGGTGTTCAATATGATGTTTCGTCTGGCAAAATTGAGGTGATGGAAAGAAATTTCAGACTGGGTAGAACACCGCTTAATGAGAAACACAAGAAAACTGTTTCTCAAGCAGCTGGAAAAACAGTCAAAATCTATTCAGTTGCCTGCTGTGAGTATATGTTACATTCAAGTGGTTTACCTGGAGAATGAGATTTAAAAGCAACTAAATGAAGACAGACTAAATTGACACTCAATGACACCAGTTTCATTGAGTGAACAGAGACAGATGCATCTATGAAGGGTTAGACACCCAGGCCGGTGATAAGATACCAATGAAAGGTAACATTTACATGTACTCAAGTTAATGGGAAAAAGGTCAAATCTCCAGTGCACCCATTTCCAAAAATGCTGAGTAACAGTTAAATTCTGACCTCCACAGCAGCAGCGGCCATGTCCTTACAGTTGACGTACCACTGGGGCTTCAGTAGGGGCTCTATCACGTCCTTAGAACGACTGTGGGCAAACAAAACATCATGTCAGGGTGAACATTGTAATTATCAATAGATAATGTAGGATGTTGAAACAATTTTGTCACATAGTAGTAATAAATTACAGTAAGTCTGTGTAACCTTACAGGCAAATGCTATTAAACACATGTAGCTCTCCTCTTCTTTTTCCCTTTACAATAAATTCATTGATTACCTGCACGTTGGGACCACCATGGGGTTGTCCTTTGTTCCCCTGTACAGGTTCTTCTCTTTCAGAGCCTCCAACACGGCCTTCCTGGCATGGAAACGCTTCATGCCCTACAACAAGTAAAACAACACACTTCATCTTAGAAAACTTTCTGTGAAAGTACTTCTGAAAGTAATTTTGCAGGAGCCACACATACATAGTCAAGCCTTGTCTTAGCAACTATTGGACTGTGAGAAAGTGGTTGCTAAGGATTGTTTGTTCAATGTGCTTTGCTAATCTTTTCTGCCATGTGACCTACTTTAACTGCTCTTCAACTGCCTCTACTATCATTTCAGTGATATAATGGTTTAAAAAATAGTTACACAAGAGATAGGGGATGTTGCAACTGTATCTGACCTTGAACCTGTCCCCACAGTCTTCTGTCATGAGTCCGCTGTCATCTATGACGGTGACAGAGTCCAGGTTGTTCCTCTTCCCACAGTCGTAATCATTGTGGTCATGGGCAGGGGTGATCTTCACAGCACCTATAATAAATATATAAAATATATTATACATTGATATTGTGAATATTGTTAAGCTCGTTTTACGCACTTATTTAGTTGCCTATATGTTAACTGTGAAATACTCACTTATTTACAATGTAGTTGTGTATTTGTTAACTGTGCAATATTTGTTTCTCTGTTTTTAAACACTAGCATACAATTCAGCGCTACTTTTTTAGTTGCGCTGCCACATGCTAGAGATTGTACTCATCGATCAATCAATAAACAATTATTATTATAAAATGGACACACAATAAAGACATATCCTATCAATGCTTCATGTAAGCACTAACAAACTGTTGTTTTGTGAGAACTCTAATTTTGTTTGTTTTCCTAGGTTACCAAGGTGACCATTACTCAAGCAACTAGATAGCTTTCAATTGTTTTTACAGTTGCTTGAGTAACTGTTACCTAAGGGTTGATATATTATTACCTGGATGTCTAAGTCACTTGAAATGGATAATATTCAGGTAAGACTATAGCTTACAGAACCATAGCTGTGCCAACTCTACATGTATGTTCCAAAAAGAACTAGCTAATATAAAAGCCACAGTATCTCAGTACTTGAAATGTAAAATACTCAGGCCTGATAGCATATGCATGTCGGCAGAACGTACTGCACCTGCGCAAAACCAGTAATGTATTGTACATAGCAGTTCGGCAGAATGTCTCATATAAGGTTGTATTCGCTCATATAAGGTTAGCATTTCGACAGTAGTTTCCAAATGTTATGTCGGAAAGAATATCCTCTGCAACAGGCAAAACTCTGATGCAACGTTGACCAAAACCCAACGAAAAACGTGAAAATACGGGGTCCTGCGCAGGCGCAGTACGTTCTGCCGACGTGCTGGCCTGATTGCCTTACCTGTGCCGAACTCCCTGTCCACAAAGTCGTCACACACGATGGGCATGCGGCGCTCCAACAGGGGATGGAGGACAAACTTCCCGTGGAGGTGCTGCGGATTCAAAATTATCAGTTATATAGAGTTTCGAGTAATGACTTTTAAGACTCTCTGGACTTCACTTCAGTGCCCATGTGTGGCTGCCAACAATTATGTCCTAATTTCATCAGTTACAAACAAGCTTTCAACGCTTTGACGTTTTACATCAGTTGGGATGGCTAAAGGGAAAATTCTCACCAATAAAACACGCGTTCATACAGCCATTTAGTTTTCGACTTGATACTCTTTTAGGGGGTACACTCGGAGTAATACATGCATGAGACCCTAAGCAAAGATTGGATATGATTGGACAACCAAAAGTAATCAGTAACCTTGTATCTGTCGTCCTGTGGGTGCACAGCTACAGCCGTATCTCCTAACATGGTCTCAATACGGGTGGTCGCAACAACAATCTCCTCATCTGTAGGGCACAAGAATTAAACATCGTCCTGAATCTCAGAAATCATAACATAACAAGGAACTGCAGTACAACACTTAGGGTTGGTTTGTAACAATGCTCATTAACTCAGGCAATATATCATGACATTGTTACAATCTAAATAGATTGTGTGCATCAGAGTGCATGCACATTGAACTTTTTATTTCAAATGGTAATCTTTCTGGAAACATTAGTGACAATATGTAATCTGTGCCTGACTTTTGTTAAATTGTGGAGGTGGAATGCAAGGGCAGGGCTCCACCGTCCAGTACCGTGCCCTAGACACAGTGGCTTAACAATCCAAGTTGCCCCCTACAGCCTAAAAAAGGCTAAGGGACTACCTTCACCTTTTATAACCAACATCGCTAACTAGTGATGCATACCTAAACTCAATTTTAGGTTCAGGTCCGGATTCAAGTCCAGAGGTTTGGGTTCAGTATACAAAATTGCATGTTGGCAACCTTGCAATGTTGTCTGGGTGAAACTTTGGCCACATAACATGGAGGCCGGTACTTGACGATGCCCAATGGCAATGTTTTATTCATTTTGCAGCAAAGATTTTCCAATCTATGGAAGGTTTTAGGTGGTTTGGAAAGAAAAGGGGTATGTGAAATGGTCTTTTATGGTAATAAGTCCGGACTCGGTTCTTGACTTTTAGGTTTTTTTGGACTTGAACCTTTAACGTTCTTACAAGTCCGGATCCAAGTCCAGGGAACCAGTATGCAGCACTATTGCTAACTGACCTGATCCCTCCACAGGGTAGGCAAACTCCACCAGCACACCAAACTCAACCTTCTCCTCATACCCCGGCACAGCCAGGAGGGTACGGCCTGGTATCTCCTTCTTATCAACCTGCAGTGGAAAAATACAAATTAGAACAAGAAATCAGAGATTTTAGACTTCTAGGAAGTATTTTGGGTTTTTGTGACCTTCAAGTTTGCCCCAAGTCCTGTGTCTGACACTTAAAACTCCTGTCATACTGCCTGTCAATCTACCCTAACCCACGTGCTGTCAAGCTCCAAACCAACAGCTCAGCCACCCAAAACGATACTTCTGACTTCCATACAAATGTTTTTTTTTGACAGTTACATTTTTCCTATACAAAAAAAGGGAGAAACAAAACATTTACTTTTGCTATTTTCAGACTTCTATCTTGGCTGCTTTCTTTGGTAGCAGACATTATTATGAGCTACGGTCCCAAGTTTGAGCACAGCCACAACCTTTAGTCTAAAGCTATCTTCCTTACAAGTTATAAAAAGGATAGCAATTGAATTAACCCTTGAAACTAGTGCTGCATACCTAAACCCACTTTTAGGTTCAGGTCCGGATTCAAGTCCAGAGGTTTAGGTTCAGTTCCGGACTCGTAAGTCCGGACCTAAACCCATGGCATATACAAAATTGTATGTTGGCAACCTTTCAATGTTGTCTGGGTGAAACTTTGGCCACATAACATGGAGGCCGGTACTTGACAATGCCCGATGGCAATGTTTTCTTCATTTTGCAGCTAAGATTTTGCAATCTACGGAGGGTAGGAAAGAAAAGGGGTATGTGAAATGGTCTTTTATGGTAATAAGTCCGGACTCGGTTCTTGACATTTAGGTTTTTTTAGACTTGAATTCTTACAAGTCCGGATCCAAGTCCAGTGAACAAGTATGCATCACTACTTGAAACATACCTCAATATCAGAGATAGCAGAATTGAGGCGACAGGACCAGTTGACCAGCCGGTTGCTACGATAGATGATCCCCTCGTCATGGAGCCTGACAAAGACTTCCTTCACACAATTGCACAGTTTCTGGAGAAGGAACAGAAATTAAAGACTTATTGCTCAAGTTAGGACTCATATAGGAGGACAGAATACATGAGAAAATTAAGCACATGTAAGAAAGAAAGTGATCTCGATCCAGTTTATGTCATCGAAGAGCTTATCTTCCACTGGTCGTGACAGAGAAGACATACGCTATATACAGTATTTACAGGTTCATTGCTGGGCTTTTCGACAAGCACAATGAACAGTGGACCACCGTTAACGTCTCGTCCGAAGGACTGCGACCCTAAACAGTAGCGTGCATGTTGGGTGAGCGACATCAGCCGGGATTCGAACTTCCAACCTCTTAGTCCAGAGGCAGGATCGCTAACCACTGGACTACGCACGCTACTCATGCTATGTAAGTGCTATGTCTTGGTAACGCCAGACCAATCTAATAACATGTAGCTATTTCTCGTATCCTTAAAAAGGTAATGCTGAACTGGAAGATGATACAGCATAAAAAATTCTTTGGCCAGTTAGTCAATACATCCTAAGACCAGAATCAAACTACACATATGACCTCTTGATCTGGTATCTGGTTGCCTTAGCCACTTGGACACTGTCTTGATGCCACCCCAAAACATAGGACCAAGAGACAAAACTAGAGAAGCTGAACCAAAAAACAACAACTCCAGACTCACCTCATCCATAGTAAAGGCTGCACGTTCCCAGTCCACAGAGATTCCCATCAGCCTTTGCTGCTCATAGATCCGCCCTCCTTTCCTAAAGACAAAAAAATGTTGAAAAGTTAAATATATTCAACAGAAAGAAAGTTAAGTATATTTCTTATTATCAATATTACAATTTTCGATTACTATTCATTTTTTCTCTGACCAAGTTTAAACAGTACAAAAAATGATTTTACATTTAAATTCAGGCAAAAAGTACAATATAGGTGCCATTTTTTCACAAAAAAATTATCCCTGTAAGATTGCTGACACCCTCCTCAATTCTCCTCAAACTCAAAGGATACTCAGGCTTCGAAATTAACTTTTCTTCCCATTGTCCCAGCACTGTCCCAAAAATAAATTTCAATTGTCCCGTAGTGAAGATGAACTGTCCCAACCTGTGTTTTGGGAAGTATTGTATGATTTCAACTTGACGTCAACTTTATTCTGCTTATGTTCACCCCCAGGCACACTATAATTGCAGTGTAGACAGGAAATTCAGGAGTACTTTTCCGGATCCAAAAGCCGGGACGTGTGCCTGATAAACAAAAGAAGGGCTAACATTCTGATGTTCATTATTTTTCTATAGTCCCAAAAATGTCCCAAAGTGTCTTTTTAGTTGTCCCAGCCTAAAGTTTAGTGGTCAGTGGCCAGTGGACCACTTATTTTTAGCCTTGATACTCACTCATTTTTCCACTTCCAGACCTTCTCTACAAACTTGTCCCTCCCAATGTCGTGACGAGACAGACCCTCCTCTCTCTGGAGTTTCTTCTCCACGATGACTTGCGTAGCGATGCCTGCGTGATCGCAGCCGGGGTTCCACAGAGTTGTCTTCCCTTTCATCCTGTGCCTGGAGTTTGGAAATTACAGAGTGATCATCATCATCTTCATCATTAGTTCTCCTTTTTAAGAGGCATAGCAAAGTTTAGTTTCCAGAACTGCCTGTATGTTCATGTCCTAAATTAGTAACTGTTTCTATGAGTTGCTTTTGTGTTGTAATTGAATGACCTGAACCTCTATCTTTGCATATGATTATGAAGTCCAAAGCAGGAGACTTCTGGCTGGTTCTGGAAAGTAACATTCTATTGTTATTTTCTTCTGGCCTGCCTGAGGCCATTTTGATCTCCAATTTGACCTTCCTGTCAGTCTACCTTTACACCATTTCCCCCTCACTTCCTGTGACTCTACTGTTATAGTATTAAAATGTAACTGAGACCAATCATTGACCAATCAATTCTTTAAAAAAGCTGTCTTTTCAGACAACATAGACTGTTTGACCCTCACCATCTGGTGATGCTGTCCTCAATGGCATTGGTGAGGGCGTGACCCAGGTGGAGCGAACCAGTCACGTTGGGAGGGGGGATCACCATCACAAACTGTCCCTTAGGGTTGGGTTCCTGTAGACTCTTCCTCTGTAGGAGTAAATAATAAATAAATAAACAAACAATAAACAAAGGCCCACTGGGAATGATCACTATCATGAGCTGATCCATACCAGAGTTGGGTTCTTGTAGACATCAGTTGTTTTTTTTTTTCAACCTTCAGCCTGCTATGGTAGCCATTAGCCAAATTTGTGTTGCTTATGCCGGTTAGGCAGCAGGGAGAAGGTTGAAATTGCTAAATATCCCTAAAGATGTTTGCATAGATTTCTCTACACTACAGTCATCTCATATAGTCAGTGGGCTTCTAACAGCTGAGAACTCACCCCATACTCAGGTTTGAAGAATCCTTGTTTCTCCCACCAGGGGTACCAGGCTGCCTCTACGTACTTGGGGCTGTAAGCATTGGGCATTTCACTGGCCACATCTGCAATATAACAAAGAAAACATCAGTGGTTAGTACTTCTAGCACAAAGTCAGAGTAACAGGATTGAACATTTGAAGGTTACATGTACCATTTTCATTTCTACACATACATTTATTCATTTACTACATCTTGAATACACAAAATCTGTTAAAAGTCTCCTTTTGTTTTTCTTTAATTCATTTATTGCCAAAGAGAGTGTTGATAAAAAATTAACAAAACATTAACTTTATTTATGCACTGTTAATTACAGCGAGGGGTTTTCTGGTGTGTGAGCCAACAAATAGTAATTTTATGTATACATGTCATTTGATTCCGTCTCTATTACATCATCCTACAAAGACTGACCTTTCTTCTCCCCAGGCGGGGTCTGAATGTCGTATGTCACGACCTCTTTTTCCTTCTTCTTCTCCTTCTTTTCTTCTGACTTTTTCTGTACAGAAAATTATGATTGGAACATCATTTTACGGAAGCAAACATATAAGGTGACGTTATCAATGTAATCTAACCAGCTGCTGCTGACAAGATGTTTCTGCAAAAGGCAACTGAAATGCATCAATCAATACAAATATAGCCTGGTTACCAAACCTATTATAGCTCCCGAGTCCTACATCCTCTCCGCAAATAGAG